>NC_083338.1:115729181-116084230 GCF_019175385.1 Lycium barbarum
TGCTAGTTGTGTTGGTGGAGGTGGTTGGTAGTAGGGATTGTCGTAATGATGGAAGTGGCTAATAGTAGTGACAGTGGTGGTGGCAGTGGATATAATTATAAAATGGAGGTGGTAGGTGTGGTAGCGACTAACAGTAATAGTTGGCAGTGGTGGTAGTGGTTGTCAGTGGTGGTTGTGACGACAGAGGTGGTTGGTGGTGGTGGCTGGTGATTGGCATCGGTAGTTGTGGTGGCAGAGGTAGCAGTTGGTGATTGTGGATAAAGTGGTGGTGAAAATCATCTATACAAAAATATCTCTTAATGATATTAAAACTTTGTTCAAGATCTTAATGGTTAAGAACTATTCAGATCAAAGTACAAGTGCTTAAATCTTAATGTTAGAATATGTCCCAAAAGGGTTTCACGAAATTGTTCCATTCCAACTGGGATTTGACTGGCTTGTCCCATTCTAACTGGTATTTTGAACGTCTTCAACCCCTATTTAAAGGAGATTTTCGGCCAGAACATTAATAAAAAGAGAACAACTGTCAAGACTATCAAGACTACACACAAGACTATATTCCACACTTAGGTTAGAGAGGGTTTTCATTGAGGGATTGTAATCTTTCATTTTCTTTGATCTCGTTGTGCTTCGACACCTTGTTGATATCGTTTTGTACTCCTCACCTTATAGTTGATTTCTCTGCGCTTCGCGCCCCTGGTTTTTCCCGTCTTGGGTTTCCACGTAAATCTTGTGTTCATTACGTGTATTTCTTTCTTGCATTATTGTTCTTGTGTTAGTGCATCCTAATCGGTTTCGCTGCATCGCTCGTTTAATTTTTAACAAGTGGTATCAGAGCATTTAAGATCCGGGATGTCTACCGTAACCAAGCTTGATATCGAGAAGTTCGACGGCAAGATAAGCTTTAGTATCTAAAAAGTTCAGATGCAAGCCATTCTCATCCAGAACGGATTAAAGAAGGCTCTTCTTGGGAAATCAAGGAAACCCGAGTCTATGATAGATGGTCAATAGGAGGAATTGGATGAAAAGACGCTTTCAAATATCCAACTATGTCTATCTAAGATGGTTCTTCGCGAGGTTATCCATGAGACTACTGCTGCAGGCCTCCGGTTGAAGTTAGAGTCACTCTACATGACGAAAAGTCTTGCAAATAAAATTCGTCTGAAGGAACGGTTATACACATTCTCTATGGCTGAAGGTACCCCCACTCAAAATCATCTTGATGAGTTCAACTCTGTTATTCTTGACCTAGAACATTTAGACATTAAGGTCGAAGATGAGGATAAAGCAATATTGTTGGTGGTCTCCCTACCCTCTACGTATAAGCACTTTAAAGAAATCATGATATATAGTGGTAATGAAACACTGAGTTATGAGGATGTCAAATCTAATTTGTTGTCCAAAGGAAATTTTGATTTTGAAGTGCGTTCTGAAGACAAAGGACAAGGTTTGTCTGTTAGAGGAAGATCCCATGATAGAGGGAGTAATAGAAAGAATTTTAGGTCCAAGTCTAGAGGCCGTAAATTCAACAATGAAAAATTCTGCAAATACTGCAAGAATACAAACCACGTAGTTGGTGATTGTCATAAATTGAAGAATAAACTAGAGAGAGTATAAAATAACAAAATGTGGCAGAAAACCACTGAAGCAGGAGTTGTTGAACGTGATTCCGAAGGTGATGTTTTGATGGTTGTCTCTGTTGATAAGAAAAATTCTTCTGAATGGGTTTTTGATTCTGGATGTACATATCACGTGTGTCCTCATAAGGACTGGTTTTCAACATATGAGAAAGCTTGTGGTGTTGTCCTAATGGGGAATGATGCCTCATGCAACGTTGTTGGGATTAGTACTGTAAAAATTAGGACCCATGATGGTGTTATCAGGACCTTGACCAACATTCGTCATGTTCCTAACTTGAAATGAAACCTTATTTCTCTGGGTACTCTTAAATCTCTTGGATGTAAATATTTAGTTGAAAGTGGAGTTCTCAAGGTTTCAAAAGGTGCTCTGGTCTTGATGAAAGGAACAAGACGTGGGACTCTCTATTACCTACAGGGTTTAATTGTGACGGGGTCTGTAGCAGTTTCTATTTCATTATCCGACGATGATCTCACCCGTTTATGGCATATGCGTCTGGGCCATATGAGTGAGAAATGTATGACCATTCTGAGCAAAAGAGGTCTTCTTGGTAAAACTGGTACTGGTAAACTTGACTTTTGTGATCATTGTGTTTATGGGAAACATAAGAGAGTTAGTTTCTTCATAGCAAAACACCGTACACAGGGCATTTGTTACACCTTGAAAATTTGCCCGCGAACGTACAGTGGATAGGTTAACAAAGGACATAGCGTATACGATGTTTTAATAAGAAGGGAACGATGTTTGACGACCCTAAGTAAGATTTCAAAGGCAATTGCAATAAGAGATAGGTTATGCTCCATAATGACTAATTATAGGTTCTGAAGACGTGAAAGCTGCAGATTTGCGCTTCGGCCCAGTCGATCGTAAAATGAAATACGGACCGTAAAGTAGTTACGGGCCGTAAACTGCCATGTCATATTTTAAATCCCAAAATTTCGACTTTCTGTCAATTGCCCGAATGGTTAAAGACGACTTGGAATACGGACCGTAAACTGAGCTCGTAAACCACCATGTCCTCAGCCTGACTTTTTGTTTCTGTCATCCTTTAATACGCCCACAGAATACGGTCCGTAAACTGGACTACTGGTCGTAAACTGATTTTACGACCACTGTTGCACTTTCGACTACTGTTCATTTCAAATCAGATTTTAAGTCATTAAAACGGAGACCCAAGCTCATTAATTCATTTCATTTCCACACCACTTCTCTCTAAAACATCTCTCTACATTTATTCCACAAGAATTCAAGGATTTTTAGTGATCAACAACATAAACCAAGCGAATCAAGTATAAGAAAACCCATTAAAGATCATTCAAGTCAAGAAATCTCATTGGAGATGAACTAGGGTTTTGCTCAAGTGGAGTATTATCAACCAAGGCTTGTTCCTACAACATCTAAGGTAAGATTTATGATATTTCTATGTTGTTTAAGGTATTTAAGAGTTGAAATACTTGGATTGTAGAAGGATATAGAAAAATGGGTCATGAATGTGGAATAGTGCCATTTTGAGAAATAGCTTGAATTGAGTTATGATTCTTGATGGGTTGTGATGTAAATATGTTATAAATGATGTTGAGAACATGAGATGAGCAATGTATGTGAACGAACGTAGTCGTGTGTATTATGACCATGGATATGGGTGATTGAAAGTAAATTGAGAAATGTGAATAATGTGGATGAATAATGACTATTGTTATGGTATTGTGAATGTATTATTGACGTTTGGGAGTTGATATACGCTATGGAGGAGTGTTGTATAATAAAGGAGACGTTGTCCGATTTTCTTTAGTTTCAGTCATGTATGCTAGCTATCGATTTCTAATGATGGTGTGACCTTAATGAAGGTGAAAACGCGAGCGTTGAAGGAGAATGTGCAAGTGGTAAATAGTTGAACGGAAAGGTATGTAAGGCTAACCCTTCTTTCATAAGGCATGGTTCTTTGGCCAAACGTCTAAATCTTCTATAAGATTATGATATCTTTCAAATGATTTGATCTTCCGAGCTTGTCAGCTCACGATTCTTAATACGCTACGATTGTACTAAGTTCCTCGTATGACGAGTAAGCCTATAAAAGATAGATGTGATGAATGACGATAATAGTGAAAATGACATGGATGGCGACTATGATGGTAATAGCGATGACGATAATGATGACGATGATGATAGTAATTATAATAGTAAGGATGCTTATGAGCTAGTATGTATATGTATCTATGTATGACTATTATGGAACCCCGAGCTTATGAGGCCGGGTAGGATATGTAAGTAAATATGTATATGATTATGTAACGCGCGCACACCTCTGCAGATGGTACGGGTAACCCTGAAGCCTTGGTAGGGCCAGGTATGTGTAACCTTGAGCCTTGGTTGGCCAAGTATGTATGAAACACCGATCCTGCATGGTCGGGTATGCTATGTAAATGCTATGTATATGATATAGACACGAGTATGGATACAAATATGATACGATATGAATGTGAATAAGGGTATGTATACGAATACGAGTACAAATATGGAACGGATACGGATATGGATATATGTACATAAATACGCATTAGAAATAGAAAGTCCCTATGAAGGCAAGAAGTGCTTATGACGATGATATTACTATCTCCCATCCTGTGTTATCTTTCAGGTTGCTTATTGTGCTTCTACATTGATATTGATTATGATTTACATACTCAGTACATTCTTCGTACTGACGTCCTTTTGTTTGTGGACGCTGCGTCATGCCCGCATGTGCACAGGGAGACAGGATTGATCCATAGCTACATTCCCAGGGACTACATAACAGAGCTCCATTTCATTCGGAGCCATAGCTTTTGGGTACTTATTCTTTTGTGTACATAATTATGGGCATAGCGGGGTCCTGTCCCACCTATATGATATGTTATACTCTCCTTAGAGGCTCATATACATGTGTATATGGTTAGATATGTTTGGCCTCGTCGGCCTATATTTTGTACATCATTTTGTTAGCCTTGTCGGCTTATGTACTTGGGTATGGCACATATGCCAAGGTTGATATAAGAGTTATCGTTGTCCAATGGGACTAGCATGCTGGATGAGTACATATGTATATGTTTTATTATGTGTCTCACCTAGATGTAAGTGTAAGTGTAAGCCAAGGGGTGTCCGGGTGGGCTAGTACCGGACGCTCGTCGCGGCCCTCTAGACGGGTCGTGACAGCATTCTTGATTATATTCATTCGGATTTATGGGGTCCCTCCAAAGTTCATTCCCTTGGAGGAAAACGCTACATGTTGACTTTCATTGATGATTTTTCTCGTAAGGTCTGGGTTTATTTCCTAAGACAGAAAAGTGAAGCATTTCCATATTTCAAGAAATTCAAAGCCCTTGTTGAGAACCAGACTGGCCAAAAAATTAAGAAGCTCAGGACTAATAATGGTTTGGAGTTCTATTCTAATGAGTTTAATGAGTTCTGCGCTATTTATGGTATTGCTAAACATAAGACTCTCGTTCATAAGCCCCAGCAGAACGGAGTTGCAGAACGTATAAACAGAACATTACTTAAGAAAGCTCGTTGTATGCTCTCAAATGCGGGTTTATGGCACCGCCCTGATTTCTAGACCAAAGCCGTTTCTACGGCTTGTTACCTCTTAAATTTGTCTCCACATTCATCCATTGACTTTAAAATTCCCAAAGAAGTTTAGTCTAGTAATCCCGTTGACTGCTCTATTCTTAGAGTTTTTGGATGCATTGTTTTTGCTCATGTTAATGATAGGAAGCTAGCCCCCAGGGTTGTTAAGTGTATATTTCTTGGTTATGCTTCTGAGTCTAAAGGATGTCGTTTGTGGTGTCCTAGCTCCAAGAAAATTATTCAGAGTGGGGATGTAACTTTTAGCGAGGCCGTTATGTTATCTTCTGGAAAACGTTTATTGTTTCCTCTACGGGTAATGATGATATGAAAGATGCCAGTGAGAAGGTGGAGGTAGAAGTGAGTCATGAAGCTCACGAAGTTGGCCCTATTTCTTCTACAGTTCCTCAGGCTAGCGAGGAGGCTCTTGTTGATGAGCCAAGTACTAGTACCACACGTCCTGTCAAGCCACAGGTGGAGAATGATCATGTTATTGCTCGTGATTGATCGAGACGAGTTATAAAGAAGCACGCTCGATATGCTGACACTGATGATGATGGGCTTATTGCTTATGCTTTTGCAGTTGCACAAGAAATTTCCGAATGAGTTGATTCTTCTACTTACTATGAGGCAACTTCTTGTCCTAATTCCTCATATTGGTTAGTGGCTATGCAAGAAGAGATGGAAAGCTTGCACAATAATAATACATGAGAGTTATGTGAGCTGCCCAAAGGCCGTCGTGCATCGACTGCAAAATGGATCTACAAACTAAAATATGGTATTCCCGAGGTTGAAGAAGCAGGATGGAAAGCTCGCTTAGTGGTTCGTGGTTGCTACCAAAAGGAAGGTATTGACTTTAATGAAGTTTTTTCTCCTGTTGTTCGTCATACCTCCATTAGAGTGTTACTTGTTATTGTTGCTCTTTTTGACTTGGAGTTGGAGCAACTTGATGTTAAAACTACGTTTTTTCATGTAGAGTTAGAAGAAGAAATTTATATGAAGTAACCCGAGGGTGTTGTTGTTCCTGGCAAGGAGCAATTTGTTTGTCGGTTGAAGAGATCTCTTTATGGCCTTAAACAAGCTCCAAGACAGTGGTATAAAAGGTTTGATTCCTTTATGATTGGGCAAGACTACACACGTAGTAAGTATGATAATTGTGTGTATTTTCGACAGTCGTCTGGTGGTTCCTTCATTTACTTGTTGTTATATGTTGATGATATGTTGATTGCTTCTAAAGACAAGTCTTTGATCAACAAGTTAAAATCTCAACTTAATTCTGAGTTTGAGATGAAGGACCTTGGTACAGCCAAGAAGATTCTAGGTATGGAGATTCACAGGGATTGAAAAGTTGGGAAGCTTTACCTTTCTCAGATGAAGCATTTTGAGAAAGTCCTCGTTAGGTTTAATATGTTTGATTGTAAACCTGTTTCTACTCCGTTTGCTGCTTATTTCAAACTGTCTGCTCACTCTTGTCCTAAGGCCGAGGAGGACATTGAGAGGATGTCTACTATCCCGTATGCTAGTGTTGTTGGTAGCCTTATGTATGCTATGGTTTGCATTAGACCTGATTTAGCTTTTACGGTAAGCATGGTGAGCCGATACATGCATAATCATGGAAAGGATAATTGGAATACCGTGAAGTGGATTCTTCGTTATGTGAAAGGGTCCGTTCATATTGCTTTGGCATTTGATAGAGCCAAGGCATCGTCTTATGATGTTGTTGGGTTCGTTGATTCTGATTATGATGGTGATCTCGATCGTAGGAGGTCTATTTCTGGTTACATTTTTTCACTGTGCGCTGGTGCTATCTCTTGGAAAGCGCAATTACAGTCTATTGCAACCTTTTCTACTACCGAAGCTGAGTATATCACTGCAACTGAAGGTGTAAAAGAAGCTATATAGTTGCGAGGTCATCTTATTGATCTTGGTGTTCAACAGGGTACTACCATTGTATTTTTTGATAGCAAGAGTGTTATTCATCTTACCAAGGTCGATTCTCATAGCTCGAAGACTAAGCATATTAGCGTTAAATTCCACTTTATCAGAGATACTATTGCTGTAGGGGAAATTGTGGTAAAGAAAGTTCACACGTTAGAGAATCCCGCATGTATGTTAACTAAACCGCTTGCTATTACTAAGTTTAAGCATTTCTTAGACTTAGTTGGTGTTCTTCATGCTTAAATTGTCCTTTGGGGATTTACGAGGTGACGAGTGTTGATGTATTTGGTCCAAGGTGGAGATTGTTAGAATATGTCCCAAAAGGGTTTCACGAAATTGTCCCATTCCAACTAGGATTCGACTGGCTTGTCCCATTCCAACTGAGATTTTGAACGTCTTCAACCCTTATTTAAAGGGATTTTCGGCCAGAACATCAAGAAAAAAAGAACAATTATCAAGACTATCAAGACTACATTTCACACTTCGGTTAGAGAGAGTTTTCATTAAGAGATTGTAATCTTTCGTTTCCTTTTATCTTGTTGTGCTTCGACACCCTGTTGAGATCGTTTTGTACTCCTCACCTTATAGTTGATTTCTCTGCGCTTAGCGCCCTGTGGTTTTTCCCGTCTTGGGTTTCCACGTAAATCTTGTGTTCATTACGTGTATTTCTTTCTTGCATTATTGTTCTTGTGTTGGTGCATCCTAATAGGTTCTGCTGCATCGCTCGTTTAATTCTTGACACTTAATGTGAAAAAATGGACATAATGACCTAAGGTACCATTCAATTCAAACTTCCATTAAATGCAGACAGACGAGGCTTGGGCATTGCATGAATTATGCGTAAAGTACATTTTATTTTGCAATAAATCAAACATTAAGCGATAAAATTTTCACTAATGCCCTATTTTGGTTGCTCCATTTAAGTACTACCAGTCTTAAGTTTTTTTTTTTTAAAAACACGATTATCCACTTTTTAGATAACTTTCAGAAATTAGTGACTGCTTATTCTCGCTTCTTGATCAGGCTCACATATCTGAAATTTCAGGCCATTTTTACATGCAGTTCATGCATGTATGCATACTGAAGTGCAAGACATGCAAAAATTAAAAGGGTGTTAAATGAATTTATTAGATTTGTTGTGTTTTCGACAAATTGATGATTGGGGTGTGTTTATGATATATGGAACTTATGTTTAAAATTTGAGCTTGTTTGTGAGTAGATTTGATGTTGAATCGTGTCTTGAATTGTTGAAATTCTAAGAACAATTTCTTTTTATCAAACGCAGATGTCTGAAATTTCAGCTCGTTTTTACATGTATTTCTGTAATATATAACTGAGGTACAGACCTACATGAAAAAATTAATTTTGACAAGAAGATTCAGACACACATGACTGAAATTCAGCCTATTTTTACATGTACTTTAGTCATGTATACGACTGAAGGACAGGCATACATGTAAAACTCGGACATACATGACTGGAATTTTAACCAATTTTGACGCGAACCTCAATTAAAAATGTCCGAGCTTTGTCTTGGCAAGACATACTAAACATCAGGTGAAAACGTTTGATGTTTGCCTTTCACAAGGCTACACTTTAGATGTGAATGTCTGAAGTAGCCAAACTTCAAATGCAAAGTGGATACACGTACAAAAAAAACACACAAGCCGAATATTAGTTAAATGGTGTGACCAAAATAGTTTGTGCACTTCTCCCGATTAGGCGAAATGAAATACCATTCATGACAAAGCCCATTGTCGCCTAAAATTATTTACCATGAAATTATTACAAACAATATAAGTAATCAAATAGTTCCTTAAAAGTAATAAATATACTTGTTATTGTTATAAACTGCTTGTACATATTGTCCGCTTTGACGCACCTCACGGCTTTAAAACGCGTATACAAGTAAAGGCTTCAGGCCCAGCTTATAAGCACGCACACAATCCCGTGTGCGAGCGATGTAGGAACTTCAAGTTCACAACACACCCCCTCATCGCGAGCATCGTGCTGATAATGTGTTATAAACTGCTTGTACATATTGTCCGCTTTGGCGCACCTCACGGCTTTAAAACGCGTATACAAGTAAAGGCTTCAGGCCCAGCTTATAAGCACGCACACAATCCCGTGTGCGAGCGATGTGGGAACTTCAAGTTCACAACAGTTATAATATTGTAAGATGTATTTTATTTGTGGACAACGAAGTCATTGGTAATTTTAGACGTAATTCACTAATTTGTACATGGACAACGAAGTCATTGGTTATTTTAGACGTATTATATTTGTGGACAGCATAGCCATTGGTAACTAAACAACTACTCTTAATGTAGAAATCTTTCTCGCTTTTTTTGTCCTTTTCAAAAGCAAATTAATCAACTAGGCAGTGATATTTTCATGATGAATTCTTGGGTATACCTCTAAGATAGTACCATGCTTAGATACCAAGGAATTTTAGCAATTCTAGATGCACATATGCCAAGCAACTCACATACAACTATCTTTGAATGACACGTTTCTTAAGTATATCGATCACTGTCATTTGATTATCATGATTTCATAATATTTTGTTGTTATTTTACCTAATCTCAGTTGTAACATCTATTGGAGTCAGCGTAGTTTACCCACCTGAACAACCTTTTTATCTTCTTCTTTTAAGAACAATTTAAATTATTATTATTATTATTATGACTTATGAGACTTGATTGTTTATCGTATCTAGTGAAATTTTTAAAAGGGAATAGGTCAAAACCAAACATGAGACCAAATACTTTCTCTCTCTTTATTTTATTTTTCATTTTCTATGTCATTTTTGAGGGAATATAGAAAGAAGAAGGCTTAATGAGAATCATACTTTACTCTTGTAAAATGCAAGAAAAAAAATTATGTGAAGAAGCCATTCTCTTATTTGGTTATTATTGGCAAATTTGCATTTTTGACGAGAATTCGTGGAAAACAATTTTCAACGAGCACATTTCTCGTGCATTTTGTCGAAAATTTCGTGAAAAAGACGTGTGTTTCTACTTTATGCTAGAAAAACTATAAGTGAAAAAACAAAATCAAAGAACGTTTTGAGACATGAAATTGACAAAGAGATTTCGCCCGTAGCTAAATTGAGAAAAATACAAGCAATTATCTTTATGTTATAAGAAACCTAACGTTTATATACTTATAAATTTTTCTTAAGCTACTTCAAAAGAGTCCTTATATTTATAAACATGACAAATAATTTTTTTTGAGAAATTGTTACAGATATATCTATTCAATTTAATATTCCAAACTATTACAAACTTATCCGATAGTTAAAAGAAACACTTTACAATAACAAGTCAAAGCGCAACTTTGGAATACCACTCAATTCATTCGTTGTTAATTAACCACCTTGTCAAAAATGATTTTAGACACTGAGAGTCAAAAATGGTTCCTAGCAATTTGGCGGCCAAAGATTACGAAAATACTAGACGGCCTATGCCTGTGCTGCGCACGGGCCCAACACTTTAGATTATACTGTATTTATTTATATGTAGTTGTTTTTTAATAGTGATAATATATATATATATATATATATATATATATATATATATATATATATATAAAGTATATATTATGTTCAAAACACGATTAATATAACATTGTAGTTTGTGCTCCGTATCTAAAATTTTATTATATTAATATTTTCTATGAACACAAAATCGACAAATTTATTAATATTTTTTAAAAGAGAAGACTTGTTTAAAAGGAAACTATTTTCTTCTCTTTGAGATAAAATAATAGCAATATTTAAGCATCAGTTGATACTTTCAATTTTAATTCGATTAATTTAAAGGTGTAAAATACTTATTATTTTTTATCAAATTTTGATTTGGACAATTCTAATTCAAATTATTAAATTAATTTTACATGTTTAAAACGAAACAAAGTAGAAATTGATTTTTTATTTAAACGAAGAAATACTATTTTTTAATTTTTAGTAAATATTCTCGGTTTAGCTCATTGTACTTGTCATGTTGTCTTTTGCATGTTTTTTTAAGAAAACGTCGATTAGAATTATAATTTGACTAATTTACCTTATTCATTATTTGATCTGCATTTGATATATTTTTTTTACGACATTAATTTCTTTTCACATTTATTAGAGTAAGAATAAAAATAAAAAAGTAATTAAATTCTATCTTATTTTAAAATATAAATATTTTAAGTATATTTATTTTAGTAAACATAACAAATAAATGACATGACGGAATAGCAAATACAACAGTTTAATATCTAGATTAGATCTGAGGCTAATATAAAAAAAGAAAGAAAATTGTATGGTTTGACTACTTAACCTTTTGAAGAAAAATAATTTCATGGATTGACACGCACGTGGTAATGAATTCATCATTATTGACTTAATGAGATACATTGGAAATTACATGAATATTGTTTGATTTTTTAATAGGGGGTGCACTTTTTTTTTGACATTATTAATTTGCACTATTTTTATGCATATATATATATATATATATATATATATATATATATATATATATATATATATATATATACTATGTTCAAAACACGATTAATATAACAATGTAGTTTGTATTCCGTATCTAAAACTTTATTATATTAGTGTTTACTATGAATACAAAGTCTGCACTTTTTTTTGTTGACATTATTTTTTTTGATATTACTTGATTTTGTTAATATGGGGTCCAATTTTTTTTACCATGAGTTTGGAGATGGTGGGATCCACTTTTATTTTTATTTTTATATTGCTTGATGTCGTTTAGTATGGGGTCCACCCTTTATGGGGTGCACTTTTTTTTTTGGACATTATTAGTTTGTACTATTTTTATGCATATAATATATATACATATACTATGTTCAAAACACAATTACTATAACATTGTAGTTTGTGCTCCGTATCTAAAACTTTATTATATTAGTGTTTGCTACGAATATAAAGTCTGCACTTTTTTTTTAACATTATATTTTTTTTAATATGGGGTTCACTTTTTTTTATTTTTTATATTGCTTGATTTTGATAATATGGGGTCCACTTTTTTTTCCCATGAGTTTGGAGATGGTGAGTTCCATTTTTTTTCTTCCTTTTTTTTATTGCTCGGTGTTATTTAGTATCCCCCCCCCCCCCCCCTTTTTTTTTAAAGGACAACGGACAACGAAACATGGGTCTAAACCCATGCTTTATATAGTTTTTTTTTTTTTTATATTGCTTGGTGTTGTTTAGTATGGGACCCACCCTTTTGGACACTATTAGTTTGCACTATTTTTATGCATATAATATATATATATACACACTATGTTCAAAACACGATTAATATAACATTATAGTTCGTGCTCCGTATCTAAAACTTTATTATATTAGTGTTTGCTATGAATACAAAGTTTGAACTTTTTTTTTGACATTGTTTATTTTTTTAATATGGGATTCACTTTATTTTTATTTTTATATTACTTGATTTTGTCAATATGGGATACTATGTTCAAAACACGATTAATATAACATTGTAGTTTGTGCTCCGTATCTAAAACTTTATTATATTAGTGTTTGCTACGAATACAAAGTCTGCACTCTTTTTTTTGACATTATTTGTTTTTTTAATAAGAGATTCACTTTTTTTTTTATATTGCTTGATTTTGTTAATATGGAGTCCACCTTTTTTTTTCCGTGAGTTTGAAGATGGTGGGTTCCACTTTATTTACTTTTTTTTATGTTTTAAAATATTGGTTGGTGTTTAATACGGGGACCACACTTTATTTTTTTAAATGCTTAGTTGGTTGGTGTTTTTTTGAATTTTTTAATATTGGTTGGTGTTTAATATGGGGACCACACTTTTTTTTAAAAGTATTTTAAGTATGTTGTTGTACAATAATTTCATTTGCTCCCACTAATGGGTTGATACGCATGTGACAATAAATCCATCATTATTGATTTAATTGTTTGATTTTCTAAGCACTTTTGTATTTTAAGTATGTTGCTGTACAATAATTCCATTTGCTCCCTCTAATGGGTTGATGCGCATGTGGCAATGAATCCATCAGGCTATATGGGCTCACAATTTTTTTTTTCAAAAATTGGAAAACGGATATATATATATATATATATATATATAAGTATTTTAAGTATGTTGTTGTACAATAATTTCATTTGCTCCCACTAATGGGTTGATACGCATGTGGCAATAAATCCATCATTATTGATTTAATTGTTTGATTTTCTAAGCATTTTTGTATTTTAAGTATGTTGCTGCACAATAATTTCATTTGCTCCCTCTAATCGGTTGATACGCATGTGACAATGAATCCATCATTATTGATTTAATTGTTTGATTTTCTAAGCACTTTTTTTTTAACATTGTTTGTTTTTTTAATATGGGATTCACTTTTTTTTTTTTTGAATATTGCTTGATTTTGTTAAATGGGATCCACTTTTTTTTTTTGCCGTGAGTTTGGATGTGGTGGGTTCCACTTTTTTTTTTTTTAATTACTGGTTGATGTTTAATATGGGGCCCACATTTTTTTTAAAAATATTAGTAGTTGTTTAAAATATGTGGGCCCACAATTTTAAAAAAATATTAGTAGTTGTTTAATATATGTGGGCCCACAATTTTTTTTTGGGCCCATAAGCGGACGACGAAAAAGTGCCCAAACCCACAACATTGTTTGTTTTTTTTAATATGAGATTCACTTTTTTTTTTAATATTGCTTGATTTTGTTAATATGGGATCCACTTTTGTTTTCCCATGAGTTTGGATGTGGTGGGTGCCACTTTTTTTTTTTTTTTTTTATTATTGGTTGGTGTTTAATATGGGGCTCACATTTTTTTAAAAAATATTAATAGTTGTTTAAAATATGTGGGCCATAATTATTTTTTTTAAATATTAATAGTTATTTAAAATATATGAGCTCACAATTTTTTTTTTAGGCTCACAAACGGACGACGAAAAAGTGTCAAAAACCCACCTTTTTATATTGTAATAAAGTAATACATTTGGAATGACATTAAGAGCTCTTAAGTGGTCACAAGTGGGCAGTGGCTATATTTACTTATTCTATGTAAGAATAATACATTGACTTCATTTTTAATTTAGAAAAGCATGCAGAGATAGTGACGTGCTCAAAAACTAATCCTTGCATGTAAATGAGCTCCATGATGGAAGGCCAAGCATGCTTGCTCCTTTAAAGCTAATTATGCAACTGCAATTAATTTTTTTTCATTACATTACATTTAGTCAATGATGTTGTCAAGTATATTGACATGATTGTTCTGCTTATATGAATATTCCGTCCGTCTTAAAATATCTCTCGCATTTTTCATTTACACGTCCATTAAGAAAGCATCTATAAGGTTTACATTTTGAATATTTTACCATTTTAACATATTTCATCATATTCTCTCTCCTCAATAAATATTTACTCCATTAATTATGAAACTTCTTAAATGTTGGTATGTGAACTCACAAAATCAGCTTATTGATCTAATAAATACAAGGGTAAAATAGGAAAAAACTACTTAAGTTTATCTTGGGTAAATAAAACGACAAATATTTTGAGATAATTTTTTTTTATTAATTAAGGACGGCAAATTTTTCGAGACGGAGGGAGTACTAAACAGTGACTAAAACTCCCTCCGGTTAAAAAAGAGCGTCCACTTAGACATTTGCACACCTTAAGAAAATACTAATCCTAAAACAAAATAGGTAATTTGATTAAAATGCCCCTAATTAAATAGGTATTGGGTTTGGTACTTAACACTTAATAAGGACAAATTTGAAAAAGTAAGATTAATTCTTTCTTGATTTTTGTAAGTAAACACTTTTTTTGAACAAAAAAATAAAGGCCAAGTGAACACTCTTTTTTGAACTAAGAAAGTAATTAACAAAAAGAAAGTGTATATTTTTAAAACTGTTGTTATTACTATTAATTAGAGCAACATTTAATATCCAAATGAAGAGTTTTTACATAGTTCTTTAATTACAAAGACTTTCAGAATTTTGTAATGAAAATCTACTAATCTATAATCTAAACCACGTCAATATTTGGAGCGTATTCTTTAATGTTTATTTCATTAGTTGGTTCAATTCATAAGTTATTTTTGGACGTGGAATCAAGTTCTATTTTCCCGTTTCAATAAGATAATTACATCAGTTAAAGACATTTAAAAATTATATTGAGAACCATATGACAAAGATTACGTGGCGGAAATTTTAAAATAATTCATGTGAAATAAAACTGTAACTCCTGTGATTTTTGAACTTCAGATATACTACTTTAGTATTACGAGATTCACCAAACATCAGATCTCTAGATTTTTTTTTCCAATTAAAATATTGTTAGTGCAAATCTCAAAACAATTGCTGTCAAGAAATCAAACACACAGTTCCAATAAATAATATGCTATTCAATGACTATTTATTGCAGTACACACATTCCTGTACGAAATATTAATTCTACAATAATTCTTCGTACTTCTCAAATGTCCTTATCCTTACTTTCTATTTTCATTTCTGGCACTTGATGTTTTATTTCGAAAGTTCTACTCTCTATCCAAAAATGATGAAAGGAGTACCAGAATTTAGTCTCAATTTGGATAATAATTATTTTAATTTAATTCATATAGTTAAAAGTTAAACAAAGAGTAACATACATTATAATAGTATGTATTAGTAATTTTTATAATAAAATAAATGTTTGAAAAATACAGTCGAAGAAAAAGTCTATTGACTTAACTGAAATAGTATGACAATGACGCACCATATAACTTCCCTTTTTTAAGTGATATTAGTTACTGTATTTCATTAGGTTGGACTTTACTGAAGTATATAATTTAGGTTTGGCAATTTTCTTAGTTACATTTCTGACATTGAAAGCGATTAAGAAGCTATATACAGGAACTTTTACTACAGATCATGCTAAACAATCACTTTTATCAATTATTATTGAAGTATAAAAGAAGAAAATCGTAATGATTATGTTCGAATATGTTAGTTGTCTTTAGGTTTCTTAGCGTAGTTTAATAAGTACCTGTTTGTTACTTTCTTGCAAAAATTAAAAAATGCTAAATTTTCCTGAAAAAAAAGTGTGACCAATATAATTCTTGTAAAATATCTTATCTAAACATTTCATAAAATCAATAGAGAAAATATAAAATGCATAGCATGTAAACCAACTTTCAATTTCAACCCAAACTTTTTAAGTCATCCCCAATTTTCTCCATCGAGTATAGGGGAACAAATAATTATAAAGAAGAAACAAACGGAAAAAGTATAAGAATTAATTAAGATAACTTGAAGATCGATGTTTGATCAAACATGTAGAATCTCATCACACGTAGTATCTGGTCAGATATTCAATCACTGTGAATAACGTTATTTGTTAAAATTTGATTAGCATGCTTTAATTAAATAAATAACTTACAATTTCTTAGTAGTACATTATGGTAAATACTTACTCACACTGGGTGCTTAAACCAAACCAATGCAATTTATCATGATTAAGTGATCTAATGAAGTGGATATATATATTAATCAATCATAATTAAGTAATAGTTGTATATATTCAAACACATGTCATACATCCATTGGTTTGGTGTAAATACCTAATGTGAGTAAGTCTTTACCGTAGTAATGTTTAGGTACCGTGTAGTTCTTTACTCTTCAGTGTTTATTACTATCTGTTGTCTCATCTGTTTTGCATCTTGATATTTTGTTGTCTTATTTTCCTTGCGATCCTACATCGATTACTTTTCTTTTAAGTCGAAGGTCTATCGGAAACAATTTTTCTACCAAAGGCGGATCCAAAATTTGGAGGTTCCGAGTGCCACTGTGCTGTAAATGTAGACGTATTGCAATTTACACGGTCCAATTAATAGAGTAATTAAACGTTTGATCAGTTTTATCAACTTTGTATTGTGGTTCGGATTATTTGTGTTTTCGGTTTAAGTAGACAAATATTATTCAAAATATTATATATAAAAAGTAACGCTCATGTAGGTACATCAACTCAAGCTTACCAACATAATTTCTACTAAAAAATAAAAAAATAAAAAATCTTTTTTAAATCAGCGTGAACCAAGACTCAATATCCTTTTCTTTTACATTTTGTTAAACCATTCAAATAAAATAAAATAACAGGCAAAATTAAAGATAAGAAACAATGACGGAAGAGAGCAATGTAGTAGCAGGGTTTGAACTTGTGCCCTTGGGGAGGAAAACCTGGCACCACGACCTCGATCCATTGTTATTCTGGGTAGCATGATAATATTTTATACTATATCTTACACATATATACATACATATACATAGCTTCAACCAGGGCGTCGGGGTGACGTGACACTCCCATGTCACTACATAGATCCGCCCCAGCTCTCTAGATATGTTGTTTTTGTTGTTGTTAAAATTGCTAGAGCATAAGGGAAAAGAAGGAAATATTGTCACATTCTATGAATTTACTCTTTTATATTCTTTTTAATCATTCTTTGAAGTCTTTTAGTTTTCTGTTCTAAAACCTTTTTTTTTTCACCTTTTCCATTTCACAACAAGTAGAAGAAAAAAAGAAAAGTGAGAGAGAATTTAGGAGGAACAAAAAAAGGGGGAGGTGCTTTTTTGACCAGCGGCAGAAAAAAGTTCAGTAGCTGAGCTCATCTCCTCTTTATTTATTATACGCATTTAATTATGTAGCTAAATCCTATTAATCTTACTTTATTATACGTGGTTTAGGACTAAGTGGAGTAGATAAATTGTACATCAAAAATCACTAACAGTATTTAATATTCCCTCTCTTTCAAAATAAGTGGTGTTTTTGTTCATTTTATTTTAAAATAAGAGGTGTTTTACATAATCAAGAATACATTAATGACGTTCTTCCAATTTTACCCTTGTTTAAATAAATATAGTTTTACATAATCAAGAAAATACACTAAAGATCTCTCCGTTTCAAAATAAGTGATGTTTTTACCTTTTCGTTTTTGTTTTAAAATAAAAGTGGTGTTTCACTTAATCAAGAAGGCATTAATGATGTTCTTCTAATTTTATCCTTATGTAAATAAAAGGAGTTTTACATAATCAAAATACTACACAAGAGCTACATGTTTTTCAAAGTATTTAATAAGGGTAAGTTCATAAAAATACGTCTCACTTTTTAGAAATAAGTAGTTTTCTTAAGAGGGGTGTTCAAGCTAAAAGCACCACTTATTTTGAAATGTTCTCAGCATATGTTAGTAAAAATACATTTTATTTTCTATAATTAATAGTTTTCTTAAGGGATATATCAAAGCTAAAAACGCCACTTATTTTGATAAAAGTTCAAGCAGTTGGACTCTAAAAAAATAAAACATTACGAGTAAAGACAGAGGGAGTAATTTGTTAGACATCATCTTATTACCAGTGATCTCTAATACTCCCATTAACTCGTAAATATTGCTTAAGATATTTTATACATATCTATCCAATTAACTTAGAATAAAAATCCAATCAGATGTTATGAAATCGAAGAAACTAAAGAAAAAATTGAAGAGAAAATAAACTATAACTCTTCGTATTAATTATTGAATTGTTTCTTGTATTGAAAAAAATAAAAAACTACATCATTATTTAATAAAAAAATAAAATAAAAGGTTCTTTGTATGGATAAACTAAAAAAATAAATATTCTATAATTAATGTAGTAACTAGACTTAATCTTTTTTTTTTTAAAAAAAATATTTCTAAACTAAAAAAGAATAACCATTAATATTGATCATAAAATATAACTCAACTAAATTGTAACACGAGACACAGTAAATAATGCCAATCACATACTCCATCAAGATTGTTTTTACGTCTGCTTGTGTATTTAAAAAGGTAAAAAAGTTTTTTTTTCTGCATACTCTATATCTTATGGTGGAAAAGTGGGACTACAGTTTGAAACTTTAGTATATGTTGGATCTTCAATCCCACAAAAGAAGTGCAATAAAGCTACTACATTAGTTTTGTACTGTACATTTTTGCCTTTTGTTTCCTTCTTCCTTTTTTTTTTATCTAGCTACAAACTCCATTTTTGACCGCCATAAATGGTGGGCTTAACTCCAAATCATTAGTGCTTCTACTTTCTTGGACACAAAAGCTAGGGTTCTTCAATTATCTAACAACCCCATTTCCCTTAATCTTATTTGATTGTTCTACTTCAGTTTTTACTTGCATTTTTCAAGAACCATTACTTCTTGATTTAGTTTGCTTTGTTACCTTCTTGTTTGCAACCCCAATTGTTTCTCTAAGTTTGCTTTATTGAACTGCTTAAAAGTTAAGATTTTGAAGCTTAAATCTTGGTCCATTTGATTGTTTTGCTTTTAAAGTTTTCATTTTTGAGATTATTGCATGTGGGGGTTTTGTGTGGTGGGGTTGTTGGGATTTTGAATGAGGAAAAAGGGTGTCCAGTGTGATGAGATATGAGGGTTAAGATTGTTGAAAAATGGGTTGTGTATTTGGTAAAGAGATTTCATCATCTGAGACACCTAGTGGGGAAGTTGTAGTTAGTAGGAGGAGAGAAAATGGGGAAAATAGAGATTTGGCAGCACCATCTGGTAGGAGGGAGATAGTTGGTACTGTAAATAAGGTGGATGGAGGAGGCAGTGATGTTAGTGAAGTTGAGAAGGGTAGAGATCAGAAGGATGA
The DNA here is from genome assembly GCF_019175385.1 of Lycium barbarum. Classification (NCBI taxonomy): domain Eukaryota; kingdom Viridiplantae; phylum Streptophyta; class Magnoliopsida; order Solanales; family Solanaceae; genus Lycium; species Lycium barbarum. The sequence continues at coordinate 115,749,010 of NC_083338.1, forward strand.
GAATGCAAGGCCTAGGGGTGAGAGGAGAAGGTCTAAACCTAATCCAAGGCTGAGCAATCCACCCAAGAATGTGCACGGCGAGCAAGTAGCCGCTGGATGGCCATCGTGGCTTTCCGAGGTAGCTGGTGAGGCTATCAATGGCTGGATTCCACGTAGGGCCGATGCGTTTGAGAAGCTCGCTAAGGCAAGCAACTGTTGAACTCATTTGTTACTTACTAGTTTTTGTTTTGTAGATTGATTAATATCTCATTTGTTGTTATTTTGTATGTTGTGTATTGTGTTATTTAGATTGGTCAAGGTACTTATAGCAATGTGTATAAAGCTAGAGATAATCTCTCGGGGAACATTGTGGCGTTAAAGAAGGTTAGATTTGATAATTTGGAGCCAGAGAGTGTGAGGTTTATGGCAAGGGAGATCTTGATTTTGCGCCGTTTGGATCATCCGAATGTTATGACATTACACGGATTGGTTACGTCAAGGATGTCTTGTAGTTTGTACCTTGTGTTTGATTATATGGATCATGATTTAGCTGGACTAGCTGCAAGCCCTGGAATCAAGTTCACAGAGGCTCAGGTTGGGGTTTATATAAGTTGCTTGTTGAATTATAAGCTGCAAATGTTTGGATTTTGAGTTGTTATGTTGTTTCTTGATAACTATTTGTAGGTTAAATGTTACATGCATCAACTATTATCAGGGCTTGAACACTGTCATAACCGTCATGTGTTGCATCGTGATATTAAGGGATCAAATCTTCTAATTGACGGTGGGGGAGTTCTTAAGATTGCAGATTTTGGTTTGGCTTCCATCTTCGATCCTAATAAAAAGCAGCCCATGACTAGTCGCGTGGTTACTTTATGGTACAGACCCCCAGAGCTTCTTCTTGGGGCCACAGACTATGGTGTTGGTGTGGACCTTTGGAGTGCTGGTTGTATTTTAGCTGAGCTATTAGCTGGGAAGCCCATTATGCCTGGTCGTACAGAGGTATGGTATTGAAATTTGTTTGTCAAAACAATCTGACAAGGACAGGTCTTGCGCATTATAAAAGAAAGGATTTTTGTTTTTCCTTCGCTTGTTGGTTGCATCAAATTATTTTTTGCTTGTGCATCTGTTAGAGTGTTATTTAAGGAGAAGCTTTTCCCCTTCATCTATGATACAGGAAAATTAGATGAGACATCTTGATGTTTCTTTCTTTTGTGTTTGCTAATATCTGTCCTAATGAAATCCCCCATAATACAAAAGAAAATCTTTATGCTGCTATGGCACGTCCTTTTAGATGATTCTTGAAAGATGTAGCTTTGTTCAATAGAATCAAGATTTAGTGAACTTCTAAAAGGCTTTCTTTAACATGATAAGAAACAGATGTGAAGAGATGAATTTTTTTGGTTTCAGATTAATTATACATGCTGTTTCTAGTAGGTTCTCTCCTCAGAAACCCAAGCAGCCAAAGCAGACAGCTTTGCATGAAATAATAAGCATTGTGCATAGCGTCGAGTCAGACTGAGACTGAGGACAGAGAATTGTGTCTGGGCTTAAACGTGTATGTGACTTTCTGGAAGGAGTGGAGGACCAGTGGACCACATACCAAATGATTAAAAGCCTGGGGAAAAAAAATCTTGAACATCATGCTCCAGCTTAAGCCTAAATTCCTATGTCTGTGCCTCGATGTGCAAATCCTCCTCCCCACCTGACTGGGAGTGGTGGGAGGACCATGAACCAATAAATTAATCCAAAAACCTATGATTTCTTTATCTATCAATTTTTTTTGTAACTTTGAATAAATTTTCCTCTTATGAACTGGATTTTAGCGATGAGCTCCATGATTTGAGGATTTACACTGCAATAATACTCAGGTTGAGCAGCTCCACAAGATCTTCAAGCTATGTGGATCTCCATCAGAAGAGTACTGGAAAAAGTCCAAGCTTCCACATGCAACTATATTCAAACCTCAGCAATCATACAGAAGATGTATAGCAGAAACCTTTAAAGATTTTCCGCCTTCATCATTGCCATTGATTGAGACTCTTCTGGCCATTGATCCTGCTGAGCGTCAGACAGCTACAGCTGCATTACAGAGTGTAGTAAGCTGTTCATATCCATTCTATTACTTAACGATTTTACTGAGACAACTCTCTTGATTAACTTTTTGATTGATGAAGTCTCTGTTTGTTTTATTGTCTCCTGTTTTTGCTTTCATGTGAACTTGTTCCGCCTCGTCATCTGTATTAATAAATATTTTTCCTTCTGCATTTGTTAATGGGTTAATAGCTATTTTGGTCCCTTAGTTATGGTAAATTCTAATTTTAGTCCTTGTACTGTCTGCCTAAGTATTTTAACCTTCAATTACTTGAAATGTGCACTTTTTAATCCCTTCTATATTTGAATAATCACAAATTCCCTCAAGTATTAAGCGTTCTATTATTTAATTACCTATGCGTTATGTTATACTTGTATTGTTACTTCATATTTCAGAGTATTGTACTTTAAAAATAATCTAAATATAACATCTTTTCTACATAGAGGGACCAAAAACACACATCTTAATTAATTAAAGGTTAAATGTGTTGAGTCATTTACCACAAGGATCAAAATCAGAATTTACCAATGACTAAAGGACCAAAAGTGCTACTATCCCTTTAGTAATTAAAGGTGCGTGCAGTTTTCTTCCCTTCTCTCTTCAATAACCTTGCTAGAGACTTGGAGTGATGTTTTTGTTTTCTTTTTCCTTTTTAAGAAAATAATGTGGAGAAAATCCATTGATTTGGTTTCAATGTTGCATCACATCGGTGTAAAGAAATGGCTTGCTTAATATTTATATCACCAGTAAGAAAGAGAAAGAACTTGGTTTGGCTGATCTTTACAAATCAATTTTCCTTCTTTAACATCGATTCCTCGTGTAGTGCTAGTGAGTTTACATGGATTTCCAAAGCACATATACAGGAAGAAGATTGAGTAGAAAAGGTTTTAATAGTTAGCCCTTCATAGATACATGTAGAGCATTTGATGCCAGAATATTACACTTCTCTGAAATTAATCATGGAATATTTTGAAGGATTGTCACCATATGTTCTGTTTATTACTGTGCAGTTCTTTACTACCAAACCTTATGCTTGTGAACCTTCCATCCTTCCCAAGTATCCACCCAGCAAAGAAATGGATGCTAAACGGCGAGACGAAGAGGCTCGAAGGTCTAGTTATCTGGATTCCTTTTTTTATTTAATAACCATACTTCATATTTCATGTTTTCATATTAAAACTATGATTTTTTGTAGCCTACCAAAAGAAAGTCTATGATTGTAGATAATATACACCATTCTTGTTGAGATACCTATATGCGGTGTTTGCTTTTATACTTCTTCAGTAGTTGTTCACATATATTTCATTTCACATATAAATTCCCTTTTATAATTGGAACCCGCTAAAGAACCAGTTTTTATTTTGAATCAGTCTTCTGAATTATGGCATATTTTAGTGATAATAAGTAGGGGAACTTCATTTTTTTCTATCTTAATGCACTTTGTCATTTTTCTCCTAAAAAATGTTCCTGAAATTTTTGCTAAAATAGACACAGGGCCGCTGGAAAATCCAATGCTGACGGTGTGAGGAGAAATCGTCATCGTGATCGAGCAGTGAGGGCAATCCCCGCTCCTGAAGCCAATGCGGAGCTGCAAGTTAATATTGATGTATGTCATTTAAGAAGCTTATTTCAGCATACCTTTACGTTCTAATATTTTACCATCTATGTCTTGTTTAATTTTGCATATTCATTATATGCATAATTTGTACCTGCCGGAGTAGTTTCCACACGAAACTAGCAAAACAAAGATGATAAAATATGAAGATGGCCATATTTTCCGCTTTCAGTTAATTTCTTTCCCAGGATTTAATAGTTTAACTCTGTGTTGCCATGTTATAATCATATTGCAAGGGAAGTAGACAAAACTGTGAGGTCTACAATTCTCCAACTTACATTCTCTATCTGCTTTGGGCTAATAGCATGCCAAAATCCAAATAGATCAAGATATTGCTTTCCAACGATTTGGAGTTGATGGAGGTGGTTGTCTGCTGCTGTCATGATTGTCAAAACCACCCTTGTTTTTCTTAGTAGTTGCACATTTAATACACTATATTCCCCGGACTCCATTTTAGTTAGCTAACCGATGCTTATTTTTATGTTGCAAAATCTGGAAATAGTACTCCATTTTATTGTAGATGATAACATTTGACGGTACACTAAGTTTTAAAATGTTAAATTGACTTGGCTATATGTAATGGTAGAAGTATTATTAGAGTAGTGATTGAAAAGTTTGTTTGATAGAAAACATCACATCGAAGTTTGAATTTTGTTATTCGTGAAACTTGTTAAAGTTCGAATAAATAATATTATTGGTGGCATGGTTTCTAACATTTTTGAGCGTCAGGAAATAGAAAGTGTCATATAAATTCGAAAGCAAGGAGTACATCAGGGCTGTATATTTATTTTTCTTAGTCATCCACCAATTCATTATGGAAAAGAAAAATCCTCCATTTCATTTCTTTATTTAAGGGGCTACACTGGGTATGTTGTTGTTGTTGTTGTTGTGGCCAGGTTGTTTATCTGAGTATTGTTTAACTTGCTTAAACAGAGACGGCGTCTAATTACACAAGCTAATGCGAAGAGCAAGAGTGAAAAGTTTCCTCCGCCACACCAGGATGGGACATTAGGTTATACATTGGGTTCTTCACATCACATTGATCCAGCCTATGAACCCTCAGAAGTCCCTTTCACCTCCATGAATTTCTCATATTCCAAAGAACCAATCCAAACGTGGTCAGGTCCATTGGTGGAACCTGCCACAGGTGGTGCTCCAAGAAGAAAGACAAAGCCATCAAAGAAGGATTCTTACAAGAAAGGAAAAGAAAGCATGTAAAGTCTAATGAATGATGTGATTCAACAATTGGTATACTTGAAGGAGCTGCAAAACAGGCAGATTATTTGTCCTATACGGTAACTAAGAAACATCTCAACAGCATAGAGAGGTAAAATGCATTTTTATCCTAGTATCCTCTTTTTTGTATTCTTTTGGATATTAAGAATATTTTCACTATTGTACATGTAAAATTTTTGATTCCTTCATATTAGCAGACTCTGTTTAGATCAATGAAAATCCTAATAAACAATCTACAAACGCTCTTTCCTTTTACTTTTGCATGTTCTGCCTACATAAAAGTAGTAAATTACAATGTTTTCTTCCGTTCTGCTTGCAAGATCTATACTTGAACATCTTTATCTATTTATATGCATCTCCTTTATGAATTTCCTGGTCACCCCAGTTTGTACCTTCAGGTCTTAACGAAGATTAAATGGGAACCATGTTTTGCATGGTTCCGGTGTATCTAACCTATACAGTAATATTTACCTGGACGAAATATTCAACTATGTAAGCTATATCTAGGTTTTTTGAGTATATTTTGACTTGTAACCAGCTTTGGCAAACATCAGATAAAATGCTGCCTGCTCCTAATCCACTTCTTGTTCTCCTTATCAAGAATAATAGTTGAGTTTTTATTGCAGTGTGGAGTGTACCAATGATAGTGATATTTTCTTATATTTTTGGTGCCTGTACAATACTCAATCATGTCCCAGATGAAAAGCCAGATTATAATGGAACTCCTCTTAATTAGGATTCCAGATTTCCTCTTTTGTCAAGGAGGAAAAAAGAATCAATGAGAATCACAAACAGTCCAGCCCTTCCAAGATCTTATATGACTTCAATAATCTTGCTCGATCTTGACTTCAAAAAGCGACAGTGACATAGCAAAACACTATTTGTAGGTGCTCATTTGGGTTCGAAAGGTTTCCAATTATTTGAGAATGACGTTGGGCATAAATATTTGAAATTCAAGCATAAATGTCTGAATTTTGGCTTTGATCAATCGTGTATGTTTGAAGTTCGGACAAAGATGTATAAGTTTGCTTGCACAATCATATATCTGAAATTGACTTTGAAGCGGTGAAACTAATAAAATTTGTAAATTTCGACTATGCCTTAAATAGGGGTTCCAAAATTGGCTTTATTGGCTGAATTCTGTAACATTTCTGGGCCATGTTATTTCCAATGATGGCATTCGAGTCGACACTCAGAAAATTGAAGCGGTGAAGACTTGGCCAAGGCCTACAACACCCACGGAAGTCCGTAGTTTTCTAGGTTTGGCAGGCTATTATAGAAGGTTCGTAGAGGGATTTTCATCTATTTCAGCCCCATTGACGAAGCTAACTCAGAAGTCCGTTAACTTTCAATGGAACGATGCATGCGAGCGTAGTTTCCAAGAGCTGAAAGACAGGTTGACCTCAGCTCCAGTGCTAACACTTCCAGAAGGGCCAGATGGCTACGTTATGTATTGTGATGCCTCCGGTGTGGGACTAGGATGTGTATTGATGCAGCACGGGAAAGTTATTGCATATGCTTCGAGGCAATTGCGGAAACATGAGAAGAATTACCCCACTCATGATCTTGAATTGGCTGCGGTCATCCATGCGTTGAAGATATGGAGACATTACTTATATGGTGTGCATGTGGACGTCTATACAGATCACAAGATCCTCCAATATATTTTTAAACAGAAGGAGCTTAATTTACGGCAGAGGCGGTGGTTAGAATTATTAAAGATTATGACGTGAATATTTTGTACCACCCCGGTAAAGAAAATGTAGTAGCTGATGCACTTGCCGCCGAACAATGGGCAGCTTATGTGGAATCCCTTCGGAAAGGAAAGAGATGGTTCAAGAACTTCGCCGATTAGCAAATTTGGGAGTGCGTATAATTGATTCGGGCGATGCCGGGATTAGTATAAATGATTCCACAATTTCGTCCTTGGATATGGAAGTGAAAGAACGGCAGTGCGAAGATCCACAAATATGTCGTTATAGAGACACATCTCCTGGAAAAGAAAAGTCTCCGTTTGAAGTTTTTTTGGATGGAATTCTTAGGTACCGAGGCAGGTTATGTGTGCCGAATGTGGCGGATTTGCGCTAACGAATTCTAAAAGAAGCACATTGCTCTCGATATTCTATTCACCCAGGTGCAACCAAAATGTATCATGATCTCAAGATGATGTACTGGTGGGGCGGCATGAAAAGGGACATAGCAGAATTCGTGACACAATGTCCAAATTGCCAACAGGTAAAAGCTGAACACCAGAAGCCGGGAGGCTTGTTGCAAGCGATGGAAATCCCTACCTGGAAATGGGAAGTGATCAACATGAATTTCGTCGTGGGATTACCCCGTTCCTGTGGCAGGTATGACTCTATATGGGTGATCGTGGATAGGCTGACGAAAGCAGCCCATATTCTTCCAGTCAAGACTACGTATTCAGCGGAAGACTATACAAGGTTGTATCTCAAAGAAATTGTGCGACTTCATGGAATCCCATTATCTATTATCACAGATAGAGGAGCACAGTTTATAGCTAAGTTCTGGAAGTCTTTTCAAGAAGTTTGGGCACACAAGTGAAGTTTAGCACGACATTTCATCCGCAAACTGATGGGCAGGCCGAGCGTACTATTCAAACCTTAGAAGATATGCTACGGGCGTGTGTGTTGGATTTCGGTGGTAGCTGGGATGACCACTTACCCCTTATTGAATTTGCATATAACAACAGCTATCATTCTAGTATTCAAATGGCTTCATATGAAGCTTTATATGGGAGGAAATGTAGATCTCCAATTGGATGGTTCGAAATAGGAGAAGCACAACTAGTGGGCCCTGAATTGATCTAACAAGCAATAGAAAAAGTCAAGATGATCCAAGGTCGGTTGTTGACAGCCCAAAGTCGCCAAAAGTCCTATGCGGACAACCGCCGACGAGACTTGGAATTTCAAGCCGGTGATTGGGTGTTCTTGAAAGTGTCGCCAATGAAAGGAGTGATGAGATTTGGTAAGAAAGGGAAGCTAAGTCCCAGATACATTGGACCCTACAAAATCATCCGCAAGGTGGGTCAGGTAGCCTATGAATTGGATTTGCCTTCGGAGCTTGAATCAGTCCACCCAGTTTTCCACGTTTCGATGCTCCGCAAGTGTATTGGAGACCCCACCAAGATTGTCCCGATAGATGATGTGCAAGTGACAGAACGACTTACCTATGAAGAGGTGCCTATTGCTATTTTAGATAGGCAGGTGCGGAGACTCCGAAATAAAGAGCTAGTTTCAGTCAAAGTCTTATGGCGAAATGATAACCGGGAGAAATGACTTGGGAAGCAGAAGAGAGCATGAAGTCCAAGTACCCACACTTATTCCAACCCCGGGGGGAGATCCAAGACGAAACGCCGACGATATGAGGTATGTACGCTTTATTTTTATGTTTTTGGTCGTGTGTGGCCACAGATATGTTGATATTGTGATGTAGCCCTGTGAGGCGATGATATTATGAGTTGTTGTGACAGGTTGGTAGTGTCAAATTACAAAGGGAACTCTGGTGAAATTTTCGTAGAATCCCGAGTGTTTAACATTCGAGGACGAATGTTCCAAAAAGGGGGGAAGAGTGTTACAACTCGGAAATTTTTCGTGAGCCAACAATGAATAGACCAACGAAGGGCGTGAGTGTGCGATGTTTTACTAAGTAGGGGATGACTATTTATGAACTTTGGAAATAAGAAAGTTGCAGAATTTCATTTCAGCCTAGTGGTCGTAAAATGGAATACGGCCCGTAAAGTGATTTACGGACCGTAAAGTGCCATCGTCCTTCAACATTCCAAAATTTCAACTTTCTGTCAAATGCATCAAATGGTTAAACACGACTTGGAATACGGACCGTAAATTGAAATACGACCCGTAAACTGAGTCGTAAACTGCCATGATCTTCAGCCTACCTTTCTGGTTTTGATATGCTTAAATACGGTCGTGGAGGACGGACCGTAAACCAGTATACGGCCCGTAAAGTGGGGTTTAAGACCATTGTACACCCCGACTGCTGTTCATTAAAAATCAGATTTTGAGTTATTAAAAAGGGACCCTAAGCTCATTTTATTTCATTTCTCACCTACACGGTTCAAGAACTCTCTAGAGTAATCCAAAACACTTCATCCACAAGAATTTAAGAGAATCAAAGGGAGATCAAGATCAACCACATTAAATCCATGAAATAAAGTGTGTGAAACTCAAGTGAAGTTCATCCAAACCAAGAAATTCCAAAAGAGGTGAAGTAGGGTTTTAGTGCTAAAGGAAGAACTCCACTCTAGGCTTGTTCCACCACCATCTAAGGTAAGTTTCATGACTTTATCATGTTGTTTAAGGTATTGGAAAGCTAAGATGCTTGAATTGTAGAAAGACATGGAAAATGGGTCTTAAATGGGAGAATAGTGTCATAATTGAATGGTAGTCGAATGGAACCATAAACGTTGATGTGCCATGATTGTGAATATGTCGTAAATGATGTTTAGACCAGGAAATAAGCATTATATATGAGAAAACGCGATAATGAACTATAACCATAAATGTGGAGAAAATGGAGAAAAATGGTGGATTTTGCTCAACGTATATGAATGACAATTGTTGATACGATATTGTGAAGTGTTGTTGTAAATGTTTAGGAGTTGAAATAGAACGTGGGAAAAGTAGTAAAAACAAAGGAAATGCTGCCCAATTTTTCCTAGAAAAAACGATACGTTCTCATAATCGATTAACTAACGTTAATGCGAACTCTTTCGTGAAGGTAGCGACGTGATATTGGAGGAGAACACGTGAACGATAGCTTAGCTAAATGACAAATGTATGTGAGGCTGTCCTTTCTTTCTATGACATGAATCCTATGACATGATTCTTCTTTCTTCTTCACGACTCTCCTATGCTCCTAAAAGCTAAGAGTGTAAGATCATGAATAATGATACGAGATAAGAGCAATGTCATGAGTTCAGTAGTTATATGATGGAATTCCTTGCTTACACTCACCTTACATACTAATTCCTTCAAGGTGAAGCAAAATGTTTATAAATGTTCATAATGAAATCGAGGGTTCACGACTTTACGTCACCTCGATAAAGTATGGTTGTCTTAGAGTCTTTATGCATATGTTATGATGAGCATATTATAATGAGCATATTATAATGAGCATGTTATGATGATATTACACCGCGCCTAGTTGGCCGGGCAGTCACCGCTAAGGCAGACAACTTATACACCATGGCCAGTTGGCAAGGGCAGACACCACTAGTGGGCGGCATGAGATGGTACCCCGGACGCGGGAGGCCTGGACGCGGGCTAATGTTACTGATTATCACACCACACCTATATGGTCGGGCAGTTTATATATATATGATATGCATACATGAGATGATGATAAGCTTAAAAGTAAGTCAGCATGCATTACTTTTCATATAATTCCCAGTCAGGTACAGTTGCTCCATACTTGATGCCTCCCTTAATTCCTTGATGTATTATTATTGTTCATGCCTCTCATACTCAGTACAATATTCGTACTCACGTCCGTTTTCTTTGGACTCTGTGTTTATGCCCACAGGTAGACAGGGAGGTGAGCTCGATCCAGATTCTTAGTAGCTGCCAGCTGATTGCGAGCACTCCATTGTCCGGAGATGCTCATGATTATTCTCTTGGTATATGTATATTTTGGGCATGGTGGAGTCTTGTTCCACCTATATGTATAGTTGTCAGTAGAGGCTCGTAGATGCGCAGTGTGGGTAGATGGTCTCACGAGAGGCTTTTATGTATATGTATATATTATTTTGATGGCCGAGAGGCTTATGTATATAAAAGTATTTTTTATGTTCTCAAATAAAAAGATGATTTTCTTATGTCCTAAGCATGAATTGATAAAAGAGCATTATAAGGGTAAGGTGAGTAGCAGAACGAGTGGTGCTCGGTGGCTAGCCCCGGGTACCCGTCATGGCCCTTAGCTGGGTCGTGACAGGCGGAGGGCATCCCGATTGAAAGTTTCACTTGTGAATCTAGTAAATTGGTTTGCCCGCCAACTGTTCGACAAAATGTTTCAAAGAAAACTTTGAGAAAACCGGGTGAAGTCTGATTAACCCGAGGTATGTGAGGGGACCAACTGGTGTTTTATTCATACCCCAAGGATCGTAAGGTTGAAAATCTTGGCCTCGTGCTTAAACGAAAGAATTTGGCTACACTGAGGCATCTGCTGAATTGCTGGCCGACGCTCAGTGTTCCGGGCCGTAACATGTGTTACGGACTGTAACACCCCATCGTAACACCCATGATTTCCATAAAAACTTTCTGGAAATTTGGGTCACGTTACAATCAGGTGTTACGGACCGTAACACGTTTGACGGTCCGTAACATCATACCGTAACACCTATGATTTCCACAAAACTTTCTAGAAATTTGGGTCACGTTACGATAAGCCGTTGCGGACCGTAACACGTATGACGGCCCGTCGAACGTGTTACGGTCGCTGTGTTATAAATAACAAAATGAGTTACGGTTGAAGATACGACCCGTAACACCATCGACGGTTCGTCGACCGTGTTACAGTGCATGAGCTAATTGAAGTCCTGAACTTCAACCAATAAGTTGTATAATTGAAAAGCTTCTTGTGTATCATAGCTAACTTTTCCTTCAACAGGTATGGGTAACCCAAGGAAAGAAAAGAAGGTTGCACCCAAGGTTGCCGGCAGAGGAAAAGGTCGCGGTGCAAGCAAAGTAACCTCACGGTTACGCGATGAAGATCAACTCAAAGACACAAAGGCTAAAAAGAAGCCCGCTGCACCTAGCAGGCTAGCCTCATCATCCGAAAGTTCCTCCTCGTCTGACGAGAAGGGTTTTTCTAGTTCATCGAGCCATAGTAGACCCAGGGAGGCTGTCACACCACCACACCGGCCACAACCACCCGTTAGACAGCCTACTGCGGAGGAGCGCGAACAGGAAAGAAGACAGACTGACATCCGGATGAGGGCTGTGTATGATCAGAACCTTCGGTTTTCTGTGGAAGGATTTGAAGAATTGTACAACAAAGGGTGTGAGCTAGCAAAGCATGAGGAGTAGGGCCCGAAAAGAAGTATTTTCGAGGAACGGATCGTCAGCTTCGATGGTCTCGATGGGTATCCGGGCATACGTGACACTCTCCACTTCCATAAGTTGGAGTTTTTGAAAAACCATGTGGGGTCCTACATCCCGACTCTTGTTCGGGAATTCTATGCTTCTTATGGGGCTGCTGTATTCAAAGCACTGAAAAAAGGGCAGCGCGTAACTCAAGTGCCGGCCATGAGTGAGGCAGTAGTGCGCAAAAAGAATATTGATGTTTCTCTGATGGCAATCAAGAAAGTACTATTTGGGGAGGATTATAATGCGCCTACAACGGCGGAAGAAGGAGAGTTTGTCTACAAAATTGCACAGAAAGATACAATCCGGGTCAGAAAATAGGTAGCCTCAGTGACTGCACGGTCGGCAGATCCCGAATGGGCAATAGTGCCAAAGTTGACAGCCAACAAGGATTTGGAAAAACACCCTCACACCTGAGGCAAAGTTTTTGGAGGCAGATTGTTCTGTTCCACATCCGTCCTACCCAAGCAGATAATTATTTGACCCCGACAGAGCTGTTCTTGTGGCTGCCCTTATGTCGAGGTATAAGATCAACATCGGAAGACTGGTAGCCGCAGATCTCCGGGAGAGAGCCATACAACCAGCCACTTCCCTGATTCATCCATGTTTGCTCACGCTCTTATGCAACCCCTCCCCTTTATCGACCACAGTGTGATCGCCAGGAGTATCTATAACATCACAAAGGGCAGAGATGATATGTTGGGCCAAGGTACAATGTCATCTACCTCGTCTTCTGATGTGCCGGAGGGGCCAACGGGATCAGATGTTCTACCTTTAGCTATTATGGGTGATGAGGCAACTGATGCCGGTCAGCCCACAGATTCTGAGGCTCCACCGGCTGACTATGCTCCACAGCCCATGCCAGCTCCAGCTCCACCTACTTCGGGTGGTCCCTCCTCTTCCACTGGAGCGAGCCCAGCACCGGCTCAGCCCATACTGGGAGTCCCACCAGAACTTGCGAGAAAGATGATTTTCAACCGAGAGAATTTTGGGGCAGTGGTCCTGCAAGCAGATAGAACAGATAGGCAGGTCAAGCAGATCATGACCGAGCTAAAGTTGTACACAAAAAAGGCTATTGATACAGCTTTAAGGCCGATAAAAGAGCAGATGGCTGCTGACCACCTACAGATCCACTCTCGAATAGATGGTATTGAGAATCAAATGACGGAGCTGACAAAGACACACCCCGCTGTGGAATTAGGGACTGTTTGAAGTGAGTTGAAGACACTAAAGGATGATGTGCAGAAATTGAAGGCACAGGAAGTGGCTGTTGTGACGGACCAGATTTTGAAAGTACATACAGAGTTGGTACAAAGCTTGTATCAGTCGGTTCAGAGTCTACTTGGGGATGATGAGATTGAGGAAACGGTCGATGAAGATCATGAAGAGGAGTTGGAAGAGGATACCCACTCTTCGGCTAAAGGGAAGCGCAAAAGAGTCGTGGTAGATGATGAAAACCTTGATCCCATTCTCAAGAGTCTTGATCCGTTTGATGCCATGCGCCCACAGAATAAGGAGGAGGAGCGGCGAACATTGAAGAAGATTCGACAGGAGTCCCGGCTGAGTTCTGACACCACTGGAGTGACTTCTAGCTCAGCCCATCCCATTGAGCCGACCCACCATACTTCTGCTCCACCCACTGAGACTGGACTGCTAGTGTTGGCCAGCCTGATACCACCTTTGCCCCTACCTCCGAGGTTATCCAACCTCATGATGATGCAGCAGATCCAAGCGCCTAGTGCGCTCCAGGGTGGCCCTACATTCTATTGGTGGATTATATCGATGCCTTGGGGGCAATGCATGTTTCTAAGTTGGGGGTGTAAGGTCATTGCTAGTATTGTTGGTATTGTTTTGGTATTGGATATTATTTTTGTTTTTGTTGGTATTGTTTTTGTCTTAAATTGTGATATTAAGTATGTGTTTAGGACCCTCCTCGGCTGTTCTTTGCCATGTGTTCTTTTCCCGAGGAGTGTTATTTTATGTTGAACCTGACATATTTAGGTTGTTTAGTTAAAAGTAAAGTAAGGATGACTTAAGTGGTGATGGTCCGTCCGAAAAATAATTTGGCGTGTACATCAAGAATAGGTTGTTGATATTGACATGTATGGTTCTTTTAATGAAGCTGCAAATAAAAAGTGTCCATGTGTGTGAAATCTTCAAACGGAAGTCATGTCAGAGTATTAAAACAATCCTTATGCCATTGTGTGATGAGTTCTTAGTTTCTATTTGTGTATGATGCTTGTAATCTAGAACTTGCCCGTGTTGGTCGTGCGTGAATTCTAAGGAAAGTTTGATTGTGAAGTGATCTTAGGCTTTCTTTGTATCGACTCCAGAGCCTGTTTATCTTAAATGAGCCTAGCCTATTCAGAAAATGATCCCTAGTCTCCCATTTTGAGCCTATAGACTTTTTCTTTAATTAGCCGTTAACTAACCTCCACCCCTTCTGTGAATAAACTCATTTGGCACCAAGTCCCTCCTTGACACTAAAGAATGACAAAAGAGGCTAAAAGCCTAAGTTGGGGGTGATAAGCGAAAGATGCGTAAAATGAGGCTAAAAGCCTAAGTTGGGTTAGCCTAAGTTGGGGGTGATAAGCGAAAGATGCGAAAAATGAGGCTAAAAGCCTAAGTTGGGGGTGATAAGTGAAAGATACGGAAAATGAGGCCAAAGGCCTATTGGGGGTGATCGTGGGCATTGTGGAGCATGATTCGGTGTGGTTAGAATAGACATGAAAAAAAATGGTGTACATATATAGATATATAAGTCCTAAATAAATCCACGCCGGAGCTGTAGGGTTACAACAAAATGAAGAAAGGTGAATGAAGTCAAACTGTAGTGTCAAATAGGGTGAGTCACCACTATCCAAATATTTATCCTACCCGTCCCTAAGCCAACGTTACAAGCCGCAAAAGTCCTAATGTGATCACAGTCGAACTGTTCAAAGTTGAAGGCATTGAAAATAAAGGCAAGCCTATGGTATGTGCAAGTATGGTATGCAAATTTCTTTGTGAGTATGAGTGTCCTTCTGTCTCTTTAGTCTCTTGTCCCATTTATTTTGTAAATATGTGTGTGGGGACATTCTTTGGTCTATGTGAGGGCGTAAGGATTGTAGATTGCGAAGTAACTGGCTTTACGAAAGTTGAAGTTCATGTGCATAAAGACTCCCATACTATGATTGTGTCATTAATTGAGGTTGCATAGTGAATTGAAATTGTTCTAAAATGTGTGTCTTGTGTCACAAATAGGACGTGGATAAGAGCCCAATATTTTTCTTGGATTGAAGAGTCTGTGCTAGAAATACATGCCAAAACCACCGTAGGCATTCTTATTTTGCTAGATGTCGTGTGTTAGTAGTGAGTCTTGTTGTAGTTGCTTGAGGACAAGCAAAAGCTTAAGTTGGGGGTGTAGATGTGCCGTGAATTTCGGCACATTTTATGTCTTTTTCACTAGAAGTGTTGCTTGTTTTTAAGTGTTCTTACAACGTTTCTTATGTTATTTTGGTGTTTTGTAGGGTTGGTTGACTAAGGAACGGAAATGATAAGAAATGCTAAAAATCGGACAACTTGGAGAAAAAGGACGGTCCGTAACTCGAGTTATGGACCTTAACGTGATCCGTACCCTGAGAGGAAGATCCAAATACGTGCCGCTCAAAAGGACGGTCCGTAATGCAGGTTACGGGGCGTAACGTCATGGCGTAACACATTGGCCACTGAACACTTAAGCCATGATTCGCTAGAAGATACAGACCATAACCTGTGTTACGGTCCGTCGCAAGAAGCCGTAACGATTGACCTAATATCAAGCTGAAAAAGGACGGACCGTAACCTGTGTTACGGTCCGTAACGATGCCGCGAGGTGTTTTTTGTCCAGAACTTTGGCGCGATTTTTGGCCTTATAAATAGTTAAAGTTAGGTTTTTAACATTTATTCTGATCTTTTGGGAGCATTAACTTTAAGCCTTGGATATTTGTGAAGTGGTTGGAGCATTTAAAGCACCAACTTCACCCTCAATCCATATTGTATTAGCATTGTAAGTACATTATGTTAACTTTTAAGCTTTCTTTGTTAACCAAAATGATGAGTAGCTAATTTTAATTCTAAGGTTGTGGACCCCGTGATGGGTATTATGTGAATAGGTTTCTACTATTGATATATGCATAATGGTTGTTGATATTTATTCTATCTTTTTGCGTTAGCGTTGGGTAATGATTGCAAGCATTAGCCTAAGCCATTATACTAACTTTTCTTGGGAAAGAGAGTTAGTATTGGTAAGATTGAATAACAATGACTCGGGGCGTTAACCCTCGTTTAATAGACTAACTTAGGGATAAGAACAAGTCTAATTGACATTATTGGTCGCTCTTCGAGTTCAATTCTTTCGCATTTGGAAAAATTATAAAGAGGAAATACGGCCTAGCTGGTGGGAAACATTAGGAAGTCCTTAAGAGATCAAATGCATACTTTTTGAACAATCATTAGAAGTATATCACATTGAAACCTGAAGCATAATATCTAATCAAAGCTGGGAACACAACCTTAGTCTCTCTCTCGCATTAATTAAAATTCAAGTCAAAGCATTACATTACACAACAAATATTTCAAACTATTCGGAATAGGATTAAAGCCTTTAAAGACTAGTATCGCATACAATTAGTACCCTTTTCTCTCCATATTCCCTGTGGGATTTGACCCTAACCTTGTTTGGGTTATTATATTTGACAACGACCGCTTTACGCCACTCATAGGTGTAATTTGTGCGTATCAATATGCTTATGGATATTTGTGTATAAATTTATGGATATTTGTGTATAAATTTGTGTTAAGAAGTTTCAATTCTTTACTACTAGGTATCACCTTTCTAATGTGGATGATAATTGTGTTTGGAGTTTCAAATCTTCTACCATGCACATGGGAAAAATATTCAGAGTGAGACATTTCAATAATGTTCATACATGTTCGTTTGCTGAAATATACTTAACGCAACGTCAAGCTACTTCGGTTGTAGTTGCTGGTTTCGTTGTGGATAAATTTTCTGATCTGAAAAATAAATTACACTCCAAATGATATAATAATGACATGACAAGAGCACGGGAGCACGAGAGCACGAGATTAAGTTGAACTATATTAAAGCATGGAGAGCTAAAGAAAAGGCAATAAAAATAATAAGAGGGAAGCCTAGTGTATCTTATAGGGAGTTGCCGTGATACATGTATATGTTGGAGTACACAAATCGAGGAACAGTTACAATGTTGCATAAGTGGGATGGGGGATGCTTCCTTTATGCATTTGTCTCCCTGTATCCATCTATCAAGGGTCGAGAATATTGTGGGCCAATAATGGTAGATGATGGGAGCTTTCTTAAAGCAGCATACATGGGGACTATATTGACTGCTTGCACACTGGACGCAGCTGGTGAGTACAGTGTATCAAAATTTTCTTAATGGATGCTGCAGTTTGTATATACCTGTATAAAACATGTATAATTGTGTATATTTTTTATATACTAATTGTATAATTGTGTATATTTTTTTATACTAATTCGATAATTGTGTATAAAATGATTGATGGCGTTGCTAACTTGCAGAGCTGCCTGATTTCCTGAAATTTGTTGCATGTTGTAGTTTGTTATAACATGTATAAGCATGTATGATTGTGTGTAACAACAACCCAGTGAAATCCCACAACGTGGGGTCTGGGGAGGGTAGAGTGTACGCAGACCTTACTCCTACCAAGGTAGGATGGCTGTTTCCGAGAGTGTGTATATTGTCTAAACAGGGAATATTCCGCTGCTAGCCTATGCACTCGTCGACTCAGAAAATGATGCATTTTGGGGATGGTTCTTCATGCAATTGAAGAACACTTTTGGGTTCGGGAAGAGATGTGTATTGTTTCAGATAGACATGATAGCATCAAGAATGCAACATCAACTGTTTACCCGGAAGTGCCTTATTGTTTCTATATCTACCATTCGTAGAACAACGTCAAGTATCTATTCAGGGAAAATAAGGATAAAGCGATAGTGATCTTTTTTGCTTTGGCTAAGGCTTACACCACTAAAAGGTTTGAACGCTACATGTAAGAATTGAATAGAATTAATCGGATAGTGCAATCTTAAGAATTAATCGGAGAGTGAAACCTTAATTGCTTAGTGTTGGGTATGAACGGTGGTCTGGAGTATTCTGTGGAGTGAAAAGGACAATTTTCATGACCTCCAATATCGCTGAGTCAATGAATTTGACAAACAAATTTGTCAGAGAGCTTCCAGTAAGACGCTTGCTGGAGTTTTTGACAAAGTTGATGACATAATGGAGCTACGAAAATAGAAACGTGCAACGAAGTCCACATAGCTTGGCAAAATGTACAACAAGGTGTTGAAGAAAAATATGATTGCATCACAGAACATGACGGTAAAAAACTTGAGTATAATATTTCATGGTATTACTGAATTGCAGAGAATGTTGGTGTGTTGAATTTAGATGCATTTGCAGTTTGTATTAGCTTTTTTAATTGTGTATAATAACGTATATCTCATAATAATCGGCTTCTACTTTTTTGAAAATACTGTAGACGATACATTCTAAGGACTAGTTGTATACAATAGTTGAAGAGAAAAGGATAAACATAGTGGACCTTGGAAAGGGAACATGCAGTTGTAAGAGATTTCAAATGAATGAATTGTCATGCTCGCACGCTTAGGCAGTTGTAAAGCACAATGGAATGGACCAAATCCAATTCTGCTCTTTCTACTAAAAGAACGATTATCTCATGAAAACATGAGAAATTCCTGTGAATCCTATTCCAGATAAGACTACACGGGTTGTCCTTAGAGAGGTCATGGAGAATGTAGTCTTACCACCAAAAGGGAAGAGAAGTGCTGGAAGACCAAAAATGAAGAGATACAAACCGGCTTCGGAGATGGATAATAATAAAAATTAGAAGAAGAGGGTTAAACTTTCATGCGGCCGGTGTGGACAAGCTGGTCACAATAAGAAAACATGCAAAAATATACCAAAGAACTTAGTTTGAAACACTAGGCTTTATGTTATGTTTCTTGTCGTTGGAACCATGTTGAGTACTTGGATTTCATAGCAACAGTTGAGTTGTGCTTTTGAAGCCTGAATAAGCATTTCACCTTAGACTATGCCTCAATGTTGGAAATATATTTCACTTTAGCTGCTTATTTTCTTGTTAATTCCTTGAATCTTGTTGGTTGCATGCGTTTACTCTAAAGATTGGGATTTGATTTTTAATGATCACAAATATGTTAATATCAACATTTATGCAACATTGATAAACAAAATCAGTTTTAACTGCCCATGTACAGTATTTGTTGGGATAGAGTGTCAGGCCAAAATAAAGCTTCATTTTTGCTTCTGTCCAATTACATTGGGGATAACATATATCATGAACATATATTACAGAATTGTTGGAGAAGAACTTGGGTGTATAATCACCAATATCCAGCCTCAAGACTATATAATCTATGTATAACTTGGTTTGAAGTTTGTACATATGTGATATAATAATGTATAAACCATGTATATGTGATGTATAATAATGTATAAACATGTATACGAAATTCATGAAAAATTCCTTTCTAGATGTGATGTATAATAATGTATAGACTTATATATCAAATCCATGACAAATTCCATTGTACATATGTGATGTATAATAATGTATAGACTTATATATCAAATCCATGACAAATTCCATTGTACATATGTGATGTATAATAATGTATAGACTTGTATATCAAATCTGTGACAAATTCCTTAAAGTACTATCAGTGATAAAATCATACCAACGACAGGTCAAAGAGCCTATGGCTAACAATCATTTAGTACTGAGAAAACATATACAAAACTATTGTTGTTATTCCATAATTCGTCCATAACCTTAAGAATTTCACAAGAGTCAATTACACAGATATCCATAACCAACTAACTAGTCACAGTAGTTTTTGCTTTCGCGAATAGCAAAAATGTATTGTGGTTCATCAAAAGTGGTTCTTTACCAAAATAGAACGCCAATTACTCCTACTTAGTGAAACTACAATGAACTACTTTTTTGGCTTTCTTGCCCTTCTTGCCCGCCCCCTCTTTTGATCCTACCCTTGACCTCATCATCGCTCACGACACCAAGTTGTTGTTTCTTCAATCCATATTGTCACAACTAGGATCCATTCTTGTGCGATATGTGTCGATGTCGAAATTCTTCCTGTCTATTTTCCCCATGATGAAATACTCAGCAAAGGCAGTAATAAAAACATTGTAATTCGTGTAAGCACCAAATTTCCCATAAATTACCGTAGGTACACAAATTAAAATATTGTGATTAAAACTGAATAAAAATAAAAAAAAGAACTCACGCATAGAACTGAGGTGGAAGATCAGGGACCAAATAGACCAACAACGATTCAGATAGTGCTCTATCGGCATATGCATCATTTTTCAAATCAATGTCGCTCATCTTGCCATAAAATCCGGTACTTGTCAAGAATTGAGGTATCATGTATGCAAAAGAAAATAGTTCTTTTGTAACCATAGAATCATTCAGAGCACCACAGTTAGAGTCGTATATGTAGATAAACCAATCACTGAATGTAAGCACACCCAAGAACAATTGACCTGTATCTTTTCTTACATGCTTAACATGAATTGGAATTAACACGTGGTCAACTGTGTCCCATGGCACATTTGCGTCACAATAAAAGACTTGAATATAATGAGATCTTGCATTAACTCCACGAATAACAACAGTGTCATAGTTATTCTTTACATAATTTTCATAGAATTCAGTAATCTTGCCAACAAAACATGAGTCAGTTGTTGTGAACCGTACAACAACATTAGGATCATATTTAGCCTTTTTCCTCAAATAGTAAAATATGAAATCAATGTGCTGAGACCGGAAAATGGAAGTAAAGTAGCAATCATTAGTGAATCAATACAATAGAAGTAACTATACATTGGTTATACTTGTTTAGAAAAAACAGTCAACCAACAATTAAAGCAACTACAAAGAAAGTTCGTAAACTGGCAACTATCAAAAATAGCCATAAATTTAGTGAATCCTCAAGTAGTCCATTATCCTAATCCTAAGTTCTAGACTCACATACCCTCTCAAAGAAAAACATTTAAGTACCATTAATTA
Organism: Lycium barbarum; assembly: GCF_019175385.1. Classification (NCBI taxonomy): domain Eukaryota; kingdom Viridiplantae; phylum Streptophyta; class Magnoliopsida; order Solanales; family Solanaceae; genus Lycium; species Lycium barbarum. The sequence goes on from NC_083338.1 coordinate 115,770,212, forward strand.
CATAATCCTAACTATCTTGATGATTATAATTAGATAATTATGAATTTTGTTTATAAATTCAATATCTTAAGCCCTCTTAAAGTCGCACTCAATATATTCGTCATTACTCCGGGAAACAAATAGAAGCATTGAAAATTGTAAGAAAATCACATATCTCGTCAGACAAAAGTTGACCACTGTATGAATTCGTGTAGAACCAATCCCTCTTCGTCACATAAATTGATCTAAAAATAAAAGGCACGGGCAGATTATTTTTTCCGTCGGGATAAAGTTCTTTGGCGCTTTAGAATCATGTAAATGAAAAATAATCAACACATATAGATCTTTGTAAGAGAATACATAAATCCTAAAACAATGAAGCTACCTTTGTGATGACTCAATCTCATCAACAACAAACTCAGAAAATGCTCTTCCCCCAAATCAATCTCATCAACAACAAACTCAGAAAATGCTCTTCCTCCCAAGTGAATAGGGATCAAACTCATCAATGTTGTTCATAAAAGAATACTTCTCCTCAAAAATGCACTTGGGCTCTGACTTAGATGTGCTAGGTATATTAGAGACAAAATTTACAATAAATATAGATGAAACACATCTTGCTGGAAATTTTTTCCAAGTCAATTCTTCGGGTGTCATGTCTTCTTCTTTTTTGGCATGTTGCCTATGAAGAACAATTTAGGACATGTTTGACTTGGCCAAAACTTCATCAGTGAGTTCATTGTCATACCAAATGTTTGAATCATTTACAACATGTGTTTTCGCTACCTCTAAGACAGAGAAAATATATATTACAGGTTATATAAACAAAATATAATTATGTAGTCTAGAAGGTGAGGGAATACTGTACCAGAAACACCATTAGTAACTCCCTCATTTGCCTTGACACTTGACTTAGTTTGCTCAGCAAGCATATTTCCATCAGGAATATCCATGGTAAAGTCATTTTCATTGAAATACTAATACCCATCGTGATCATATGTATCATCATCATCAACACTTTGATAATTATAATAAAACAACACAGAATAAAGATTACATATTATTTTTTAAAATATAAAAGGAAATAAAATCTGTAAAAAGCGTACCTCAGAAACAGGAACACCATCCCCCTTTTCCTTTGTTGCCTTGGAATCAAACAAGTTGAAGAGTTTTTCCAAGGAAGAAACCACGTAATTGTTAAGTACCATAACATATTCAGTAAGCTAGAGAAAACAAAAAAGACAAAAGTTAAACCAACAAAGCATATATATATACAACAATCTGAAAAAGGGACCGGTTAATACAATACCTTTCCTAGGTCAAACCTTAACTCATTAATTTCAACCTTTAAACCATCAGGGCTCGCAGAAGTATTGCATCACAGACGAGGTTATTGCTCCATATTTTGTGGATGAACTGGGGGTGCAACGTTGTATGATCATTGTTAAAGGTAGGAACCTCTTCCAATGGAACATCAAAATTGACATCTTTAGAAATGCCCCGATGTTCAGCCTTAATTTTCTTCACAGGTACGGGTAATGTTCTAGTACTTCAACTACAACAATTGAAAAAGAATTGCTATAATACACAAATTAAACTAACAAAATGTAACATATACATGATTATACATGACTTATACAAAGAAAATGAGACATGAGTTTGATGTATACATGATTACATATGACTTATACAGATTATACAGGTCACTTAAATAACAACAAGCTAGCACATTCAGAAATATTTTTCTCAAACCACAATTATAAACATATATCAATAGAAACACAAAAACTTTACCTGGTAAAGACTAGTCATGAGTTTCCCACTAGTCAGGTCCACAAACGTCGAACCTTCTTTGTCTTTCCAGTTAAAGATGCGTTGCACACAATTTTCAACACGAGAAGTAAATTTTTTGTCAACTGTGGAGCAGCACTCATAAAACCATACTTGGAATGCAAGTGGCAAACCTCCGAGCATGTACATTGTCAACTTGACACGCAATTTATCCCTCATTGTTCTGAACATTTCTTCAAATACTTTGGTGCCCCATGCATACCTCTGATACTGACCACTCTCAACTATATCAAAATCCTTTTTAATATGCTATGCCTAGTGATGTGCCGCGGATTTGTGGCACATTCGACGTCTTTTTACTATGAATTTTGGCTGTTTTCAAGTAAGTCTGGTTCTCTTTAATATGTTTTTGTTGTGTTTTAGGAAAACAGAAGTCTGGTTCTCTTTAAAATGTTTTTGTTGTGTTTTAGGAAAACAGTGGCCCAAAAGCAAAAAGCAAAGAGCAACAGAAGAATGGGCCAGAAATGAGAATCGACAGTCCGTCGATCAATCGACGAACCGTCCTTTGAATCGTCAAAAAGCATAAATTTCCAGAGAGGAAAAAGTTGAAGACGACAAAGGACGTAGGCATCGACGAAGCGTCGAACAGATCGACGGTTCGTCGTTTGTGTCGTCAAGCAGGACCTCTCAACAGAGGAGAAAAAGACGGATTACTCGACGAAGCGTCGAACTGGTCGACGGCACCGTCGAACGGCACACAGGGCTGAAGTTACAAAAGACGAAGAAATCGACGGATCGTCGAACGATTGACGGTCCGTCGATCTTGCTATCGGGGGAAATTTTGTCAGCTTTTGCTGTGCGTTTTTGGAGCCTATTTAAAGAACATTTTAGGTCATTTATTGTATTCAGTTTTTATGATACTCAACTAAAAAGTCCCATTGGTTGGTGAGCATTGAATACTCTCCCCTTGGAGTTTAGTGAAGACACAAGATTCTATATTCCACCATCTTTATTACATTTGTAAGTTTTATGTCTCATTTATTGCTTACCACTTTTGAGACCAAAATGTGTGAGTAGTCTCTTTAATCAGAGTTGTGGAGCCAAAATGATGGGTGCTATGTAATGGGTATCTAACATTGTATATATATATATATATATAATGGGATGTGATGTATTTTATTATTTCTCTTATTCATTGTTCTACAAATGGTTGCAAACATTTGTTCATGCACCAACCCTAGTTTATTTGGAAAGATAAACTAGGGTGTGATTTGAAATAATATAACAAGGACTCGGGGCGCTAACCCTCGTTTAATGAACTCGCTTAGGAATAAGATGAGTTCTACTTGGCATATTTAATCAACCTTATTTATAACTTTTCTGCATTTGGGAAAATCATGAAAAGAAATACTTTCTAACTATTGAGAAATATTAGAGAGTGTGTTAGAGATTAAGTGCATGCATAATCGCGACCCATTAGAAATATATCATATTGACACTCATAGCATAACATCTAATCATTGCGGTGACGCAACTTTGGTTCTTCCAATCTAAACAAATTTCAATTACTTCAAAGTAGCGAATACAAACCAAATCTCCTTTGTAAGATGTTAGGGATAGGATTAAAGCCTTTAAAGACGAGTATCGCATATAATTAGTAGTTTTTTCTCTCCATATTCCCTGTGGGATTCGACCCCAACCTTGTTTGGGTTACTATATTTGACAACGTCCGTTTTACGCCATTAACAGGTGAAATTTGAGCGTATCACCTAGTAGCATCAGAGAAGAGGAAATGGTGGACGAATACTAGTATGACTATTTTGAGCGCATCCTCATCTGACTTCAGCCTTTTTGTTTGAAACGATCAAGCAAACTCTCCCTCGTTACTGATTTTTCTCTATCTCCGAAAATATATTCTTTCAGTAACCTATTGACTTCTGGCTCATCATACATAGTGTTATCATCTTTATAACACTTCAACCCAGTAACCAAAGCAAATTCTCTGATGCCGAACCGCAAGGTATTACCATTGAGTTTAATCCATATCTCTTTGTAGGCAATTTCCTGCAGTAACAAAGATTGTTGAATGGAGGCAAGTCGAGGAAGTAGCCAAAAAAACTATCCCGAAACATTTGTTGCTGCGTTTCAGTCAAGTATTGCTTCAGAATGCTGACAATTTTTGTGTTTGTATGGTAACTAATCTTGGTTTGGAAATGTTCATCTACTTCTAGATATTACTTACCAACCTCAACATGAAAAAATATAGTGAAAGATAAACGGAAGAAAGAATGATATACCAAATAGACCTGTTAAACACTAGAAAATTTCAGTTTAGATATACATATTTATACCAGTTTATACAAGTATAAAGTCCCCACTAGAAAAGAAGAAACTCATTCAAATAGCACCAAGTTCAGATATACATATTTATATTAGTTTATACAAGTATAAGTTCCCACTAGAATAGAGGAAACTCAATCAAATAGCATCAAGTTCAGATATACATAGTTATATCAGTTTATACGAGTATAAGCCCTACTAGAACAGAGGAAACTCATTCAAAATAGCACCAAGTTCAGATACACATTTATATTAGTTTATACAAATATAAACCCCCACTAGAACAGAGGAAGCACATCCAAATAGCACAAAGTTTAGATATACATAGTCGTACTAGTTATAGAAAGCTAAATATGTGAACAAAAATAACGCTAAAATAAAATCTGTGAATCGAAAACTCATCACACAACAATAGGAATACCTTCTTTTCGGCTAGAGAGGGAACTTTCTTCTTTTTCTTTTTACTTTTTTGATTGTCGTTCTTGGCCTTTCTCTTGCCAGCCTTAACAGGTTTAACAATTTGCTTCGCCTGCGAGCGAGTCCTTCCAATGCTTTCCTGTTTAGGAGGAGCAACAGGAGTCTCAAAATCATGTCGTCCTCATTCATATTACCATGACGATTAGTTGAACACATTTTCGCGCTCACCTACTGAAAGACAAATTAAACAAAGGGAAAGGGTTAATAATAGAGAAAGAAGATAAGCAACTTTGAGAACTTGTACCAAATTTCTCAAACATCAGGTATGATACACACTAACACCAGGAAACATATTTTAGTACAGATAAAAAATAAGACGAGGATCATAAAGAAAGATGCACAAAAATCTAACTGGAACAATCTGAAATAGACTAATTAATTCGCAAACAACTAGAGTAATCCCACAAAGACGCCATTACCATCTGAGATCAACACAAAAAAACAACTAACACAGTGCATGCAAGTATAGTATTCTCCTATCAGCTTAGAAAATCAAAACCAACATACCTTAAATAACATCAAAATTAAACCCTAAACTAAACTAAAAACACTTTAAAAGCAAAATTTAGATGTCTTAACTCAAAATCGAACAAAATCGCTACTGTGAAGACCCTAATAACAGGGAAGATGAAGCTTATTCAATTCTCAAAAACAAAAATAAATATGCTACTATGAAGACGGTGATAAAAGGGAACAAGAAACTCTTCAAATGGAAAATGATGCACGAAACTAGAGCAGTAATGTCGGAGAAAATTGAGAAGAAGAAAGAAAACTTACTTGAAAGGAGAGAAATTGAGAAATGGCGTGAAGGAAGCCGTTAAAAGAAAAATAAGCTAAAAGTTTCAAAGGATACAAATATGGGTCATTTCGGGTAAGGCTAAAAATATGGGTCATTTCGGGTTAATATTTGGCCCAAAGAGTCAAAGAATGTTATTTTTAATTTTTGTCTTTTTAAATCAAGTGATCCCCAAATAACTAATAAGAAGGTAATGCGTCTTTTTTTGGTTTTAATAAGCGAAAAAAGCATAAGTTATTCAGCCAGAGAAGAGTTCTTTTAATGAAAAACAAACTAAAGGGGGTTATAAATGTTAGATGTGCAATGTCCACTCTAAATCAAACAAAAGATATTACGCGAAGTTCATAAGAATGCAAACATATGAAGGTATAGATCATCTCAAAGTTTCAAGACATGGGCATGATTATAAAATATAGCCATTTGTTTTAGTATAATACCTTAGTTCTTGCTGTTAAAAATTTTATAGATAAATATGACGATTTAAGTAGTTTAATTCAAAGCTCTAAATTATCAGACAAAGCTCATGAAATAATAAACTTTATGTATTTACCTCTAATTTATATATTATAGTAATAAATTAACATGATTTGATGCATTTACTTGTTCGAATAATTTGTTTTGTGGTTCCAGATATTGAATTAGATAGACAAAAGGGGTTACTTAAATGCTAAACACTCTCCACCTCCAACCCGAAGATTGTGAGTTCGAGTCAGTAAGGAACAAAAAGGGAACCTGGGCAAAAAAATTTGACTTAGATAGCAACCGGTATTATCCAATAAGACTTCAGTTACTATTTTAGAGAAGCCTATCCAGTCCCCAGGGGCAGTGCTTACTTGGGTGTTATGTTTAACAATTGAAAGGTGTTGATATACTACGTGTACATGTATTAAAGCAATACACTTGGAACATTACATTACATGCTATGCATGCACCAACTACTTCCACCGCTTTCTTTCTACAATAGGATAAAATATCACTCCTTTTTTCCGTCACTATTCATAGACTATAAAGACATCCTCAATCACTGTTGGTATGAAACCTTAGTAAAGTCTAAAATTCTTGTTATATATAGCTGGGTCATTCCATCCATTATATTGTTTTGGCAATTGTTTTCATTTTCAGAAAGTAAGAAGAATTGTGGAAGTAATTAAGATGTATGCACCAGCACCACCAAATGTTCCGAGCATGGCTGGATCTGAGTGGACTCACACAGCTCATCGACCTTATCATAGTAACGTTGGTTTTGGTTTTTTTGGTCGATACTTTTCTAACTTGTGCATTGCCCTCTCTTCTTGGTTAGTATTGCTATCAACTTCTTGTTATTATTATTATTATTGTAGTGAGAAATTAAGATCTCTTAGGTACAATTTGAATTGGAAAAATGACTTTTTTAAATTTCTTATTTGATTTTTTCAAATTCTATATCTTTAAAAATAAAGATCTCTAGAAAAAAGGATTATAAAACTAAAAAAAAAGGGTTTGTAAAGGGCCAAATAATCATTTCTCCCATATTGTATTCCCTCCTTCTCAATTTATGTGGCACACTTTTCTTTTTAGTTTGTTAAAAAAGATTATCACCTCTCTGTGGTTAGAAACAATTTAACTTTATGAAATAGATTTACAGCTACATAAATATCTAAGGTTCAATTTGAATCACAAATTTCAAAATCTTCATTTATCTCTTAAACTCAATTACCTAGTCAATGGTTCCACATAAATTTATTGGGACTGAGGGAGTAACACAGGTTCTATCATTTAATTTTTTATTTTTTTATTTTTTTGAGAATTTCAGGATAGATAATTTGTCACGGTAGAAAAAGATAAATAAATAAACGACAATAAGGAACCATGAACTCTCTTTTGTTACTCCCTCTGTCCCATCAATTTATATTATACTGTTTGGATCTTGAGAGTCCAACTTCTTATTTTGATCGTGAATTTAGACATACAATCTTTAGTTTTTTTTAAAAAAAATTTACATATTTAGAAATTATATGAATGAAAAGTACTATCAGTCACAATTAACAATTTAAAATATCTAAAGGACATAGAAATAAATCATGGTCTAGATTTTTGTTTAATCCTTGAAAACCGAACTGTATCAAATAATTTGGCACGGGAGTAATAACTTTTAACCTCCACACGCCTGTCCATGAGTATAGTAATCTAAGTGATGCGAAGGTAGGAACTTCCGATCTCACTTTTGAACTTGTTAACTTTTTTATGCTATTTCAAAATATAGGGGTTTTTTTTAAATTCAATTATGCTACTTAATTGTAATGGGTGTTTCATTATCTATTAAAATCATTTTTCTAGGTGATAGCCTAGATTAAGTTCCTTGGTTGTATTTGGTGTTTGATTATCAATGAAATTAATACTTATTTCTCTAACCCCCTCCCTCTCCTTGTCTAATTTTAAAATTAGGGATGTCACTGATACCATGCGTCTATTATTGATCATATATTTAGATGTATTATTCAATGATCAATTATTCAGACAATTATAATTAACCAAAAGGACCCTTGAAGCATTTAATTTATGATTCATAAGATAAATAGTTTGATGATGTTGGTATCATATGGAACATACTACATTATACATGTTTTATCGTCTCACAAGACACAAATTTCAACTAATACTAACTTTTTCTGTTTTTATTTTTATTTTTTATTGTGGCAGCTTCTACTTCCTATGCTGCTGTTGGGCCCTAGAAGATTGTATTGGCAGACCACGTTGGGAAATAGGCCATAGTGACCCTCGTCCAGGCCCAATTTCAGGCCCATTTGGACCCAATCCACCAGATATTCCGGTTACACTTCCTGGCCCACCAGGTCAGCCCGCGCGAGCTGAGGCTCTAATTGGGTGATCTACGACAACAATATACCTAATATATTTCCACCAGGTGGGTCTGGGAGGATAGAGTATACGCAGGTTGAAATTCAACCTTTTATCGCCTAGCTGTTTACTCTAAGATGGACCAAAGTCAGATACTTGTAATAAGCGTTCAGCTATTTCGATAATGCAAGAAAAAAAAGGGACATGTGAATGATAATATGTAATATTATAGCATATGCTGAATAGTTGTATGTACTATAATGTGGTTCTATGTTTGTTGGATAATCTTACATTCTTACTTCGTACAAATTTCAATTCTTAACTAGCAGAAAATCGTATGTGTTGATTGAAACATGTTTTAAGAGTATTTGTCGAATGTATTGGCTGTAACAAAGAGATATAAGAGTACTAGTTAAGTAAATTATTGTTCTTGATTAAGGGAAACACTTTTTGTGGTAATATATAGGTAAGTTCATTAAGAATCATCATTGGGTGAAATATTTTAGGGCATATCGAGCATGGAAATTTCAAAGAACATATATTAATTCTTGGTTAAAATGTACTATTCATTGGTTGGTGTTAGCATCTATTTTGGTTTGATATATATATATATATATATATATATATATATGTTAACAACTGCAGTGCGACTTAATTTAATTATGTACGAGATAAATCTTAACAGCTTTTCCAGTTATGTACGAGATACGTCTTAATAGCTTTTCCAATTTTTGTTGCATGCATTATGACTATCATTATTTGATACATGTTTTTTTCTAATGTACTAGTTAGGGGCAGTTTGGTAAAATAAAGGCAGTGGATCAATGAGAAAGCATAACAACAACGCTAAGAAATATTGTTGCATATTTTAATGGTGTAGATATCATTCTATCGTACTATTTCTTTGGCTTATCCGTGGAGTGATGGTGTTCAAACTTCACATAGATGCATGCACCACCCCTTTTCGTCAATTTCTCTGATTTCGATGCAATCTTCTCCGACATGGATTTGACTCATTCATGACTCACCTCACTTGCATCTATATTTGGGTCCCTATATTGGCTACTAAGATCTAACTCTGACAGTCCATGTTGATGTACGCGAATTTCCACGTATTCTCTATATTGTAGTACTCCCGTCCAAAACTAAATTGCCTAGAAGAAATATTATTTTTATTTCTTTTAGTATTATAATATCATTCAATTTTAATTATTTTTTTTAGAATATACCAAATGTATAAAAAATTTCTTCTTTTTTAATTGGTATGTCATGTCATATCATTCCTTTTTAGTTGACATGCCATGTCATATCCTAATCAGCATGTCAGATCATATAAAATTTTGATTTTTTAATACTATTAAATTTATTTAACTCAATCCAAACTCATTTTGCCCAACCAACCCATATCTTAACGCATTTAACCGATCAAATAAGTCCGTAACTTATACTCCATCGTTCATATTCCAAATAAACTCTAGATTGAGGCACGGTTGACTGATTGATTCATCGAAAATAGTTTTAACTGGAACAAGGGTTTTGTATAAAGAAAAAGTTCTAAATGGAACAAAGGGGGACTGGAAAACTGAAAGAGTTTGGTGGATATAATTTTTGTCAGTTGTTGATATTAAGAACTATCATATTACGACTCTTGTCCATTTTGCAAATTCCACGTGCTTTGTGTTTCTCTAGTTTTGTGTGTGAATTCTTATGCACTACTCAGGCATTGGTAATCCGTTTTGAAACACCTATCCTCCGAAGGTAGAGGGATAGGAATATTGTTTAAATGGCAAGTAGGGCAGCGTAAAATGAAATTTATCCTCTTTTTTTCCCGTTAACTCGTCCTGGTATAACAAGGAAAAAGCTACTTAACAAAGTTACGGACTCTTCCTCAAGAAAGTTACGGACCTGTTCAAGATATGGGTTGGTTTGGTAAATTGGTTTTGGATTGAGTTAAATGAATTGGATGAGTTAAATAAATAAATATTATTAAAAAAAATAGAATTTTATATGACATGAAATGCTAACTAGGAAAGAAGGGTATAACATGGCATGCCAACTAGGAAAGAAGGGGGATTTTGTGTGTTTAGTATTTTCTGAGGAAAATAGTTAATGTTGAGTGATATTATAGTCCTAAAAAAAAAAAAAAGTGATATTTGTAGGGAATTCTCAATACATGGGTGACCTTTTATAGAATTTACTCCCCGACCAAAATAATTGAGGTTTTAGCCTCAAAAAATTGTTTCAAAATAATTGAAGTTTCACAAAATCAAAAAAGCATTTAGTTTTCTTTCTCAAATTTATCCTTGACACATTTTCATAATAATTATGCTAACCTAAAAAGAAGAGTAAAATTATAACTAAGGGTATTTTGGTCAAAACCCCTCTTAATTTTTAGAAGTTAGTGAATTTCGTAATCCATGTGCCCAAGTTTAAAACCTCAATTATTTTGGACCGGTGAAAGTAGGATTTAAAAAAAAAAAAAAAAAAAACAGATAAAGTGAACCTCTAATCCTTTGTTAACTTGGGTTGATAATAAATATCGCCCTAGTCCATCTTAATTGTCATGATTACTAGAAATATTAACTAATCCAAAATGTTAGTTGACATTTTAGAAAACAAAAATATATTAAGTAAGTATTTTTTTTTTTATCCTAGTACTAATGTTTCTAAAAGGTAGTAAACATTGATTATTTAGCCTAGAAAACCTAAATGAGAAGAGTACATATATATAATATTATGATTAGCTTAATCTCATTTTTATAAATATTTACTACTATTTAAAGATTTAACTAAGAGTATAATATAATAGTTAAAAAAAACAGTTCTTACTAAAAGTTTCTTGAAGAACCTTTAAATAAAAATACGGCAATTAAAATGGACCGGACAATTAATTATATGATAACAATAACTATATTCTGGAAAATTTTATTCTGTGTCTCATATGCCACGTCATAGTTGTGTGAGCCATTTAGCATTTGACAAATGGACTTCTTGGGCCAACCTACCAAAGCAATCCAAAAATTGGCAGACTTTTTCCGTGCCTCTTATCTTTTTCTTGTTTTTTCCACTCTTCTTCTCCTCCCATGATTTCGTTCCTCCTTCTTCCTTCTATTTCTTTATAATTTATTTTTCTTCTTAACTATTTCTTTTTCTACCTCTTTAAAAATGTGTTTTTCCTGATCCACTCTTATGTTTGAAAGAAATGAGATATTGTGGAATAGAGAAATTTATTCAAATCTGGAAAAGGAATGTAAATTTTAGAGATAAGAGAAAAAAGATAAGAAAATGATGGTGCAAAATAAAAAATTGGGTTTTTCATAAAATTTGGGATTTTATCTCTTGATAAGGGAAAATTTAGGTTCAGCTATTTTAATTTAAGATATTTATTTTGTTTTCTTCTATTTTCCATTCAAATGAAGAATGATAAAAATAACAGTGAAAATTATAATTTACTGCTAAGTACTCCATCCAGGCCATAGTAGTCCCCTTTCGGCCTCTACCACACTCTTTAAGAAAATAGTATAACTCCTAAAAAAATTAGGCATTTTGACTATTTTACACTTAATTAAATGGTACTCCCTCTGGTTAAAAAAGAGTGTTTACTTAGTCATTCGCACATCCCTTAAAAAAATATTAATTCCTAGATAAAAATAGGCGATTTGACAAAAATGCCCCTACTTAAATAGGTATTGAGATTTGATCACTTAACACTTAATAAGGACAAATCTGAAAAAGTAAGGTTAATTCTTTCTTGATTTGGTAAGTGCACACTCTTTTTGAACGAAAATATAAAGGCTACGTTGACACTTGAAGTACCTATTTGATATAATTTCTTGATTACATAAAATCACTTATCTAAATAGGGGAAATTTTGGAAGAAAATAATTAAGACCTTAATTATGTAAAAGAACATTTATTTTGGACCAAAATAAAAGGGCCAAAAAGACACTTATTATAAGCCGGGTATATCTGAGCAAGAGTAAACATCAAAAGTATCCTTCGTGTTATTTCTCCAACTCAGTGCACCGATACCATTGTATCCCGAGACGGATGTAGCTTTTTGATAGCTGGTTCATCTAAATTCAGCATTTTTATATGATAAGTATAAATTTATGTGTAAAAATCAACTAAAAAGTTACAATAAATACTAGATATAAACTCATAACTTTAAATATATAATGAGTTTAATTCTAAGAATCTTAAAAAATGAACTCATATAATTTAAATTCTAAATACGCCTCCAAATATACCAAACATCAAATGGAGAAGATAAATATAAGCATGAATATAAAAAAAATTGGATGAAATCAAAAAATCCATGACCAGAAATCTGATTAGAAAACCGCCACGGTTTAGTGCTTCCATTACGTTTGAAGAATAAACCGCCATGAAATTAAATAGACAAGAGGAGGGACGCTGAATGAAGAGAGGCTAAGGAGAAACAATAGCACCAATAAAGAAGGGCGTCGTTCTCAGATGGGCAGATGGAGCTGTTAGAAAGAATTACCGATCGTCGGGAAGAGAAGGGGAATGAATCTTTTTTTTGGGGAATAAGCTTTCATGAAAAGAAAAAAAACTTGTGCCAAGGAGTAAGGATGAAAGGGGTAAGAAATGGGGCCCACACACTACTTTTTCAAAAAATAATCCCCTCACATGCCAAGTCATATTTGTGCCTCACTCACCATAAAACTTTTCGGATCCCCACTTCTTTTTATCTACACACTACAACAAATTTCACTATATGTGACGAATTATTTTGTCACTTAAAAGTCATATTTCGTCACAAAAAACTTTTTGTGACGAAAAAAAATTCGTCAATCTTTCGTCCCTAAACCATGGGTCACTAAAAGTATACAGAGACAACTTAGTGATTCGTCGCTAAATAACGTTATATTGACTACAAAATAAAATTTCGTCCCTAAATAAGTAGTATTTATGACGAACTTATTTGTCATAAATAGCGTAAAGTTTTTGTAGCTAAAAATATTATTACGTCGCTAAAAAGACGTTTATTACCGACAAATCTAATTTGTCACTAATTATAATTTTAATTAGTGACGACGTTGATTGTCTTTAAAGCTATACATAATTTGTAGTTAAAAGGTATGTGCTTTGGGTACGAAAGAAAATTTTCGTCTCTAAATATATAAATTAGTGACAAATTTGTTTGTCGAGGAAAGTAAACAATTTCGTCGTTGAAAATTATTTGTGCATCGAAAATGGTGCTATTACTGACAAGACTAATTCGTCACTATATGTTATATTAATTAATGATAATGTCAATGTCATCAAATTTTAAGTTAATTTGTAGTTAAAATATAATTATGTTATTAATATAAAGGCCATTTAGGGATAATTTTTTTTTCACTTAATGTAATCAAGTTGAGACGAATTTAGCAATACAATTTACTTTCTATAGTTAAATATTTTTTTTATCAGTAATTACATGTACATTTCAACATTTAAAATTAGCTTATGTAAATAAAAAAATACAAAAATAAAAGAGACGTGTAATATCAAAAATACAGAAAAAAATCATATACTAATTACATCTATATTATTCTGAGGTAGCATCTGATTACAAATTCATTGAGTAAACAAAGTAAAATCACTCAAACATCAAAATATACCTTCATGTACCTGTGTGAAAAGAAAGAATATATAATTTTAGTATAATTTTTTATATCAAAATATATCTTCAACTGTAATAATAAAACTAACATTAATTAGTGAAGCAAGTAATAGAAAGAGAAAGAAATGATAACTTCTCTACTAAATCGTTAACTATTCGATTATCAAAAATCAATAAAAACTTACCTCCTTATTAAAAAGATGGCAAGAATTCCTCCATTAAGATGAACTCTTTGTAGGAGTCGAATAATTACCGTAAAATAATTGCTCCTTGTGCTAAAAAACACATATTCAACTCCTCATAGAGCATTGGCAAATGTTGTTAGGAACTTTTATTAGGGAGAGATACTGACGAGTTATAATCAAACAAGAGAGAGGCAGAGTTAATGAACTGTAAGGTGGATAACAATCAATTGGGAAAGGAAGAAAATATATACGAGGAATTCTCTTCTGATTTGGAGTATAAGTATTTGCATTCGAGTGGGATACTTAAACTTTATATGAGTAGGTAAGCTGATCGTGGTTTACAGGGAGGCAAAATAGGGAATGGTTGGGAGAGGGAATTTTGCACGAAAATATTGGAGGGAAATAAAATAATTGAAAATCAAGTTTTGTTATTTTACCCTCCCTCCAATATTTTAGTGTAAAATTTCCATACTTATGACTTGTTTTTACTTCATGACTTACCATTAAATATTAAAATTATATTTCTATCTTTGATTTTTGTATTATGGATGATTTCAACACTTTTTACTTCACAATTTTTATTTGGACAAAATGTGACACACTTTAAAAATAATTGTATATATGATCGATATTATGTATGTATATGAGCAGGCTTAGTATTAGGATAATTGTACATAGAGTGTCAATGGTTTTTAGACAATCGTTTTAACCGACCGAACCGTACCGAACCGATTTTTAGGTTTCTTTTAATAAAATCGATGGCTTTTATATAAATTTATAACCGTATCAAAGAATTAGGAAGGTTTTTAATTTTATTAAAATAAACCGAAAAAATACCGACCGTGCCAAATAAATTTATGTGTAAAATATATTTTATATATTAAGTTTAAGAATAATAATATTTTAGAATTTTCACCTTGGCCCTGGATGATGAAAACAATTATGAGCCGATAACATAATTAACACTCAAAGTCCCAAGTTTGAAACTTAGTCCCAAGTTTGAAACTTATTATACTACTCCTATTGAAATTAAATTAGTTATAGCATCTCAAGTAGTAACTTGTAAGCTACAACGTATTCCGACGATCTTGGGTAGCAACCTACAAGATATTAGGTATCTTTCATCTCGTGTGATTTAACTTTCCCTTAATGAATACTTAATCTTATAGTAGACTCAGTTCTTGAGTCTCATCTTGATTGATTTCTTCCCGCTCACGCCATCTAAATTGTATTTTTGTCTTTGCTTAACATTGTTTTATAGTACTGTAAAATAGTGGGATAAATCTCTATTCTTATCGTCTTTTATGTTTTCTTAATTTATCACCTTTTTAAATAGTAAAACTGTCTAGAGAGTTTTGTCAAAATCCTACAAAATTATGCATGGTATTGTGTCCTAAATTCTGCTAGTGATTCTTACGTGATATTTTTTTTCCAAAACAAGGTACGGAAAATAACCTAACCGTACCGATACTGAAAAGAAACCGGGATGACGGGACTGTTTGAAAAACTCTAATTTTGGTTATATGAAATGAAATTATTGAAAATTCAGTATGGTATAAATTTTAAAAAATAACCGTCTGAACCTTACCATTGACACCCCAAATTGTAAATATTAATTGTAAGGTCCCACAAATTTCTATATTTAAACTAGATTAATTACAAGTTTAATGATGTAAGTAAAGTAATATCCGTTGTGTGCAACCCACACACGACAAAATATAATTGGAATATGATACCATGAATATGGGGAAAGTTTAAGGCATTGAGTGTGGTCGCGACTAGGGATGTTCACAGTTTGGTTAGAAACCGATCCAAGCCGAAGATCGAACCAAAACGATTAAATAAGATGATATTTGTTTGGGTTTGGGTCTAGTTTGGTTTAAAATTTTAAAAAATGGATAAGTTTTGTTTGGTTTAGTTTTTAATAAAAATAAACCGAACAAAAGTTCGAACCAAACCGTCAAATTATATACACAATTTTATAATTGTATATATCAATATATTAATTTTATAAGTAATTTTAATTACTTGGTATACTTTTCATCAAAATATAATTCATCTCTAATGGTTTAATGAACTTACACCTTAAAGCTCATTTCTTAAAAGAAGGCCATGAGTCCAATTAATTCAATTATTTAAAGAAATAACTATAAGATTTGCTTATATTTTTATTTTGTATTTCTTCTAAACTTTATTCGCTTGATTAAAACTTATACATTTTAAAACATTTTCTCCATATTTCAAATAAATTATAGCTATCACAATAAAAGAGTAATAACGGGTTATAAGTTGTAAATAATGAAAAATTCTTTCCTAAATTGTAGGTGGGGAAATGAGAAAGAAAACATTAGGTTTCTTAAAAATCGAAAAATCGAACCAAACAGAAAACAAACTGACAACAACCAAACTGATTGATATATATTATATTTGATTTGGTTTGATTTTAATAATTACAAAATGGAATAAATTGATTTGGTTTTAATTTTAGCCAAGAACCGACCCAAACTGTACTAGGAATACCCCTAGTTGCAGACATTAATAGTGAAGAATCTCAAATTTATAAAAATAAAAAATGATTGAGATAAATTGTTTGTTGCAATAATTCTTACCAAATACCGTGCTAAAATTATGGCTAAATTCTTTGTAAAAATAATACTAAAAAATTATGTGATAGAGCTACGGCAAAAAGTTATTGTAAAAGCTTTCATAAAATAATTATATTAACTATTGCAATGAATTAGTGATTGATTTTCCGTTACTAATATTACCAGTCACTAAAGATGTGCAGTGCGCTATCACTACAAAAATTGTATTTAAATATTACAAATTCTTACTGATTTCTTATGAAGTAGAAATTAAAAAAAATATAAAACGTCTATGACATACAACATTATTCAAAATATTTTACTGTATCTAATATTAATTATGCATGTATATTGTATTTCTATTGAATATTACAAAATTAATGAAGATAAAATAACGAGAGACATATGCCGCATCTTTAAAAATACATATTGTTTTTTTTAAAAAAATGTAATTATATTGTTATCTATGAATCTTTGTGCTCTTCGTATGTTAGATGGTGTATCATTTTTAAAGCTTCTTCTTTCATCTAAACTACTAAAATATTTAAAATCAAAGAAAATTATGCTTGTGCGGTACATGTTCATTGACCGATCAAACTCTCATTTTTATTTTATTTAGATCAAGATGTCCTATCATTGATGATCTTTTGACCTATAAGTACAAAAAAAAAAAAATCGTAGCCAATAATTTCACTATTCAGCGACGAAATTTAAGTCTTAGCCATTTAAAAATTGTATTTTTTGTGACAAATTTCGTTGTGACTATATTGCAGGTTAAATAAAGACAATAATACAATTGTCACTAATTGTGTGAACTATTTGTGACAAAAGGTAAGGTCACAATTAAATATAAAATTTTGTGGCTAAAGTTTACAATGATTAGCTACGAATTCTAATTTGTCACTATTTTATCAACATATTTTTTGTGACGAAATTTTTTCGTGTCCACAATGTAACTAGTTTTAGGACAAAAAATGGTTCGTCACAAATTGGGTACATCATTAGTGACAAAATAATGTGTCACTAATAATTTCAAATTCGTAGCTAATAGTACTTAATAAATGGCGCCAACTCATTTTTTGGTGGGTAACTTTAGTGCACAAAAATTTGCTACGAAATATTATGTTTCGTCACTAAAAGTATGTGCCTCATGTATTTAAACACGAAATATAATTTTCGTCACGAAAAATGAACAATTGGTGACGAATTTCATAACGTAGCTAATAATTTCGTAGCTATATATCACATTTGTTGTAGTGACACTCCATTGGCTTCAATATCAATCCCGCATGTACAGAATGTGGACACCCTGAGGAGTTCATTAATCACATCTTTTTTTAGTGTGGTATTAGTAAACAATTTTGGCACAATATTTCTCAACACAATACCACTAATACAGCTATCACAACGTTGTAGTATTTCCACTCTGATCAATAGCTGGAGCAAACTTAGACAACATGATTTTGGCCATTTGATCAGTTCCCTTTCTTATTCTGGGGTATTTGGCTAAAGACAAATAGCAACCTTATCCACAACAAGCATAATCAACCCTCCTTTAATCACCTCTACAGTCAAGCCATTGAATTCTCGATTAACAAAAAAAAAAAAAAAAATATGGATCCCCGATGGGTATCTATATTACATAGTATTTGATATTACATGCATGATATGGGCAGAATAAATCATTGCAATTACTTTTGTCTTCTTATTTTTTTTAATCTTAGTCTTACTACCTAGTCTGTATTTTCTGTTTAAGACAAATAAATTGGTGCCCACAGAGGAATATCCACATGTCCTGATGGACTATGATATGAATAATGAATTTTAGTATATTGTCTCAAACTTGGAAAAATGCTAATAAAATGTCACCTTTCTGTGGTCTACTATCCAATATGTCAAACGGTCAATTGTTTCTGCATACGGTTAATATCCAGCTTTAGTTTTTGTGTCGGCCCTGTGGATAAAAATTATCTAGTTTAAGTCGACATGAACGGGGCTAGCTGTATTTTTTCGAATGTATCTATAAAAAGGTGTGTTTGGCATGGATGAAGTGCTTTTCGGAAAATAATTCTTTGTGAATTTATTTTCTGTGATTCCGTTGTCTTAAATTAATGGAATTATTACCTCCAATGAAACTGTTCTATAACAGATAGGATAAATGAAATATGTAACCCAATAGCGCTGTGACTTCTGTTGGGTCCATCCCATAATTTGAGGAAGGAAACATTTCCATCATTTTAAGGAAGAAAACAAGGAAGAAAATATTTCCCTTGTTTTGAGGAAGAAAACATATTTCTTGTTTTAAGGAAGAAAACATCTTCCTTGTATTTAGCAAATTGTCAAATGCTTGCTTGAGTCACAAATGACATCAATAGGTTCATTTCATCTCTAAAAATAGGGAAGCCTTCTATCATTTGTAGCATCACCAAGAGCAAGAGAGAAAAACAGTAAGGAAAACACTTGAGTGAGATATAGGTATTAAGTTTAGGATTGGTTTTTTATAATAGTTGAGTGTGAGAGTTGCTCCTCCTATTGTAATTCTATTCCGGTTATGAATAGAAGACTTTTCCAATCCTAACAAGTGGGATCAAGAGCTTGGTTAATCTTTCAGGCCAATCTTTTAAAGTTTCATAAAATTTTCAGTCAAAAATTTTTTGTCCCAAAATTGTGCTATGAGTATACCATTAGAAAGATCTCGTTCCGAGGATTTCGAATATATATTTTTCGGAATTTTTCGACCACCGGGAGGCCTCCAAAAGTCCAGTCAAAGTTTCTCTGTCCACCATCGCCACCGCCGCTCCGCCACCTTCCGGCCACCAGCTCGCCGGAGAAGACTGTTGACACCCAATTTTGTCCCGCCTCTCCTCCGAAATACCTATTTACGCTTCTAATATTTTTGAAAAATTAAAAATATATATATTATATCTTACTATAATTACTAGCCTCTTATCAATACCGGCATTTCACTATTCTATTACCGCACTGATTATTATCATTATTATTATCATTTTCGGCATTTTACCAGCTTACGCACACGCATCGCATTTATCTTTGCATAATTAAATAATAGTGTTTATTTACTGTGGATTTTTGAAATATTATTACACGGCTATTACAACGCCATTTTTTATCTGAGCACTAATAATTGCATATTTTATATTAAGTAATATTTTAACACAAGTTATTTTAATAGGTCTTTTATTTAAATGTAGTAGCCCAATCAACTCATATTATTTTCGGACCAATTCACAAAATCAGTCCACATTTTAATTTACCAGCCCATTTTAATTCAGCCCAACCCATTTTAATGCCCAATCCACATTCAAATACCAGCCCAATATTTCAAAACGGACCAGTCCAACCCAAATTATTACCCGACCCGGACGGCCCATTTCCCATTTAACAAGGGAAAGGGTTTCCCTCATTTTTTCCCATCCCTCTGCCGCTTCCCCTCCCCGCTTCCTTCTCTCTCTTCTCTCCCCTTTCCCTTTTTCTTTTTGCCCATCACTCACCACCGTGCCCTCTGACACCCCCACTCCCTCTGCCGCCTCCACTCCTCACGCCACTGCCACCCCACTCCGCCTTGTCCCCCACGCGTCTGTTCCCCCCACGTTTCCTCTGTCACCACCACTCCTCGTTGTCCCCGCTCCCTTTCCTCTTTCTTCAACACAAAAAAAAAAAAAAGCCTAAGAAAACCTATAAATATGTTGTGGAGTGGAATCGGTTAGGGGGGGATTTTTCTGGTTCAGGAAATTACCCTAAGAAATATAAGATGTTTGAAAGTAAAACCCCCTCAAGAAACGGAGGTTTTTGATTTAGAAAATTCCCCCAAGAACCGAGAGGTTTTCGATTAAAAAATTCCCCAAGGAAACTGAGGTTTTTTCGATTCAGAAACCCCTAAGAAATACCTTAATACTTCTTGATAGTCATTTCGAAACACAAGTCTTTAATTGTTCCAGTTCCCCTTCAAAATATCGACTTTTAATTTTTCGATATCGTCACACAATTAAATCTTTTTTTTTGCTGTGGATGTTCGTTTGAATCCGAGCATACGCAAGTTCGAATTTCTGTAGTGTTCGAGTGGATATCGAAGCCCGTACCCACTTCGCTGCACTCGGAGAAGGTATTTTCTTTCCTTTGAGTTGTTTTAGTATTTGATTGGATGTTTGAAACTGTTTGTGCGATTTGTTTGTTTAGTCATATTTCAGTTTCGTTTGCAGTTATTCTGGTCGTGTTATACAGGTTTAGTCCGGTTCAATTTAGTTTTGTGACTATTTTAGCTCTATATGCTGGTTTAAATTGACCCTTATGCTGCAAGTTTGCCTTTGTTTGTTGGTATGTTATTAGACTAATCACGTGTCGGTGTGGACTAGCTAGTCTGCCCATCCTGTTTGTATGCATTAGCCTTATGATCAGTTAGCTTAAACAAGTTTACTTTGGTTACGCTTTGATTTGGCCTGTTGTCAGTATAACCCATTGTTTCTTGTTTGATATTAGAGTAGTTTGAGAATGCCATGTTGGTTCGGGTGGCTCAGTTGTCAGTATGTTACTTAGTTTGATTTAGTTCAACTGCTATTGGATTAAGTATGGGTTATATTAGCCTAGTTGTTAACTTGCTGGTAGTTTTATTGTAGTCATTAGCGTGTCTATAGCATTTCATACTGCTCAAATTGTATAATTGGTCTAGTATCAACATGCTTTTGTGGCTTGAATAGATTATGCTAATAACTAATTATTGTGCCTATTAAGATTATTATAAGCATGTTCAAGTTATGTTCATGTCCTGTTCAAACATGTTTATCCAGATAGTTTTAGGTTATTAGTATTGTTCATATGTGTTTCTTCGCCTTATTGGGTTTGATTCCTGTTTGTTAGGGCATCAACATTTGTGTAGTTTGACTGCTGTTTAATGAAGCAACTTAACTTAATAATCATTTCTGGAACTTCTAACAGACTATAGAGTTTAGTTTGGCTATGGCCCATGTGTAAAAGGTGTTCTTTCCAGCTCAGTACTTAAGATGAGGCGAAATATGTTTTAAAACTAGTTCCTTCTTTTCCTTAAACTAGAACTCTCCTTTTCTCCCTCATGTCCTGGGTGATTTCTTTTCGAGACTTTACCCGAATGTTATAAACCTGCATAAATGCTTTGTGATAACATCATGTTAAAACAAATCATGGAAATAGATAAGCCCCGAGGACTGCTCTATTGATGTATGATATATTATGATGATTTTACTCTCTTTTAAGTCGATCTGTTATGCATATTTCAGTTTAATCGGTTAATCTTGTCGGAGTGCTTGAATAATGATTAAAGAATAATGTTGAACTTGGTATATATGTTGGTTTGATTTATGGTATATGGTAAGGTGTTTTGTTAAAATGACTCATGATTAGGAATTGTTTTGTCTGATGAAAGCGGCTATATCTTAATGAATTAGAAGTCTAGGAGTTTGTGTACAGGGAACTGCTTGTGTATGAATAAGTGTTTGAGTTAGAGTATCCCTGTCTCTAAAGACTCCTAATTTTCTTTAAGTGATCTGTTTGTCTAGTGTATATCGCTAGTTATGTGGGATCTGTGGTGGTTTTTGGTGAACAAATGATATGGCCAGTATACCTCTTTACATTTAATAGGCGTTTGTATATTGCAAGTATACTCCACTGATCCATTTTATTTACATTGTGTGTGTTTAGCCTTATTTGTCAATTGGGTACTAATCCTTTTCTTTTCATTTTATGCATGATCATCGCATACGAGTCCGAGAGACTCGGTCTTCTCCTGCATTCGTTGTTGGGCTAAAGCCCAACGAAATCTTCTCGAGTCATCTCCAAATCAGCCCCTGTCCGCAGTCAAAATAAGAAGCTAAAAAAATTCTGGGCTCAAGCCCAATAGCAGCTATGGATCGCAGCAATCCAAACTGGGCCTAAGCCCAATCATGTGCACAGTTCCAGCAGTTGGGCCTTAAAATGGGCCAGATCCATTCCATCTTTTTCCTTCTCTCTCTTCTTTATTTTATTGTTGTGTATTTTGTTATTTGCCTTGTACGACTAACCTTATCTTATTTTATTAACTTAGATGAATCCTAATGAATTAGTAGATTCAATTTTAGTAATGGGTAGTTAGTTTAAGAGAGACTAACAATCAATTCCATAAATTCCATTTTCTTCTTTTTACATTAAAGTCATTTATAGTATCCATAATATTTACTTCTAGAATAGTTGATAGTATAAAATTCATATTTTTTGAATTAAAGGAGTTATATTTTTATTATCTTAATTTCAAAACATCATTAATATGCAAACATAAATTCAAATATATTATAAATAACTCTTCAAGTTTGAATCAACCACGTCTATTTTTAGCCGAGTATAATTAAATAAATCAGTAAAAAAGGGAGAAATTCATCATCTCTTCATTCTATTTTTTTAAAACAAGTCTAGATTTCTTACGCTATTATACTGATATAATGTCATATTGGCTAGGTTTTCTCTTAAAAGCTTCTATTTATATACAAATCATTATATTTTGCCAGTCTCACTTTTATAATAAAAATTATTATTAACAACATTTATAAATTTTTATTTTTAAGTGGATTACTATGCATTTCTTCAAGTCAGTTTAAATAGCATAATTATGTTTTTCCTTTAAAACCTCAATAATATTTATAACCTATTTTTCTTAAGAGTTAAGCATTATATTTAATCCGAATTAATTAACCTAAGTTTGGCCGGATAACCGTAAGTTAACGGATTCTAAAGGATGCCTAACCCCTTCCCTTTAGGATAATATAGAGCCCTTACCTAGAATCACATTGGTTAAGCAGACTATTAACAGAGGTTTAGCTTTAACTTTACCTTAGTTAACATCTAGGTGTCCTAATTCACCATTAAATTAATTAGGTGGCGACTCCTTAAAATAAAACAAATAGGAATCACCAATATGTTGTACTCTAAATTTAACCCGGTTAAAATGGGGTATAACAAAGACGACCGGAGAAACCCGATACGACCAACCCGTTTTGTCCAGACCAACCCGTTTGATCAGAACCAGATCTGGTCAAAGTCCAATTGCCACATTATCCTTTTGTTGACTTTTTCAACCAGCCAGTGGTTAAACCGGCCCGGTTCGGTTTGAATTAGTGCAGCCCGGTTCACTATGTTTTTGTCCGGTTTTCAGATTGGTCAGACCGGTTCCCTAAGTTTTTCGACCATTCCGGATTCAACCGTGAGTCCCGTTTTTCCTGATTCTGCTTTCACAGTCCAGTACAAGCAGATTAGGTGCACTTTATCATGGACAAATCATCATCGGATACCATGATTCTGCTAACATCCTCAAGTTATAACATGTGGAAACCTCATATGGAGGACTTGTTAAATTTGAAGGATTTAGCCGAGCCACTCGAAAATAAAGGTGCCAAACCCGACAAGAAGACAGACGAAAAATGGGCAAGAATGAATAGGAAAACGGTCGCACAAATTCGACAGTGGATTGGCCATAGTGTATTCCATCATGTCGCGCAGAAAACGAGTGCTTACAAACTTTGGGAAAAGCTTGGGAGCATGTACCAAGCAAAAACGGCTCGAAATAAAACATTGTTGATGAGGCGATTGGTAAATCACAAGCTACGTAGCGGTACCTCTGTCACAGAACACACAAGTCAGTTCCAAGATCTCGTGAACCAGCTAAGTGCAGCCGAATGGGTTCTCAAAGATGAGGAGCAACCAATCTTGCTCCTAAGTTCTCTACCTGATAGCTAGGAGACTCTTGTCGTCACTCTCAGTAATTCCGCCCCCAATGGTAAGGTGACCATGCAGATGGTCACGGACGCCTTAATAAACGAGGAATCGCGAAGAAAAGAAGCCGGGGTAGATCAACCATATGCCCTTGTTTCTGAAAATAGTGGACGCAACAGGGGTAGAAGCGGAGGTAGAGGAAGAGGTCGAGGCAAAGGTAGAGGTCGAGGTCGAGGTCGAGGTCAAAGTAGAGGAAGATCTCAAGTTCGAGGGAGATCACGAGAGCGGGGAAAGTCCGTCGATACCAACACTTGGTTCGAGGGCTATTGTAACTATTGTGGCAACTATGGCCACAAGAAGGTGGAGTGTCGAAAGCTTAAACGGGAGCAGCCTCAAACTAACCAGAGTTCGAGCAAGGAAGATGGTGAGACCATGGTCACCGTGTCACCAGACATTGCACTTGTTACATGCGAAGAGGAAGCATGCCTACACGTGGGCACAAATGATATTGAGTGGGTGATTGATACTGTTGCATCATTCCATGCCACTCCACACCGGGATTTGTTCAGTACTTATAAATCTGGAGACCACGGCGTTGTGAAGATGGGAAACGCCAGTTTCTCGAGCATTGTTGGCATTGGTGATGTGCACATAAAAACCAGCAATGAAAGCTCACTTGTGTTGAAAGAGGTTCGTCATGTTCTGGATCTGAGATTGAATCTGATCTCAGGAGTAGCTCTGGATCGACAGGGGTATGGAAATCTGTTCAAGGATGGTACGTGGAAGCTGTCCAAAGGCTCTATGGTTATTGCTAGAGGACATATTTGTGGTACTCTTTACAAAACCAATGTAAAGTTGTATCGACTGAGTCTCAATGCAGTTGAAGAAGAGACATTGCCAAACTTGTGGCATAGACGATTGGGCCACATGAGTCTGAAGGTATTGACGACTCTTGCAAAGAAAGAAGCCATCCCAATAGATAAAGACGTAACTTTGGATCCCTGTGATCACTGTTTATTTGGGAAACAACATAGAGTTTCTTTCAGTTCCACCAGAAAGAATCGTTCCGAGTTGCTGAGCCTTGTCCACTCTGACGTGTGTGGACCCATTGAAGAAGAATCTCTTGGTGGTAGCAAATACTTCGTGACATTCATCGACGACGCATCACGGAAGGTTTGGGCTTATTGTCTCAAATCGAAGGATCAAGTATTTGATCGTTTCAAGACATTCCATGTTATGGTAGAAAGGGAGACTGGAAAGAAGTTGATATGCCTCCGATCCGACAATGGAGGCGAGTACACTTCCCGGGAGTTTTTGGCATATTGTGCTAAACATGGGATTAGACATGAGAAAACGGTGCCACGAACACCACAACATAACGGTGTAGCTGAAAGAATGAACCGCACTATTGTTGAGAAAGTCCGATGCATGCTCAGTATGGCTAAACTGCCAAAGCCATTCTGGGGCGAAGCTGTTCTGACAGCTTGTTATCTTATAAACAGGTCACCTTCAGTCCCATTGAACTTTGAAGTTCCAGAAAAGATATGGTCTAGGAAAGATATTTCATATTCTCACTTGAAAGTGTTCGGGTGCAAGGCATTTGTGCATGTATCCAAGGAGTTGAGGCAGAAGCTTGATCTCAGATCAACTCCGTGTATCTTTATCGGCTATGGAGATCAAGAGTTCGGATACAGGCTGTGGGATCCCGAAATGAAGAAAGTGATTCGAAGTAGAGATGTCGTGTTCCATGAAAACCAGTTTCATGAGTGTGCTTCAACAGTCAACAAGCATCGAAGTTATCATGCTCCAGATGATGTCCCTGAATCACCACACATTCCTCTCAACAACCAGGAACTTCATGATAATGTCTATGATGAACAAGAAAACATTGATCCGGCAGATGTTGATGATGATCAAAACGAAGAAATTCTTGAGCAGGGGGAGCCTTCACCCCAAGACGCAGCTGTAAATAATCAAGTTCGACGTTCTGCACGAGGGTTAATCCCTCAAAGGTCATACTCGCCAACAGAATGGATCCTTCTTACCAGCGAGGGGGAGCCAGAGAGCTTTCAAGAAGCTCAATCTCATCGTGAAAAATCCAATTGGCGATAGGCCATGGAGGAAGAAATGAATTCTTTACAAAAGAATCAAACATATGAGTTAGTGAAACTTCCTCCGGGAAATAAGGCCTTGAAGAACAAATGGATTTTCAAGCTCAAGAAAGATACTAGCGGAAATATCGTGAAGTACAAGGCAAGGCTCGTAGTCAAAGGTTTCCAACAGAAGGAAGGAATCGACTTTGATGAGATTTTTTCGCCGGTTGTGAAGATGATGTCTATCCGAGTGGTTCTCGGATTGGTGGCAAGTATGGATCTTGAACTTGAGCAGATGGATGTGAAAACAGCTTTTCTGCATGGTGATTTGGAGAAAGAAATATACATGGAGCAGCCCGATGATTTCTGAATCCCAAAGAAAGAGCATCTCTTTTGCAAGTTAAGGAAGAGTCTCTACGGTCTCAAACAAGCCCCAAGGAAATGGTACAAAAAGTTTGACTCATTCATGCTGAAACATCAATACAAAAGAACAACTGCAGATCATTGTGTGTCCTTGAAGAAGTTCCCCGATGGAAAATTTATCATCCTTCTGCTCTATGTGGATGATATGCTGATAGTAGGCCAGGATACAACTATGATCAACAACTTGAAGAAAGATTTGTCTAAGTTCTTTGATATGAAAGACTTAGGCCCTGCACAACATATCTTGGGCATGAAAATCATTCGTAATCGAAAGGCAAAGAAGTTGTTCTTGTCACAAGAGGAATACGTTGAACGCGTAATCAAAAGGTTCAACATGAAAAATACCAAGCCTGTTGGTACTCCACTAGCAAATCACTTCAAGTTGAGCAAGGAAAGTTGTCCTTCTTCCGAAGAAGAAAAGAAGAAGATGAAAGCAGTGCCCTACTCTTCAGCAGTTGGAAGTTTGATGTATGCAATGGTGTGCACAAGGCCAGACATTGCTCATGCTGTCGGTGTTGTGAGCAGATACTTATCAAATCCAGGAAGAATACATTGGGAAGCTGTCAAGTGGATACTACGGTACCTGAAGGGTACATCCAAACTATGTTTGTGCTATGGGGGAGCTAAGCCGATTTTGGAAGGTTACACTGATGCTGACATGGCAGGAGATTATGATAGCAGGAAATCAACTTTCGAGTTATACATTCACATTTGTAGGGGGAGCTGTGTCATGTCAATCTAAGTTACAAAAGTGTGTAGCACTATCAACCACAGAAGCCGAATACATTGCCGCAGTTGAAGCTGGGAAGGAGCTTATGTGGCTGAAACGTTTCCTTCAAGAACTGGGTTTCCGACAAGAAGAATACACAGTTCATTGTGATAGTCAAAGCGCTATGGATCTCAGCAAAAACTCGAGGTACCACTCACGCGCAAAACATATTGACGTTCGATATCACTGGCTCAGAGAATCAGTCGAGCAACATGAACTGAAGCTCTCCAAGATCAACACAAACGACAATCCTGCAGACATGCTGACCAAGGTGGTACCGAGAGACAAGTTCGAATTGTGCAAAGAACTTGTCGGCATACACTCAAACTAAAAGCCAGTGTACCCTCCTTCAGGTGTATGGGACTGGAGGGGGAGATTTGTTGGGTCCATCCCATAATTTGAGGAAGGAAACATTTCCCTCATTTTAAGGAAGAAAACAAGGAAGAAAACATTTCCCTTGTTTTGAGGAAGAAAACATATTCCTTGTTTTAAGGAAGAAAACATCTTCCTTGTATTTGGCAAATTGTCAAATGCTTGCTTGAGTCACAAATGACATCAATAGGTTCATTTCATCCCTATAAATAGGGAAGCCTTCTATCATTTGTAGCATCACTAAGAGCAAGAGAGAAAAACAGTAAGGAAAACACTTGAGTGAGATATAGGTATTAAGTTTAGGATTGATTTTTTGTAATAGTTGAGTGTGAGAGTTGCTCCTCTTATTGTAATTCTGTTCCGGTTATGAATAGAAGACTTTTCCAATCCTAACAACTTCACTTACTTAATCAACACGTAAAGGTGGTTGTGACGTTTATTACTCTATAACACCACCAAAATATTATGTGCATATCCTATTTTCAACGTCAGTACTAAAACATGCAATGTTCTTTTGTATTGAGCAAACGTAAGAAAATGAACAGTTCTTCAAGGTAAAATGTTTTTCACGTAGAACATTTTACATGGACAATCTTAATTGATAGCACTATACCAACTCACAATCATGGACGGAACTAAATATTATATTCAGGCACTATAAGTGGATTGCTTACTTTCGGTCATTCAGACGCAATTCACCAGTAGATTTTGGACACATTGTTGCAATCTAAAATTTAAAATACACTGGATGCTTGTGAATTATGTGAAACAACATGGAATTAAGGTCATAGTCTCATGTTGGCCAGGTCATAAATTCAAATTATTCTGCTCAATAATAATGTAGTTTTTGTTAATCATTTTGGAGAAGGGGGGTTGGGTGCTTAATTATTACTCCATCCGTTCACTTTTACTTGTCCATTTTTGACTTTGTACATCTCTTAAAAAATAAATGAATTGCATAATTTATTAATCTACCGTTATTAATTAGTGCATATTTTTATTGAATTTGAAAAATAATTTGAAGTGAACAATTAATACTGTGAATAAAATAAAAAAGAAAAGAAATTATCTTGTCCTTATATGTTAAAAGTAATAAATAAAAATAAAAATTTATTTTTAAAATATTAGATAAGTAAAAGTGAACGGAGGAATGATGTGCGATTAATCATGAAACATAGACGTCAATGACAAGCACGTAATTTAAGACGTGCCAACTTTAAATGCCAAGTTGTATTGGGCTGACTTGACTTCTACGTGGAACCTACTTCTTGATTCAATCCTCAAATCCGTGCCTTAATTATAGGGTTTACTATATAATACTCCATCCGTCCATTTTTTATTTGTCTTCTATTAATTTGACACACCCATTAACGAATCATAAAATAGAATGATAATTTTAATATATCATCCCTATTATTATTAAGCCGTTTAATAATTGAAATCAATCGAATATACTTTAAAAATCATGCAATCACTAACAATTTCTTAATGTTCCAAACTCAATAATTAGTTAATAATAAAGGTAAAACAATTATGAAATGGAAAATTATCTTTTGATTTTTCTAATCGGACAAATAAAAGTGATCGAACACCTATTTTTAATATAGAAGACATGTAAAAACGAACGGAGGGAGTAAGGGTTTATAGTAATTAAGCGTGTCTTTGCGGCTTATAAAAGATGGTAAATACTTAATACTCCCTCAGTTCACTTTTACTTGTCCATTATATTAAAAATAAATTTTTATTTTTAGTTGTCCACTTTAGCTTATCAAGATTTTTTTTCTTATTTTACCCTTAACATTCAGTACTCATTTCTCAAATCATTTTTCAACTCCATTGAAACTATATATTATTAATATGAGTATTATGGTAAAATATTCAATTCATTTATTATTTTTTAAATGGAGTGCAAAATCATTGTGGACAAGTAAAAGTGAACGGAGCTATGAATATGTTACAATTGCTCTATTTTATCAGAAAATAAAGCCTTTGATATTTGAAGTGTATATAATCTTACTCCAAGTCACTGAGGATATTCTAACTATTCCAAGCTAATAAGTGATTTAATTCTTTTTAACTACAAATTTTAGTTGGACTAGCTCTAATTTTCAGGAAAGAAAAAATAAGAAGCTAGTCTTAATTGGAAGACTTAGCACAAGAAAGCAAGATATAATTACTTGAAAGTTTATTTGACATCATTTAAATAGACATAAAATCTAAGACATTTATTTAATATCTGTAGTGAAATAGTATTACACTGGTGAACGTTAAAACGGTTTGAACTTCAACCCAAAAAAAAAAAAAAAAATTGGTTATATGAATTTGAATTATTTAAAAAAATTATATGTTATAAAAATTACAATATAAACGACAATAGTACAAGATAAATGAGTCACTATTAATTTCCTTGGTCACGAATTTATCAAAAATTTAGTGGACCATAGATCATCTTTAATTTTCTAACAAAATAGACACCGACCAGGGCTAACATTATAGCCTCTTGTACTATTTGAGCGGAGCAGAGCTAGCCCTTCGGGCGTGGGTTTGACCGAATCTAGTAGCTTTGGTTCGAATCATATGTTTACAACAACAACAACAACAACAACATCCCAGTGAAATCCCACATCGTAGGGTCTGGAGAGGGTAGAGTGTATAAATAATTAATTTAGAACTTTGTAACTTTAAAGAATTAAAACTCCGAATCCGCAAATTTCAAATCCCGATGATTCTGAGTGAGCCTATCAACCACCAAGACACATTCTTATGACTATAAGATGATTTTTTTTTCTGGGTTGAAGTAACACGAATTAGGAGCAAATCCAATGCACTTTTTCTTTTTTCCCTTTTCGAAAGTTATCTTAAGCTAGAAATGTACTCATAAATAGTTGGGTAGATAAGATAAAAAGTCCGAAGAATTCTTTTCATATGATTGAAGCCCTCCATCTTAAGACAAAGTTATATAGTCTGAGGGACGTTGTTCAACTGATCCCTTTTGCTCTAAAATATAAAAGATAAATAGTATGAGAATATTATTTATATATATATATATAAATTTTAAACAATTTAATTTTTGAATCTTTTTAACATAAAATAATACTTTTGGTAGTACAAGCAAGGGTCTTCATAAGTTATCTTATCGTGTTTGGTGTGACGTAAAACAAAATTCCCTTATTCGTATGCTGCATCTAATTAATAATAAAAGATGAATTTGCAACAGTTAATTTGAAATCCAATCATATTGTTCCAGTGTTCTAGTAAAACAGAAAATCTAGATGATGTTAAACCAGATAACACTAATCTATTTTTTTCCATATAAGCGTATACCTTATCCACATTTTCTTGAGGTTGTACTGTTTAATGGGCTTTTCATATGGTCCAATCAAAACTAAACAGTCAGCAAATCTACTCAATTCTTTGTTTGAATAATATAAGGAAGCTGGCATGGAAGTGAGTCAGCAAAGCCACAGGATCATGACACGTGTTCTGACATCTCGTATATGGTGTGAGATTTAAACATTAGTAAATGAAAGAAATGTAATAAAATAAAATAAATGGTCTAATTTTGTTGGCAATCCCTGGCCCTTTTGATGTGTCAGCATTGCACCTTTGATCTTTTCTTATCCACAGAAAAATATCCATCTTTCTCATGTTTCCAAGGTTTTCAGTACCACCCAATGTTTTATTTCTCATGTTTTCAAGGTTTTCAGTACCACCCAATGTTTTCATCTGTTTTTCTTTTTCATTTTTAGGTGGTTCTCACACGTTTTATTTTTCAATTTCATATAGCTAACAGTAATTATTATTCCAAAATTTAATATGTATTCCTTCTGCATGATGACTTTAGCTTGTTTTTTTCGTCGACAGTTTTACCTTGCTGAAAAAAAAAATTGTTTATAAAAATGGATAATTTTTTAAATAATTTTTGCAAGAAAACGAAGCTTAACCAGAAATTATTTTACATATCATCCAAACAAAAGGTAACAGAAAAAGAAGGAACTTATTGAAAATCCATTAGCTTCATCACTTCAGCAAATAACATATTGTCATTATTTCAGAAAGAAAAAAGTAGCCTCACCTTCTGAACATGGGGATGAATTTGTGTATATTGTTGCGTGATTTCAGTTAGTTCTTTGTTTTATATTGTTATTTAATATTTATGTCCATATATGGTGTCAAATAAAAAAAAAACACATCAATTGAATAAAATCATCACTAATGTAACCTAAAATACAAATTAAGTTCATCAAGCAATGCACTAGAATGACCGAGATTCTTTTTTAAAAAAATAAAAATAAAAAATATTTCCTAAACAGTCTGTATAAAAGGAAAAAGAACAAAAACGAGCCGCCTAAAATACTTAAGAGAAAATAAAGAAAACTTAAAATATGCGGCTGAATTTTCTTGAACTGTAGAGGCGACACGTGGCTAATTCATCTTGCACTATTTCTATTCCTTTCCTCTTTCTTTATAAAACTGGTCCCAACTACAATTCAATCTGCATTCCTCTTCTACAATTCTCTTCAAAATTCTTCAATTTTAACCTCTAAATCCTTCATTTTACAAAATTCCTTGAAACCCCTTTGGCCTCTTATCAAAAGATCTATTTTTCTAGTCCGATCATACGGTTTTTTGTCGTAAAGATTCAATTTTTTCTTGAAAATTATGGAGGTTTCAGTGATGGGAAGTTCTCAGGTAAATTTGGGTAGGAATGATTTGGGATGTAAAGAAGTTGGGTATTGTAGTTTTACCAAGAATTTGAAATCAAAGTCAAAATTATGTGTTGGCCAAAGTATAAAATGGCCTGTAAAATCTTTGAATGGGTTAAGTTTGAAAGCATCTGGTTGTTCACAAGTTGAACCAGTGATATTAGAGAATGCTTCTGCTAACAGAAAATCTAAGCTGGTAAGCTAGCTAGCTCTTCTTGTTTTTGTCACTTGGTTATAATTTATTTATTTCATTTTGTATGGCGAATAAATTTGATCAGAATATCAGAGAATATGTTAATTTTCATGTTGTTTTTTGCTTCATAATTTAGGCTATGTAGCCATAGGCAGCCTTCCCCTTGCATATTGTTCCACTTTGAACAAATTACAACAAAACTTAAGTTGGAAGTAAATGATGTTTTTGATTGAAATCCTTAACAATATAATTTTTTGGGATAATATTAATATGTTGTTGTATCAGTGTGGTATTTTTATCATTCTAATCAAGCAACTGGATTTTACATTGTTTCCTTAGTCAATAAATATGGGTTTTCTGGTTAGAAATTCTCTTTGACTTTGGATTATGAATTTGTGAGTATTGAGTTGATTTCTCATATACATCATACTTGCTGATGATTTTGTATGCCAATCCTTAGTCTTCTTGCCATGTCGTATTTCTTTTTGATAGTGAACTAGGCATGATTCTATAGCAATGTTTTTAAAAGCCATCTCGTCGTCGCTTAAAAGGATAAAGTAATGTGAAGCGAAGAGTTATCTCTTTATGCACCTCAGAGAAGCGTGCGCTTCAAACAATGACAGGTGATCCCAACGACAAGTGGTCGGTTTTTTAATTATCAACTTTGAGAAGTTGGATTAATGAGCCCGTTTGGATTGGCTTATAAGTTGGCTTATAAGTTGTTTTCAGCTTTTTTGAGTGTTTGGCTGGCCAGCTTAAAGTCATTTTATGCTTAAAATAAGCTCAAAAAAATAATTGGACCCATTTAACTTAGTTTATCTAAAGCAGCTTATAAGCTGAAAACAGCTTATAAGCCAAAAAAAATAAGTTGGATTACCCCAACTTATTTTTTTCAGCTTATAAGCTGCAAACAGCTTTAAGCTATAAGCCAATCCAAACGGGCTAAATATCAACATTAGTTTATTGGATGCTAAAATTGGTTATGTTAATTGTGATTTGATTATCATAGTACTAAATTCATATATGTTTGATATTTTTTATTTTCGAAAATATCACAACGCACTTTTAGTGTGCCACTTTTCGCTTCAAGCCCCATGGAACTTATCACTTTTTTGCTTATAAAAGCGTTGTTCTATTGCTATATTCACATGTCTTGCTCTATTGGAAATGGTCTTTGCAGACTGATGGCGTGAAACTATTTGTTGGGTTGCCACTTGATGCTGTTTCAAGTACTAATACGGTAAACCATCCTAGAGCAATTGCAGCTGGATTAAAAGCGTTGAAGTTACTCGGTGTAGATGGCATAGAACTCCCAATCTGGTGGGGAGTAGTTGAGAAGGAAGCCATGGGGGAATATAACTGGACAGGCTACCTTGCACTTGCTGAAGTGATCCAGAATTTGGGTCTTAAGCTTCATGTGTCACTTTGCTTTCATGCATCAGGGGAACCGAAAATCCCACTCCCTGAATGGGTTTCTCGGATTGGTGAATCTGACCCTAGTATATTCTTTAAAGACCGATCAGGACAACACTACAAAGATTGTCTTTCATTCGCTGTTACTGATGTTCCTGTCCTTGACGGAAAGACTCCAGTTCAAGTTTACAAAGAGTTTTGTGAGAGCTTCAAGGCTGCATTTTCCCCGTTCATGGGCTCCACAATCACGGTA
The DNA here is from genome assembly GCF_019175385.1 of Lycium barbarum. Lineage (NCBI taxonomy): Eukaryota > Viridiplantae > Streptophyta > Magnoliopsida > Solanales > Solanaceae > Lycium > Lycium barbarum. Next base: position 115,804,785 of record NC_083338.1, read on the forward strand.
TGAATTGTGCAGTTTAACTTTTAAGGTTTCGGGCATTACGGTTGCATTGGATTTAACTTGTATACGCTGACTGGCCAGAACTTTTACACTATTAGTATATTTTAACATGTAGTAGTAAGTTACATGTTATATTTTCTGCATAAACTAGTCTAATGGTAGTTATCTTTCAATGTATAGAAGTTAAACTCATTAGTACATTATGTCATCTTTCAGGGCATTTCCTTTGGTCTAGGACCAGAAGGCGAGCTTCGCTATCCTTCTCATCACGATCCGTCCAAAATGAACAATCATCAGGGAGCTGGTGAATTCCAGTGTTATGATAAATACATGTTGAATTCTCTCAAACAGTATGCTGAAAGCAATGGGAATCCTCTGTGGGGATTGGGTGGTCCGCACAATGCCCCTGGTTATGATCAACCACCCATGACAAGCAACTTCTTCAAGGAGAACGGAGGATCTTGGGAGACAACTTATGGTGACTTTTTCCTTTCTTGGTACTCGGAGCAACTTATTTCACATGGAAGCCGGCTTCTTTCTCTAGCCTCTGAAATTTTCCATGATGTTCCAATCTCCGTTTGTGGCAAAGTTCCCCTTGTGTACTCTTGGTATAGAACCCGATCCCACCCTGGCGAGCTGACAACCGGTTTCTATAACACAGTCAACAGAGATGGTTATGCAGAAATGGTTGAGAGGTTCGCAAAGCATTCATGCCAAATTATCTTGCCTGGGATGGATCTCTCAGACAATCACCAGCCAAACGAATCTCTCTCGAGCCCAGAGTTGTTGCTTGCTCAAATTACATCATCTTGCAGAAAGCATGGAGTAGAAATCTTGGGCCAAAACTCAATGGTTGCAAATGCATCAAATTGTTTCGAACAAATAAAGAAGAATTTGTCAGGTGACAAAGGAATGAGCTTGTTTACATATCAAAGAATGGGTGCTGATTTCTTTTCTCCTGAACATTTCCCTTCATTCACTCAATTCGTTCGGAACCTTAATCAACCAGAACTGGATTCAGACGATCAACCGATGAAACAAGAAGAATGTGCTGAATCTCTTACGAGTAATCAACTCCAGACGCAAGCAGCTTAGATTCAGATTCTATGTACATATTAGACATCATCTTAGAAACTGTAACGCTAGTAAGTAGTAGTACGCATTACATAGTGAAGATTTGATTGTAGCTGAAAGTTGCAATCATTCGGTTTGTCTGTTATATATTTATATTGGTATATTATGAGAAAGTTCTTTGGTTTGAATTTTGAAGAAAGCTTTCAAATCTTCTGGTATTTGGTTGTCTTGAAGAGCTAAGTGTACTGCAGGAAACAATTTGTCTCTTGCCACAGCCACTTACAGACTATCCTACACTATGCCACGAAACATACGTACTCTCTCTTGCCGTTGCCAATATTGTCTTCTCTCTTATGATGCTATTATAAAAGTTCATGAACTATAATATATTGTCTTCTCTCTTATGATGCTATTATAAAAGTTCATGAACTATAATGGTTTTCGTCGTTATTTTTGTGGTTAAAAGGGACTTTACCAGTTTCTGAAACTAAAAAATGAAGAAACAATAAATTGCTTCAGGCCCTTGAGTAGCTTGCGGTTCTTTTCTCTTTGTTGAACATTGGAAGTATGAAAGCAACAACTCCACCCTCTATCTATTTTAAGTCGATAATTTTACTAGATACTTATTAGCTTCTACCACTATTTATTTTGGTAATTTTACCTACCAAAACTTCAACTTTGTTTTCACGCACTTCATTAGTCATTAGGCTACACAATTTTATAGTTGACACTTAGATAGTTTTGATCGATAGGTAAACACCAGTTTGGACATTTCCTAACTTTGAAGGTAGGAGCTTCTCACTTTTAATTATAATACTAGTCTCTCTGCACGTGCGTTGCACGTGTATTCCATGTCATTTTTTAAATAAAATACTTATCCAAAAATGGTTATGAAATTTGAATATGCAAACATACTCGTAAAATATTTAATTGTGTTATTAATTGGAAACTATACAAGAAAATAGCATCGTTGTATAACCTTAAGAACCTTTATGAATAAAGTCAAAATGCGTACTCCCTATCCAAATCAATCTATGTTCTACCGCAATATTATCAACAACGCTTTGGTACATCTTACGTATGAAATCTGATTGCTCCAGTTGGTGATGCTAGAAGCAACATTCTGTGAACTACTTTATCTTCTCTACATCCTTCCCATAACAATATCAGCTGCACGTTGACATAGTTCTCCTCTCAAGATTGATTTCTTCTCTTTGTTTTTGTTTTTGTTTCCTTTTTTTTTTTTTTTTGGGAGATATTGAAGCTTCACTGTTTCTATTTCATCAAGAAGCAAACCCACACGGTGAGGAGGGAGGACACGTGCACTCGTTAATTTCGAATTTTTTTTTGTATATATATGTGCATATAGCTTGAAAAAGTTATATATATTTAATTGTGCACTCTTAAAAACATAAGTGTACCTAGTGCACTGGCTAAAGCCGCGACTTTCCACAGCATTGACGCCAGATCGAATCCCAATTAGTGCTTTCCATCAGATTACTTTGTTAATCATCTTTTTCGCAGTGAATATTGTGCCTTTAACGTAAAAAAAAAAATAAAATAGTAAGCACCAAAAATGTACCCTGGAATCGATCCAACAACCACTCTAGTTGTTACAAAAATGTTAACATCTAAGTATTGGATTACAGGGCATATTCCCGGTCCAACATGACCATTATCTCTCAGTTGTCATTGGTAATTTAGCTAACGTTTATGTCATGCACAAAATGTTCATATTGTTATATATGCCTAAAAATAATATTTTAATAGAGTGATAAGTGTTAAGAATTCAAATCTTATCTTTGGATATGAAAGAGATAAAATTCAAGAAAAAGATCTACATATTTCATGTACTCTTTGAGATCACGCGGTTTCATTTCTTTTTCAGTAAAATCTTTGAGCTTGAATATAACATCATTGGATATGTAGAACTAAATTACATATTGAGTCCTTTTTATCTACAGATTGAAAATTATTTAGTCAATTGGTCCAATTATGCATCGTGCTAGTAAAAAAAAAATATACTCAATTTTATATTTTTAATAAAATCTTTGAGCTTTATATGTTATCTGAGTGACTATAGTCCTTGAATATGGTCTTTCCTACGTATTAACCTTATCACAACAAGGAGCTCTCCCGAATTAACCAAATATATTTTTTCTGAATTAACTAAATATGGTTAGATAAAGCAACATAAATTCAACAAAGAAATAAATATAAGATGTGAAAACAAATAAAATGGGATATAAATAAAGAAGAAAGTGTAAAAGACTTGAGACATTTATCAAAATGAAATTTAATGTTGCTTTGTCCTTATACTATCATGAAATGATCCTCTGATATAGTAAAATTATATTACCATCATTTGCAAGAAGTACGTATTCAATAATGTTAGTTCATGAATGCAACAAACAAAAAATAGTGGAACGGGGGACTCACAGAGTTGTTGGTAGATACGTGTGAAACTGTGAATTCATCTTTCTCAAATATAGGTTCTTTTCTAAGAAGCATATAACAACAGAGTAATAAGTCACGTGGCAACATCTTTCATAGGACATCCATATTCTAAATCTATTTATATTATGAAAAGAAAAAGTAACTATTGAAGTTAGACATGTATTCTTTTGCTTCTATATGAAGGTTTAACTCTTCTCTTCCTATATTATTGCAAATGAAACGTTTATTTAGATAATATTTCAATAAATTGTAAATAGGATAAAATTTTATCAATTAATCTCATTACCTACGTTGATAGAGGAAGAATCCAAAAGGTCAAAAGTTTACTCTCTGCAAACTTTTCTTTCCTGCACCTAAATACCATAGTCATCAAACTTGTTATTAAAAATAAGATTAACATTATTAGTCAAAAATTTCATCCTTAACTATTCTATTCCATTGAAGAAAGTCTTATATAAATTAAGACAAGACTTAATCTAAAGTACACCCGAAATTATGATCTATGAATCTAAACCAACATACATAAAAGGACTAACTTCCCACAAGAAAACAGGAGAAAAGAAAAGTAAATAAACGAACGCGTAGAAGTTGGACTTAAATGTATGCAACACCCATTCCCACTTTGGTTTTAATTGGCTATTGGTCAAAATATGTCATTTGCAGTACACCGGATATATGGCAGACAACCAACTAAAAGTTCTTTTAATTTAAAACTAAAGTAAGCCTTGTTGAATTTAAAAGCCAATAAAAGTTGTGGTGGGATGAATAGGGTCCCTTAGCCCTGAACAGGAAACCTGTTAGGAAGCGTTTCTCCCTTAAACGAACCTTACATGGTGCGAACACAGATTAATCGTGCTAAGCGGGCACCGTATGGAAAACCAAAAAAAATATTGAAAGCCAACCAAGATTTAAATTAGGAGAACATAATTGTCGGTCCAAGCCAATAACATCGGAATTGCAAAAAGTTTATCGTTGTCAATTATGTGAACAAATAAAACCCCAAATATATGCTATGATTTAAATTAAAGGAATATACAAATAAAAGAATATACTGTCAAAGGAAATTCTGATATATTAAAAGTTTCATAGTAGGCAAGACACAGTACACTACCAATATATAACGATATAAACAGTTAAGTATACGATTGGGTGGGAATTGACGTGAAAAGAAAAACTTACAATACGAAACTGCCAAGAAGTCTACAACGTTTTTCTGTCAAATACTGTGTACGTTCGAGGGTTGAGAGGATGGTTACAAAGCAATTTTTGTGCGAAAGGGTTAATTTCAAAGGAACTCATTCCATGTGGAAAAGAAAAAGGGACGCTACCCTTCGGTTTTGGGTGTTTGCATAGTGCTTTTTAAAAAATAAATAGGATAATTAGTTTTTTAACAAGAATATTTAGATAATTTAACTTTTAATTTCAGGAGTTCATGCTTTTAATATAATATAGATATATATATATGATAAAGAGAGGAGCAAAAATATTCATTGAATAAGTACACTTCTTGGCTGTGAGGCTAAGAAATTTGTTCTAACTCAAGTAATCAAAAATCTGAAGCATCAACCAATGTTTCGGTTTCTCATTAGTTTTGGTATGCAAGCTTTTTCCTATGTCCGCAATTTGGAGTAAAGCCAATGATTACTTTCCCCTTGAATAGTTTGGTAGAACTCATAAGAGTGAAATAGACTGATATGACTTCCTCAAATCATTTTAATAAGATTCAAACTAGGGGTGCTTATCGGGTGGTTCGGTTGGATAATTGTGCTTAATGGTTCGACTTATCGGATATCGGTTTTTAAATATCTCAATCCGCTAATCAACCAATAAGATATCGGTTGGTTCGGTGTGGATTTAGCGGTTAATGGTCGGCTAGTGGTCGGTTTATCGGCTAATCAATAAAGTATATGAGATTTTTTTTCATTCTATTGCTCGGACTATTGCATCAATACAAAATTATCAAAACACAAAAGGCTCAATATTGATAGTGTATAGGTTGCAAACTCACATTTGACCCTTTTTGCTTCACATCGCAAGATTTAAATGGATGTATTACTCATGGTGGGTATTCTTGGGACACATGATTTTAAATTATTGGAAATACGAATTAAATTTTCACTAAAGTACGGTTATTAAATAAATTGTGCAGATTAAGTATGAGATTTTCATACTAAAGTGTGTCAATGTCCATAAGAAAACTTATTTCTTTCAAACAACCAGTAGTAATTCTATCTCGTTCTCATCTTCACCCTAGAAAAGGGAAGAAACATCCAAGGAAGGTAAAAATGTTTTGAATGATTCTAGTTGGTAACATGAGATAATAAGAAACAAACACCAGGTAGAAGCAATAAGGAAAATGAGAAACTGCTACCATGTTGCGGGAAGAAAATGAGTTTTAGGTTCAAAGATTAGTATTTCTAATCTTTAGTACTTTATATACACTGAGATTTATTTAGAATTTAATTATTCTTAACGGGTTAACGGCTAAACCGATAAGGAAAATGAGGAAACCGTCCCCCGCATCGTTAAGCCGTTAACTATAAAATTCCAAACCATTCCCCATGCGTTAATCCAATTACCCGATACCAATAAACCAATAAACCTATTTTGCGGTTGGATTATCGGTTGCGATTCGGTTTTGAACAACCCTAATTCAAACTGAGTTGCTTCCAAACTTTGTTATGTGTATCCAAAAAGGGACGATTAGATATCTTACAAGTTACAACCTTTGATTTTTTCTTACATAAACGATAGACCTGCCTATATAAAGACATTTTTTTGCGCGGATTGCCCTTCTTTTGGGGTGGTCTTTAAATTTTGCCCCTCATATTTGTGGTCTTTAAGTTTTGCCCTTCACTTGGAAAGGTGAGCGGATATCTGAGGTTCTGGGTTCGAACCCTCGCTCAGGCATAAAGTAAAAAAATAATTTCACAAGGCAGGGCTGGGGCGTGTATGCCGGATCCGGCATACAATCCTTAAGGAAACACTAAAGGTATGTCGGATCCGACATAACTAAAAGTTTGCCCAATAAGGTAGAACTTTTCCTTAAGGCATAGTTTAGTTATGCCTTATGAGGCAGACTTTTAGTTAAGACATAACAAAAAGTATGCCCCATAAGGCAAGGATTTTTCCTTAAGGCATAGACTTTGCCTTATAAGGCAAAATTTTAGTTATGCCTTAAGGAAAAGTTCCGCCTTATGATATATACTTTTAGTTATGTCTTTGGGGCACACTTTTAATTAAGGCATAACTAAAAGTTTACCTTGAAAAGTAAATATATATATATATATATATATATATATATATATATATGCCTCAAGGCAAAGTCTGCCGGAGGGGGCATAACGAAATTTAAACTCTACCTTGCAATTTTTTTTAAAATTTTTGACTGAGAGGGGTTCGAACCCGAAACTTATGAATTTTAGCCAAAAGACAAAATTTAAAGACCACTAATATGAGGGACAAAATATAAAGACCACCCCAAAAGAAGGGCAACTCTGCGAATTGCCCATATAAAGACGAGTTTGGGCCCAAGGTTTTAATAACACAACCCAACCAAGCAAGAAACTCAAAGGATATTCTCCTTCATTCTCAATTGGTGTGGTACACCTTTTTTAATGTGTTAAAAGAATATCAAATTTTAAATCAGTGTTTTAAAAGGCGAGGGCGTAAGGCGGGGCGTTTTACATACGTCTCGACGAGGCGTAAGCCTCGAGGCACGGGGCGTAAGCCCCATGGGTATTTAATTTTTAATATTTTTTAAAATAATATAATTACAATAAATATTTTTAAATAGGTAAAATTACATAAAAAATAAAAGAAAACTGTAAATAAATGAAATATACAATATATATGTATGTGTGTGTGTGTGTGTGTGTGAGCGCACGCTTGATCCTCACAAAAAAATGATCAAAGCAATCCATTATACACCGCTTATAACTTGTAATTATATATAACATAATTTTACAAGTGTAAACAATACAATGAAATAAAAGCTATTATGAAATGCAAAACAATTCTAACATTTTAACTTTCAAACACGGAAAAAAACACAGTTTCTTAAAACACTATTACTATCATACTATTCATTTTATCTCCCTATAAGCAAATAATCAATAAAATTTATCAATATTACAATTAAAACATAACTTCTTCATGAACAAAAAATAAAATTATATGATAATTCTGATACGTAGGACTTATGACCAATGACATGTGAAAATGTACAATTCCGCTATGTGTTTTTTAAAAAAAAATTAAGTGATATTCACCCTCACGACGATCTCAAATAGTAAATATCCAATACTACGACTTGTTATATGAGTTACACCCAATCTTCTATTTCTATAGATGAAAAACTATTAAGTATCATTATTTTGTTAAACAATTATGAGGGTGAATGATTTTAATTAAGGAATTTAAAATATAATTTGTGTAAGAACTGTTAGGCGAGCCCTGGGCGTTGGGCGTTAGGCGTGTTTAGGGCGTACGGTTGGGCGCTTAAGGCGTAAGCCTCATAGGAACTAAGCTCCACACGTTAGCCCCAAGGCGTTTGGCCACTGCCCTGCCCCGAGGCGAGCCCCGGAACGAGTCCTGACACTGCCTTTTAAAACAATGTTTTAAATAATAATTTTAAAATTTTGATTTTATCTTTAATAAAAAGATTTTAGAACATACAGTACCACATAAACTGAAATTGAAGAAATAATATGATAATGATTCCCCTTTGCTTTGAAGATACAAAAAACCGTACATACAAGAAAGTAGGTTTAAGTGCCAGCCTCAACCAACCAAAATATATAGTATGACAAATGAGAAACCTTGAAAATATGGGAAGATCTTACATTTGGCAACGTATAGCGTGTCCACTTATCTATAAGCTTATTCAAATGTCAATGCTATAATGCAATAGGGAAATCATTATATCCTATATATAATGCAATGCGAAAATAAATTGTATCCTACTAATTTAGATTTAATGGATATCAATTCAAATTTCTGGATGATGTTTGATTTTAGATCCTCACAATCATATGATACAATTACTATTTGAGTTGGTAAATAGTTCTCATTTTGACTAAATGCTCTTAATAATTTTTACTAAAACATCTTTGATGTATAATACAAAGCACTATCATTGTGTAACTTCAATAAATGTAAATGTTATTTTTGAAAATTAAAATATTGATATCCAACTTATTCCTATAATTAGTTGCAGTCACCACGGTTTGCTTCCTGCCATTCTTTTTGAAAAAAAAAGGGGGGGGGGGGGGGGGGGGGGATAATTTTCTTGTCATACTTTTTGAAGAATGAACCGTAAAGGAGGGAAAAATAGGATGGAACAAGAGTAGAAGGCCACAGTGAGATTTGTATTTACATCGGAGTTGTATACGGTAAAAACCGGATATGAGTCAAATCGGAGAAGCGAGGAACCGAAGGAAGAAGAGGACGAGAGCATACATGAAGATTCTAGTTCTGAACCGGAGGAACGCTTGGACCGGAGCTAAGCAGAGGCACCATTTGGTTCGGTTTCTTCGTCACCGGACCGGTCGAGGCTGTTAGTCCGATTATCCGTACTCATTGGTCCGGTAAAGCCGTTGCACGTGAGCCACGCGTCGGTAGCGTCCTGCCATGGTCAACCACCAACCATGCGTGTGTCAGACAGTATGGCTTACCTAATCCGCTCAGAGTTGTCCTTCTCTGTATTTTTTTATGATTTGTATTGTGTGAGGCCCATAGAAGAGACACTATAAATAGGGCTCATCCCCCTCCATTGAGGGGGTTGGCTTCTTCATTCTTCCAAGAACACTTGTAATAGCAAAACATATATGCAATTTCTCTCTCTCTAAGATTGGATTCGGTCCATAGCAATTATAAGCATTTCCGTTGTATTTCTTCAAACAAATATTGTACGTCGTTTGGCAAACATTAATACACTTCACCAATTGCTTTGCTACATAACGTTCATACATTCCATTTTCCATACGATTTATATCGGGATCCAAACACATATCCTATACCTACTTACAAATTCAATTGCTTATCCAAATTCGGGGTAAACAGTTTGGCGCCCACCGTGGGGCTAGGATAATAGTGGTCTTTGGTCTTGATTTCTATCGTATTCATCAAAATCAAAAACATCTCCTGCTCGTCTCTGCAAAAACGAACTAAATGGCTGGAATCGAACAATCTGGCCATGTCAACAACACCGAGATTGTGGCGGAAAATGAAGGCAGCGGACCACGGGGATTGCCAAACCGCGCTGACCCGAACCCCGTCGATTCGAGGGAGGGCCTCAACCGGCAAAACACCGTGGACCAGGAGAATTCCGCCCTACCGGCCACTGATCCTCTAAATACTCACAATTCCGTTACTTTGTCCCGGACCCAGGGCCAGAGAGAACCGGACGCACCAAACGATAATGTTAACTTACGTTTAATTTTTGAAATGTTACAGGAACAAAGGGCGGCAATCGCCGAGCAAGGAATCGTGATTGCCCGGTTGCAGAGCGGAAAAGATGAAGCAGAGCCGGAGAAGACAAAGGGTGTTGCCAAAACCGGAAGAAATGAGGCACGAATGGTCGAGAGCAACGGTTCCGGAGCCGGTTCTTCTACCGAGGTTCTAAAGATGCTCGAAACTTTGGAAAAATGGGTAGACTCAACCGAAAAGAGGGTCGAGACATACAATTCTCGTGTGGACCAGATCCCGGGGGCGCCGCCTTTACTGAAGGGGCCGAATTCGAAGAGGTACATCCAAAGGCCTTTTCCTCCGAGCGCAGCCCTGAAACTGATCCCAAAGAGGTTCAAAATGCCAGATATACAGAAATATGACGGCACAACGGACCCGCACGAGCACGTGACCTCGTACACTTGTGCCATAAAAGGCAATGATATGGAGGAAGATGAAATTGAGTCAGTGTTGTTGAAAAAATTTAGGGAGACCCTGTCAAAGGGAGCGTTGACGTGGTACGACCACCCGCCCGAGCATTCGATCACTTCTTTCGAAATGCTCGCCGATGCCTTCGTAAAAGCTCAAGCCGGTGGCAAAAAAGTACAGGCCCGCAAGGCCGATATCTTCCGAATAACCCAAAGGTACGATGAGTTACTGCGTGAGTTCGTCAACTGGTTCTAGAGGGAACGGATGGAACTCCCCCCGGTTCCAGAGGAATGGGCCGCGCAAGCTTTCACAAAGGGGCTCAATGTTCTAAGTTCAACAGCTTCGTTCAAATTAAAAGAAAGTTTGCTGGAATACGAGGCTGTGACATGGGCTGATGTCCATAATCGGTATGATTCAAAGATTCGGGTGGAGGACGATCAATTCGAGCTCCCCCCGGGGCAGGTAAATATGGATAAAGGTTTTAAGAAACCAAGGAACGGTTACGAAACAAAGGCCGAATCATCGAAGGAAAGGTATCGGCCATACTCCCATTCGGAGAGGCAAAATCTTAGGTCGGAAAAGCCAAGGGAGAGCCCAAGCCGTTTCTCAGGTCGGGGTAGCAAACGGGGCGAACGCCCGTCAACAGCCGGGGTCTCTCATTTTGGAGCGATGCCGGAAGTTCTGCCGGCAATAAGGGTCTGCCAAAGATTTTGGATTACAACTTCAACGTTAGTACTTCGGGCCTCGTCTCGGCCATCGGCCGCGTCCCGGATGTAAGATGGCTAAAATATCTAAGGTCGGATCCGGGCCAACGAGATCCGAGCATGGTGTGTGAATATCACGGAACCCATGGCCATAGAACCGAGGATTGTCGCCAGTTGAGAGAAGAGGTAGCCCGGTTATTGAAGAACGGTCATCTCCGAGATCTGCTGAGCGAGCGGGCCAAAAGTCGTTACAAGGAAAGGGAAGCTCATCGAAGGGACGAGCCGGTCGAACCCCAGCATACAATCAACATGATAGTTGGGGGTATTGACGCCCCTCGGGGGCCGGTAATGAAACGCACCAAGGTTTCTATTGTTCGTGAAAAGCGCATCTGAGATCACTCAACCTGGGGCTCTATTTTCTTTGACGATGAGGACGCAGAGGTCATCATTCAACCGCACAATGATGCACTGGTAATTTCTGTACTTATCTTTAAAACTAAGGTTAAACGCATTTTGATTGACCCAGGTAGCTCGACTAACATCATCCGATGGAGAGTGGTCGAACAGCTAGGGCTGCTCGATGAGATCGTACCGGTGGTCCGGGTACTTAGCGGGTTCAATATGGCGAGCGAAACCACGAAGGGGGAGATCTCATTTCCCGTGAACGTCGATGGCATCATTCAACAAATGGTGTTCTACGTGATCGAAGGGGACATGAAGTATAATGCATTGCTGGGCAAACCCTGGATACATAGTATGAGGGCCGTGCCCTCGATGCTGCATCAGTTACCGAAGTTCCCCACCCCGGAAAGAGTAAAAACCATCCAAGGGGAACAGCTCGCTGCAAAGGAAATGTTCGCAGTGGAGGAAGCAGCGCCTCGGCCCATAGAATCGGCTCGGAAGGAAAAGGGCGTGACCGGAGGAGAGCACGCCCAATAGCAATCAAAGCACACCGGGTCGGGTCCAATGCACGAAGAGGATGACTTCGAGGTGCCCAGATCGTTCGTCATGCCGGATGACTCGGATGCAACTAAATCAACTGTAGAGGAGCTGGAGCATATCATCCTGTTCGAGTACCTACCGGACAGAAAGGTATACCTGGGCACGGGGCTTACCCCGGAGCTCAAGCGCAAGTTAATTGAATTTCTTAAAGCTAATGTCGATTACTTCTCATGGTCGCATATAGATATGACAGGTATATCACCAGAAGTGGCAACTCACAAGCTCAGCTTGGACGGGAAGTTCTGCCCGGTGAAGCAAAAAAGAAGGCCCATGGCGGAAGCAAAACATGCCTTCGTAAAAGACGAGGTAACAAAGCTTTTAAAAATAGGTTCTATCCGGGAGGTGAAATACCTGGATTGGCTTGCTAACGTGGTAGTGGTACCCAAAAAAGGTAATAAATTTCGAATGTGTGTCGATTATAAGGATTTGAACAAAGCATGCCCGAAGGACTCATTATCGTTGCCCCACATCGATAGAATGATCGATGCGATGGCCGGACATGAGAAGTTAAATTTTCTCGACGCTTACTCCGGGTATAACCAAATTCGGATGCACCCGGGGGATCAAGAGAAAACGTCATTCATCACCCGGTACGGAACTTACTACTATAATGTGATGCCTTTCGGGCTAAAAAATGCTGGTGCAACTTACCAACGCCTAGTTAATGGGATGTTCGAAGAACAAATAGGAAAAACAATAGAAGTTTACATTGACGATATGGTTGTTAAGTCCCTGGAAACAGAGGACCATTTGAAGCATTTGCAGGAAACCTTCGACGTGCTCCGCAAGTACAACATGAAGCTCAACCCGAAAAAATGCGCCTTCGGTGTCCGATCCGGTAGGTTTTTGGGATTCATGGTGTCAAACCGGGGTATTGAAATCAACCCGGACAAAATCAAGGTCGTCGAGGATATCGAGGTAGTGAATAACGTCAAAGGAGTACAGAGGCTCACCGGAAGGATAGCGGCGTTGAGTAGCTTCATATCAAGGTCTTTGGACAAGAGTCATCGTTTCTTCTCCTTACTGAGGAAGAAGAACAACTTCGTTTGGACACCGGAGTGTCAAGAAGCTCTGCAGGAATTGAAGAGGTACTTGTCTAGCCCCCCCGTTGCTGCACACACCGAAGGAGGACGAGCCGCTTTTTCTCTACCTTGCTGTCTCAGAGATAGCGGTAAGTAGCGTCTTGGTCCGGGAAGAATCAGGTACACAGTTCCCTATCTATTACGTAAGTAGAACTTTGGGGGATGCGGAGACCCGTTATCCCCATTTGGAAAAATTGGCATTGGCATTAGTGAGCGCCTCTAGAAAGCTCAAACCCTATTTTCAATGCCATCTAATATGTGTAGTAACCACTTACCCTCCCAAAAATATCATGCATAAACTGGAATTGTCGGGTAGGTTAACCAAATGAGCTGTAGAAATTAGCGGTTATGATATCGAGTACTTCGTGGCAGATTTTACACCGGCTATGGTCCCCGAGGTCGAGAGAGAGCTTCTGCTGACCTCGGGAAAGGCCACGGGCATTTGGTCTCTACATACGGACGGAGCCTCGAACCTTAAAAGTTCCGGGCTAGGGACCGTCCTTAGGACCCCGGCCGGGGATGCCATTCGGCAGTCCATTAGGACTGCTAAATTGACTAACAATGAAGCCGAGTATGAGGCTATGATTGCAGGTTTGGAATTGGCTCGAAGTATGGGGGCCGAAATAATCGAGGCAAAATGCGATTCGCTTTTGGTCGTGAACCAGGTGAACGGCGTCTTCGAGGTCAAAGACGAGCGGATGCAGAGGTATCTTGAAAAAACCCAAGTGGTACTTCATCGATTTAGAGAATGGACCATGCAGCACATTCCGAGGGAGCAGAACAGCGAGGCCGACGCATTGGCAAATTTGGGATCCTCGGTCGAAAGGGAGGAAATCAACCCCGGGGCGACGGTGCACTTGTCAAACACAGCCATAGAAAACGGACACACTGAAATAAACACTATGGGTTTAACTTGGGATTGGCGCAACAAATACATCGACTACTTGCGTAAAGGTAAGCCACAATCACTCCGGTGCCGATGCTCTGGTCAGAAAGATTATCAGGGCCGGTTACTATTGGAACCGGATGGACGAGGACTCAAAAAACTTTGTCCGTAAATGCGATGGGTGTCAAAGGCATGCTCCGATGATTCATCAGCCCGGAGAGCTGCTGCATTCGGTGGTGTCACCCTGGACTTTCATGAAGTGGGGAATGGACATCGTCGGCCCATTACCGAGGGCACCAGGTAAAGCCCGTTTCATTTTGTTTATGATTGATTATTTCTCCAAATGGGTTGAAGCGCAGGCCTTTGAAAAAATCAGAGAAAAGGAGGTCATCGACTTCATATGGGATCAATCATCTGTCGCTTTGGCATCCCCGCTGAGATAACTTGTGACAACGGACCCCAGTTCGTAGGCGGCAAAGTGAACAAATTTCTCGAAGGGTTGAAGATCAAGAAGATTGTATCAACTCCGTATCACTCATGTGCAAACGGACAAGCGGAATCCATGAACAAGACAATAATCCAAAACCTGAGAAAAATATTCAAAGCATCAAAGCACCATTGGAGAGAAATATTACCGGAGATATTATGGGCTTACAGAACTACATCGAAATCGAGCACCGCGGAGACGCCCTTCTCGTTGGTTTACGAGGCTGAAGCTCTTATCCCCGTAGAAGTTGGTGAACCGACCCTCCGGTTCCGATATGCAACCGAGGAATCAAACGGGGAGGTCATGGCCGTAAGACTCGACCTCACGGACGAGCTGCGTGAAAACGCATTGGTCCGTATTGCCGCTCAAAAACAAAGGGTGGAAAGATACTACAATCGGAGAGCCAATTTTCGTCACCTCCAAGTTGGGGACTTGGTACTCCGAAAAGTTACCTTGAACACCAAGAATCCCAACGAGGGAAAATTGGGCCCGAACTAGGAAGGACCCTACAAGATAACTGAGGTAATGGGCAAGGGATCATATCAGCTGGAGTCCATGGATGGGCAGCGGTTGCGCAATAACTGGAATGCGGCCTATCTAAAGAGATACTACTGTTAAGGTAAGGAAACCCCATGTTTTCTCTCTTTTTGACCTTTTTTTTTTTGCAGAGAGCCAAGCACCAGGCAGAGCAGAGAACCAGAACTGAAAACAAGTGTTGCACTCTTTTCCTTAGTACGGTTTTGTCCTAAAATGGGTTTTCCGACAAGGTTTTTAATGAGGCAGCAAGTACAACGTGTTACTTGACAAAAACAAAGGACGAGCGTCCGGACCACCGAGGTCACACCCTCCGAGTGGGGACTTAATAGCACTCACCCGACCTTGCAGCTCGGATAAGTGCTAGGGGAATACTATGCCCACATCGAAGACTACCTCGGTCAAAGAAGACGGGGAAACTCAACACTTGCTACGGCAAAATTTCCCCGACCACCGGCCATAGCCTCCGATGTAAGGACCAAACGATCATAATGAATCGTGTCCCATTTAGCATTTTCTACAGCAAAACTAAGGCCCGACCATCGGCCATAGCCTTCGATATAAGGACCAAACGATCATAATGAATCGTGTCCCATTTTATATTTGCTATGGCAAAGGCAGAAGGAATTAAAATTCTCATATGTACAAACATTTTGCAAGCACAAAGTTGTCGAAAGTTTGGATAACAAAATCTCGGGTGTCTTTCTGTTAAATGGACTTTACCCCGATGATAACCGCTGTATTTCAGCACTGCCTCATTCACATACTCTATACCGGGCACTGTGGTCGAAATTCTACAAAGGCAACGAGGTCACAATGATCCGAGCCAAAATTTGATAAACTTCCCCAAACGGGGACTGTTACGGCAAAATTTAGCCAAGGCCGAAAGACGCTCGGCCCTAAAATATTGCCAAAAAATACCGGCCCTAAGGAAATGCCTAGCGTTTCGGAGACATCTGAATTCACAAAGCATCGGGTAAGTCCTACGGGCACAATGAACTAACGACCACGAGTCAGCTCGCCCACAAAACGGACCAACAATTCTGGCAAAAGTAGTAATGAACATTCAAGCAAGGAAACCAGAAAGATGGATTTCTCATTCATGTAAATTTATACAAAAGTGTTTTACATCATGATGTGCCGTGAATTTTAGCACATTTTATGCCTTTGTAACTAGACATGTTGCTTGATTTTAAGTGTTTTTACATTGTTTCTTATGTTATTTTTGTGTTTTATAGGGTTGATTAACTAAGGATCGGAAATGAGAAGTAATGCTGAAAAAACGGACAAATTGGAGCTAAGCGACGCTCCGTAACTCATGTTACGGACCGTAACAGGGTCCGTAACTCATGTTACGGTCCGTACCTTTGAACCGTAACAGGGCCTGAATTTCCAGAAAGTTTTCATTGAAACCATCAGTGTTACGGTGGAGTGTTACGGTCCGTAACTCATGTTACGGCCCGTAACATGTCACCGAACATGAGCTAAATTTCCAGAGAGTTTCAATAAAACCTTCAGTGTTACGGTCCGTAACACGAGTGACGGACCGTAACATCATACCGTAACACCTCTCAAATTTCCAGTAACTTTTCTGGAAATTTTGATCATGTTACGGTGAGACGTTACGAACCGTATCCTACGATACGGACCGTCGACTGTGTTACGGTCCCTTTGCTTAATTGAACCATTTCAGTTACGGTTGAAGATACGGCCCGTAACACCATCGACGGTCCGTTGACTGTGTTACGGTACCTTACCTAATTAAAGTCTTTAGCTTAAATTCATAAGGTGTAAATTTTTTTTTTTTAACAACTTCTCGTACATCATATCTAACTTTTCCTTCCACAGGTATGGGTAAACCACGACAATCAAAGAAGGCTTCACCTAAGGTCGCGCAAAAAGGAAAAGGTCGTGCTGCAAGCAAGGTAACCGCACGGCTGCGCGACGACGATCTGATCAAGGACGCCAGGCCTAAAAAGAGGCCAGTCGCACCTAGCAAGCCACCCCCACCAGTTGCACCCAGCCAACCAGACCCACAATCAGAAAGTTCCTCCTCGACTGAGGAGTTAAGAGAGTCGAGCTCGTCGAGTTCGTCGAGCCAAAGTGAACCCCAGCGGGCTATCACACCAACACACCGACCTTAACCACCCATTAGACAGCTATGACTGAGAAGATCCTCCGGTTTAATGTGGAGGGATCTAAAGATTTGTATAACAAGGGGTGTGAGCGGGTAAAAGGTGAGGGAATGGACCCAAGGCGGAGTATTTTCGAGGAACGGAATGTCATCTTTGATGGAATAGAAGGATATCCCGGCATTAGTGATACTATCCGATTCCACAAGTTGGAGTTTTTGAAAAACCCCGTTGGGTCCTACATATCGGTTTTTGTTAGGGAATTCTACGCTTCATATGGGGCAGTTGTATTCAAAGTAGTGAAGAAAGGGCAGCGAGCAACTCAAGTATCGGCAATGAATGAGGTTGTATTCCGGACAAAGAAGATAGATGTCTCTCCATCGGCTATAAATAAAACACTATTCGGGGAAGATTATATAGAGCCTATAGCAGCGGAAGAAGGGGAGTTTGCCTACAACAGAACCTGAATGGGCCATAGTGCCAAAGTTTAGTGTTACGGTCCGTAACTCATGTTACGGTCCGTAACCCTTCACCGTAACATCATCCAAAATTCCCGAGAGTTGCCAAGTAATTGTCACCACTTACGCTTCAGAAGGACGGACCGTAACACAGGGTACGGTCCGTCGCATGGTGGCCGTAACGTCAAAGTGGTCAAATGACGAAATGAAGGACGGACCGTAACCTGAGTTACGGTCCGTAACAATGCGGCGTAAGAGCATTTTTGTCCAGAAACTTGGCGCGATTTTTGGCTCTATAAATACATAATGTAGGGTTTTAATTCATTATTCAGATTTTATTTTAGAGGCATAAACCCTAGGTTTTTAATCTTGAAGTGGTGGAGCATTTAAGGCAACAACTTCACTCTCATTCCATCTTGTATTAGTATTGTAAGTGTATTATGTTAATCTTTAAGCTTTTTCTATCAAGAAACATTATGAGTAGTTAATTTCAATTCTAAGGTTGTGAATCCCATGATGGGTATTATGTGAATGGGTTTCTATTATTGATATATGCATAATGGTTGTTGTTATTTATTCTATCTTTGAGTTGTAACGTTGGGTAATGATTGCAAGCATTAGCCGAAGCCATTATATTGACTTTTCTTGGGAAAGAGAGTCAATATTGGTAAGATTGAATAACAATGACTCGAGGCGTTAACCCTCGTTTAATAGACTAACTTAGGAATAAGAATAAGTCTAAATTGGCATCATTGGTCGCTCTTCGATTGTAACTCTTTTATATTCGGAAGAATCATAAAGAGGAAATACTGCTTAACTGTTGGGAAACATTAAGAAGTCTTTAAGAGACCAAGTGCATATTCATAGAACAACCATTAGAAGTATATCACTTTGAAACCTGAAGCATAATATCTAATCAAATTGGGGAACACAACCTTAGTCTCTCTCTCTCACATTAATTACATTTTAAGTCAAAGTATTAAATTACATTATTCAACAATCAATTCAAACTATCCGGAATATGATTAAAGCATTTAAAGACCGGTATCGCATACGATTAGTACTCTTTTCTCTCCATATTCCCTGTGGGATTCGACCCCAACCTTGTTGGGTTACTATATTTGACAACGTCCGCTTTACGCCATTAATAGGTGTAATTTGAGCGTATCAAATTTTGGCGCCGTTGCCGGGGAATACGGTTCAGAAATTACTAATTGTTGTGTACTATTCTTTAAAACTTTTTCTATTCCATCACACCTCGTTTGCTGTTTTAGTGAACCAGGTGAACATGGCTGGAAGACCCCATCGCAATCAAGGGAACCAAGGGGGGATCCAAATGAACCATCCTGCACCAGAAGAAGAGGAGGATGAGAATGTATTTGCAGAATTCATCGACGAAGCTGATTATGCTTATGCTGTAGTTCCCCCGAGAACAGGAAATGCTAATTTCAAAATTGATAGTTCTATCT
Organism: Lycium barbarum; assembly: GCF_019175385.1. NCBI lineage: Eukaryota > Viridiplantae > Streptophyta > Magnoliopsida > Solanales > Solanaceae > Lycium > Lycium barbarum. Next base: position 115,823,943 of record NC_083338.1, read on the forward strand.
ATCAGCTATTGAAACTTGAAGGCTATTTCCGAAATTCTTCGGAGGACTGTCCACTTCGACACCTAAAGAATTTCGTGCATGTATGTTCCCAACAATATCAAGGTGTTGTTCCTGCTGATGCACTGCGACTGCGGGTTTTCAAATATTCCTTAGCTGGCCAAGCTAGGGAATGGTATGAAAAGCTCCCGAGCAATACTATTCATACCTGGAATGAGCTGGCCAATATCTTTCTAAAAAAATGGTTCCCACCCAGCAAAAAGGCTGAGCTTCGGGATAAGATTTTTGGGTTTAAACAACTTTCAGGGGAACAACTATATGCTGCATGGGAGAGGTTCAAATATTATCTAGCTCAATCTCCGACTCATGGATTTCTAGATGCAATTCTCACAGAGAAGTTCTACAAGGGGCTAGATACAATGAATCAAATAGCTGTCAACACTGCAGCTGGGGGATGCTTCATGGACAAATCCTTTGTCAACATCACCCGGTTGCTCGACAAGCTTACTACCCATAATCAAGCCTGGCATTCGACTGATAGCGAATTCCTATCATATGGTAGTCCCTCTGTGGCCGCGGTGGCCAAAGAAAATCATGAGCGAGATCATGCGTTCGCTCAATTGCAAACCACCGTGGATTTATTATCCAAAAGGCTTATGGAGAAAGAGGCCAAATGTGTAAATGTTGTCGATGAGATGCCACCTCATGCTCCCGGAATGTATCAAGTTTCTGACGAAACTTATCTTGAGGGGCAGTCACAATATGAGGATGCGAATTATGTCAATAACTCGCAAGGGGGTTATCAACGGCAAAACTACCAAGGTCCCGGTAATCACCCATGGCAAAGGCCTCAACAAAATTACCAAGGAAATAATTATGGAAGAACTGATCAGGGTAATCCCAATCAAGGGAATTACAATAACAATAATTATGGCAACAAGAGCTCTAACCCCTACATTCCACCTAGGGGGCAAGCATCCAATTCCCAGCCATGGAAAGATAATTCAGCTACTAACTCTGCTGGCAACACGTCTAATGATTCTGCAGAACTGAAGAGTATGATGCAGAAAATGCTGATGAATCAAGACAGAACAGAGAGCACAATCAAGGGAATGTCCCAGGTCCAACTATCGCATTCAGCTTCCATTCAGAAGCTTGAAGCGCAATTCAGAGACCTTTCCCGAGAAGTGCATACTCCTCAACGGGGACAATTACCGAGTGATACAGTTCCTAATCCAAAAGGTAGTGGAGTGAACTCTGTGGAGAATGTACTTGCCATTAGCACCAGAAGTGGAAAAATACTTCAGGGTGACAATAAAAAGCCAATTGATCAGGAACCAATTGTTGAAAAAGAAGCGCAGCCTAATGTATTGGATGATATTGTCGAGGAAGAAGCAGGGGAGGAAGTCCCCATTGTAGTTGAAGAAGAGCTGAATCTTAATAAACCAAAGGAACCGGTGGAAAACCAGGAAAAGGGGAAGGCAAAACTTTCCGGTGCTCTTCGCCCTTTGAGCCAATTGTTCAAATCTTCACCACCTTTTCCTCAAAGGCTGGTGAGAAAAACAGAAGATGAGAAGTGCTTGCGATTTTATGATCAACTCAAGCAGTTAACGATGAATTTTCCGTTCATGTATGCTGTCCAAGAAATGCCTGGCTTTGCTAAGTATTTGAAGGACCTTTTAACAAAGAAGAAAAAACCATTGAAACATGACACTGTGGGCATCACTCACCGCGTTAGTGCCATTCTTTCCAAGACCACAGTACAAAAGAGGGAAGATCCTGGAGCATTCACAATTCCATGCACCATAGGGCAGAAAAATTTTGCTAGGGCTTTATGTGATAACGGGGCTAGCATAAATCTTATGCCCTTGGAAATTTTTATGAGATCAGGGTTAGCGATGCCGAGGCCAACTACCACGAGATTGCGGATGGCTGACAGATCGATAAAAAGGCCAGTGGGGGTAGTTGATGATGTACTGGTTCAAATCGGGAAATTCCTTCTGCCGGCAGATTTCGTGATTCTTGATTGTGCTATTGATCAAGAAATTCCTATTATTCTGGAAAGACCTTTCCTTGCCACAGGGAGAGCTCTTATGGATTCCGAGAAGCACGAAATAAAGTTCGCGTGAACGATGAGGAGGTGACTTTCCACGCAAGCAGAGGTATGAAATTACCTAGTCCTTATCAAAGTATTTCAGTCATCAATTCTGTTGATGAGGTGGATGATGTTGTGGAATTCAAAATGGAAGAAGAATGTTTGAGTGAAGCACTATCGGCCATCTTGGTAAATTTTAATGCTGAACAAATGGAGGGATATACTGAGACAATAAATACACTCATCGATCTGGGGTCTTACTCTTATGAGCCCAAGAAACTATCTCTTGATCTAGAGAAGCGAACAACTCCTCCAGCAAAACCCTCAATTATTGAGCCACCGAAGTTGGATCTCAAGCAACTTCCAGCTCATCTTAAATATGTGTTTCTTGAAACGAATGCCACCCTCCCAGTTATTGTGTCATCACTTCTGAATGAGGGCCAAATCCAAAGACTCATCGAAGTATTGAGAAAGCATTTAAGAGCTTTGGGATGGACTATTGCAGACATCCGGGGGATTCCCGCCGGAATTTGTGAGCACCGAATACAGTTGGAGGAGGAAAGTTCGCCGAGTGTTGAGCATCAGCGAAGATTAAATCCACCGATGCAAGAGGTGGTGAAGAAGGAGATAATTAAGTGGTTAGATGCTGGGGTGGTTTACCCGATTGCCAACAGTCCATGGGTAAGCCCAGTTCAGTGTGTGCCAAAGAAAGGGGGCATCACTGTTGTCCCTAACTCTAAAAATGAGTTGATTCCGACAAGGACTGTCACCGATTGGAGAGTGTGAATGGACTATCGGAAGCTGAATACCGCATCTTGCAAGGACCACTTGCCTATGCCTTTTATTGATCAAATGCTTGATCGGCTAGCTGGAAGATCTTATTACTGTTTCTTGGATGGGTACTCAGGATATAACCAGATCAACATTGCGTTGGAAGACCAAGAAAAGACTACTTTCACTTGTCCCTATGGGACATTCGCTTTCAGCCGGATGCCATTTGGTCTTTGCAATGCACCAGCTACCTTCCAACGATGCATGATGTCCATATTCTCTGATATGGTTGAAAACTTTCTTGAAGTTTTCATGGATGATTTCTCTGTGGTGGGAGATTCATTCGATGAATGTTTGGGTCATCTTGATCGGGTGCTGCAACGGTGTGAGGAAACCAACCTCATGCTCAACTGGGAGAAGTGTCATTTTATGGTCAAGGAGGGCATTGTCCTTGGCCATAAGATTTCAGAAAAAGGGATTGAGGTTGATCAAGCTAAAATCGATGTGATTTCACAACTCCCTCCGCCCGTTTCAGTAAAAGGAGTTCGGAGTTTCTTGGGGCACGCCGGATTCTATAGAAGGTTTATCAAAGACTTCTCAAAAATTGCAAATCCCATGTGCAAACTCTTAGAAAAAGAATCCAAATTCAATTTTGATGAGAAGTGTATCAAGGCGTTTGACGAGTTGAAGCTGAAATTAACCTCCGCACCGATTGTGGTGTCCCCAGATTGGTCACTTCCCTTTGAATTAATGTGTGACGCCAGTGGTCTTGCAATTGGTGCTGTGCTTGGTCAGCGGCTAAACAAAATCCTACACCCAATTTATTATGCCAGCAAAACATTGAATGGAGCCCAGCTGAACTATACAGTAACGGAGCAAGAATTACTTGCTATTGTTTATGCTTTTGAAAAGTTCCGGGCTTATTTGTTGGGTGCCAAGGTAGTGGTTCACACTGACCATGCTGCATTGCGCTATTTGATGGCGAAGAAGGATGCTAAGCCTCGGTTGATAAGATGGGTGTTGTTGCTACAGGAATTTGACTTTGAAGTCAAAGACCGGAGAGGGTCAGAAAATCAAGTAGCTGACCATCTTTCCAGACTGGAAGCACCAGGGAGACCGAGTGATGTGCTAGATATTGATGACACTTTCCCGGATGAAAGAGTTTTGGTCATTTCCAATGATGTGGCACCATGGTATGCCGATATTGCCAATTATTTGGTAACTGGCATCGTTCCTGAAGAGTTGAAGACATATCAAAAGAAGAGGTTCTTGAGAGACTGCCGACAATATTGTTGGGATGAGCCTTACTTATTCAGAACGTGTGCTGACAATATGATCCGGAGATGTGTGGCGGAATCTGAGGTGATGGACATTTTGAAAGCGTGCCATGATTCTCTAGTTGGTGGACATCACAATGGAAATCGAACAGCAGCCAAGGTGCTAGAGTGTGGCTACTACTGGCCAGCCATTTATCGTGATGCAAATATGTTGGCACGCTCTTGTGATAAATGCCAACGCCAGGGCACAATAGGTCGGAGGCATGAAACTCCGATGAACTTTGTTCTTGAGGTGGAGCTATTTGATGTATGGGGAATTGATTTTATGGGGCCCTTCGTGAGCTCCTACGACCTGAAATACATTCTTGTCGCAGTGGATTATGTCTCCAAATGGGTGGAGGCGGTGGCCTTGCCTAACAATGATGGTAGGAGAGTCAATGCGTTTCTCAAAAAGAACATCTTTACTAGATTTGGCACTCCTAGAGCTATTATTAGCGATGGTGGATCTCATTTCTACAATAAACCATTTGCTGATCTTCTTGAAAAATATGGCGTGCATCACAGGGTTGCCACTCCATATCATCCTCAGACGAGTGGTCAGGTTGAGGTCTCAAACAGAGAAATAAAAAGCATCTTGGCAAAGACGGTCAATGTGAATCGCACTGACTGGTCTAAAAAGTTGGATGATGTTTTATGGGCATATCGCACGGCATTCAAAACGCCTATAGGGACTTCACCGTATAAGTTGGTATTTGGGAAGGCATGTCATTTGCCTATTGAGCTTGAGCATAAAGCCCTTTGGGCATTGAAAAAGCTGAATATGGATTGGCATGAAGCAACCAAGCTGCGGTTGTTTCAAATCAACGAGATGGATGAATTTAGGAACAATGCCTATGAAAGTGCAACACTGTACAAGGAAAAGATGAAATACTATCATGACTCGAAGATCCTAAAAAGGGATTTTCAGCCAAAAGACTTGGTCTTGTTGTACAATTCACGCCTGAAGTTCTTTCCAGGCAAGTTAAAGTCCCGTTGGTCTGGCCCTTTTGAAATTGTGAGTGTATCCCCAAATGGAAGCGTCATTAAGGTGAAATCCGAGGATGGCACTCGGACGTTTAAGGTGAATGCACAAAGAGTGAAGCATTACCATTGGTGTATTGATGATGGTAAGGTCGTGGATAGGTATCGTTTGAAATATGGCTCCTGAACTCGAAAATGAGGTACCACGTCGAGCTGTGACGTTAAACCAAGCGCTGTGTGGGAGGCAACCCACATTTACCGCTTTGTAAGTAGTTTAAAGTTTGTATTTTCCTTGTATTCTTTTGTGTTGTTGATGTGCTAATGTGGTGGGATTTTGAGAACTGAAGGGACCAAATAACTGCTGAATGATCCAAGGCGAGACGCTCCATGTTACGGTCCGTATCATGAAGCGTAACAGGCAAAAAGAAAAAAAAGAAAAAAATCACTGAAGGATGAGGAAGAGTGTTACGGTACAAGTTACGGTCCGTCGTACGTATTACGGACCGTAACACTGGGTCGTAACGTTGATACAAAATCTGGGCTTCACTGGAAATTTTCAACATGTTACGCCAGGTGATACGGACCGTAACACGAGTTACGGTCCGTCGATTGGACTGCCAGGTCATTAATGAATAAGTGAAACGGGGTCGTTTGATGGACCGTAACACAAGATACGGTCCGTATCTCAGGATACGGTCCGTAACAGGTAACGTAATTGTCGGAAATGTTTAAATACATTACCGACGGTTCCCATTTCAAATTAAAAGGATTCTTAAAACGTTTTTCAACTCCCTCTCCCTCATAAATCCTCTCTTCTCTTCTTCACATCCTCCTCTCGTCATCTTTCCATTCTCCCCCATATTTCTCTAAAAATCTCTTTACTATCTTCTTATCACAATCCCTATTGTACGTTTGAGTTTCATCCTTACAATCGCCAACGATCAGGTATTACATGTCTTTGCTCTTTTCTTTTAGCTATCAATGCGAGTTCTATGATGCTCATGAGTACTTTCGTATAATATGCGTTGAAATTTGTGTTTTGGGCTGTGTTGGTTGAGTTTGAATTTCAATTGATAAGTTATGGGGGATTTGACAATGGTTGGGGGTTGGGATTGGTATTGGTGCTGTTTAAAAGATTCTTGGGCACGAGCAATTGCTTCCCACTGAATTGGAGGGCAAATCCGGTTAAAGGTTTCATTTGTGAAATTACTAAATCGGTTTGCCCACCAACTGTTCGATAAAACTCCCCAATAAAAACTTTAATAAAACCGGGTGAAGTCTGAGTAACCCGAGGCATGTGAGGGGATATAATATTGTTTTACAACATACCCATGGGACATTAAGTCGAAAATCTTGGCCTCGTGCTTAAAACGAGAAAATTTGGCCAAGTCATTTGTTTGCTAATCCGTTGCCCGTCATTATGTGTTACGGACCGTAACGTACGTTACGGACCGTAACATCGCACCGTAACACCGATAATTTCCATGAAAACTTTCTGGAAATTTGGCTGATGTTACGGTGGGATGTTACGGACCGTAACACCACACCGTAACATCGATGGATTCCATGAAAACCTTCTGGAATTTTGACAGACGTTACGGTGAGGTGTTACGGACCGTAACACGAGTGACGGACCGTAACATCATACCGTAACACCTCTCAAATTTCCAGTAACTTTTCTGGAAATTTTGATCATGTTACGGTGAGACGTTACGAACCGTATCCTACGATACGGACCGTCGACTGTGTTACGGTCCCTTTGCTTAATTGAACCATTTCAGTTACGGTTGAAGATACGGCCCGTAACACCATCGACGGTCCGTTGACTGTGTTACGGTACCTTACCTAATTAAAGTCTTTAGCTTAAATTCATAAGGTGTAAATTTTTTTTTTTTAACAACTTCTCGTACATCATATCTAACTTTTCCTTCCACAGGTATGGGTAAACCACGACAATCAAAGAAGGCTTCACCTAAGGTCGCGCAAAAAGGAAAAGGTCGTGCTGCAAGCAAGGTAACCGCACGGCTGCGCGACGACGATCTGATCAAGGACGCCAGGCCTAAAAAGAGGCCAGTCGCACCTAGCAAGCCACCCCCACCAGTTGCACCCAGCCAACCAGACCCACAATCAGAAAGTTCCTCCTCGACTGAGGAGTTAAGAGAGTCGAGCTCGTCGAGTTCGTCGAGCCAAAGTGAACCCCAGCGGGCTATCACACCAACACACCGACCTTAACCACCCATTAGACAGCTATGACTGAGAAGATCCTCCGGTTTAATGTGGAGGGATCTAAAGATTTGTATAACAAGGGGTGTGAGCGGGTAAAAGGTGAGGGAATGGACCCAAGGCGGAGTATTTTCGAGGAACGGAATGTCATCTTTGATGGAATAGAAGGATATCCCGGCATTAGTGATACTATCCGATTCCACAAGTTGGAGTTTTTGAAAAACCCCGTTGGGTCCTACATATCGGTTTTTGTTAGGGAATTCTACGCTTCATATGGGGCAGTTGTATTCAAAGTAGTGAAGAAAGGGCAGCGAGCAACTCAAGTATCGGCAATGAATGAGGTTGTATTCCGGACAAAGAAGATAGATGTCTCTCCATCGGCTATAAATAAAACACTATTCGGGGAAGATTATATAGAGCCTATAGCAGCGGAAGAAGGGGAGTTTGCCTACAACAGAACCTGAATGGGCCATAGTGCCAAAGTTTAGTGTTACGGTCCGTAACTCATGTTACGGTCCGTAACCCTTCACCGTAACATCATCCAAAATTCCCGAGAGTTGCCAAGTAATTGTCACCACTTACGCTTCAGAAGGACGGACCGTAACACAGGGTACGGTCCGTCGCATGGTGGCCGTAACGTCAAAGTGGTCAAATGACGAAATGAAGGACGGACCGTAACCTGAGTTACGGTCCGTAACAATGCGGCGTAAGAGCATTTTTGTCCAGAAACTTGGCGCGATTTTTGGCTCTATAAATACATAATGTAGGGTTTTAATTCATTATTCAGATTTTATTTTAGAGGCATAAACCCTAGGTTTTTAATCTTGAAGTGGTGGAGCATTTAAGGCAACAACTTCACTCTCATTCCATCTTGTATTAGTATTGTAAGTGTATTATGTTAATCTTTAAGCTTTTTCTATCAAGAAACATTATGAGTAGTTAATTTCAATTCTAAGGTTGTGAATCCCATGATGGGTATTATGTGAATGGGTTTCTATTATTGATATATGCATAATGGTTGTTGTTATTTATTCTATCTTTGAGTTGTAACGTTGGGTAATGATTGCAAGCATTAGCCGAAGCCATTATATTGACTTTTCTTGGGAAAGAGAGTCAATATTGGTAAGATTGAATAACAATGACTCGAGGCGTTAACCCTCGTTTAATAGACTAACTTAGGAATAAGAATAAGTCTAAATTGGCATCATTGGTCGCTCTTCGATTGTAACTCTTTTATATTCGGAAGAATCATAAAGAGGAAATACTGCTTAACTGTTGGGAAACATTAAGAAGTCTTTAAGAGACCAAGTGCATATTCATAGAACAACCATTAGAAGTATATCACTTTGAAACCTGAAGCATAATATCTAATCAAATTGGGGAACACAACCTTAGTCTCTCTCTCTCACATTAATTACATTTTAAGTCAAAGTATTAAATTACATTATTCAACAATCAATTCAAACTATCCGGAATATGATTAAAGCATTTAAAGACCGGTATCGCATACGATTAGTACTCTTTTCTCTCCATATTCCCTGTGGGATTCGACCTCAACCTTGTTGGGTTACTATATTTGACAACGTCCGTTTTACGCCATTAATAGGTGTAATTTGAGCGTATCACATCAAAACCAAAGGCAAAAAGTTAAAACCCAAGTACAGGCCCTGTGCTATCTGGCTTGACTAGAGGCGGAGTGGTCGGACTCGGTCCGCTCGGAGTCGTCTGATTCAGACCCAAGAGCGCGGTTGGCCTCCTCCTCGATCCCTTTGGCTTCGAGTATCAGTGCCGAAAGATTCTCAAAACCATGCTTAGCTTGCTCGAGGGGAATCCTCCGAGACTTCCACTTCTCATATTCGGCAACAATGGCAGTATGAGCCTCGGTGGCCTCCACATTCTTCAAAGCCTCCTCCAAATCGGTCTCGGCCTTGGCTAACTTTGCAGCCAAAACACCCCGGTCCTCTTCGAGGGTATCTTGCCTTCGAGTGGCCGCTTCAAGCTCGGCCTTGAGAGCATCATTGGCGTTTACCGCCTCCGCAAACTCGATTTTCAGGTCCTTATACATCTGAGCTCTTTTCTCAGCTTTCTCCTCGAACGTCCTCATGCGCTCTTTGTACAGGGTAGTCTCAGATTCGAGCAGCCGGTTCTTCTCGGCCAAGCCCGTTGCATCGGCCTTCACCAAATCCAACTCCCCCCGGAGTTGAGAAACTGTGACCTCGATCTTATCCAGCCTCGAGGAAAATCGAGCATTCTCCCGACTAAGACCGATTTTGTTAGCTTCAAGACTCCGATTGTACTCGGTCATCGCGGACAGCTCACTCTTCAACTGACAGTTCTCGGCCTTTACCGCATCAAGCTCGGGTCGGAGGTGGGAAAGATCGACCGCCCGGTTCAACTCCTCCTCTTTCTCTCGGTGGAGGTGCAGATACTTCTCCGTTTCCCGGCCCTGGGCGTCCAGTTGGCCCCTAAGATCGTCCATCTCTTGCTGGGCACGGACGAAGGCTTCGTTGACAAGCACCACACTCTGCGAACAAAACAAATTAAAAACTTGGATGAAACGAAATGGAAATTCTCGATGAAGCTGTGCAAAAACGACTATATATCTTACCCGGTTGCCAGCATGCATGCCCTCGTTCATAAGACATTGCCAGGAGACCCCGGTTATCTTGCGCTTGTCTGAATCCGAGACCAGAGGCCTCAGATAGCTCGCCACGCCCACCGGGCGAGAAAGGAAGCTACAATCTTCAGGGACGGTGACCGTAACCGATCTTGTTCTCCTCGGCTCCACACTTGGGGCTGGAAAAATACGCACCAAGCTGTCCCTAGCCCCAAAGTCGGAGGTCCGGCTAGCTGACCTGGTGGCCCGAGGGATCGGAAGATGCCCGAATCCAGCAGCTTCGCTGGTCGCAGGACGAGTACCCGCGAACATGTCCTCAAAATCATCGATCCCCGGAGCGGGACTGGAGGAACTTGGAGCGGCCTCAGTAACTTCGGCAAAGGCCGGGGGCTCCGCAGTTGCAGCAGGCTCAAACTCGGGAGTCGGATGAGCGTCTACGGGGGCTTCGGACTCCGGTTCCGGCCCAGTCCTAGGGTCGGCATCAGCAGTGGCCACCTCCCGTGGCCTCTTTGTCCTTTGCAGGGGAGCATCTTCCGAAGAAGTTTCACCTGAAATGTTGACAAAGTCAATCGACCGAAGAGGAGCCGGGGAAATAATTTCTTCCGCACCTGGGTGTGGAACAGGAAACAAGAGACCTTCGCCAGCAGAAGGCAGGAGTGGAACGGAGACAGCCTCCTCTGGAATTGGAGCCGCAGAAGGGGTTGCGCCGACTCTCCGAATGACGATATCGGGCTCTGTTTCGTCCCTTGGGGACCGAGCAACACTCCTCGCCTTCTTTTTTGGCTTCTGCCCCCTTTCGGAGGGCCTCTTCCTCTTTGTAGCATCGGTAAGAATACGAGACGAGCCCGCTGTGTCAAACTCGGGCACCGATGTTGTGGGCGCACTCGCCGATTCCGGTCTAGGGACCACCGAGCCCTTTGGTAGACCTGAAAATTAAAGATGTTAGCGAAGGTTGGAGGGTGTGACGGCTACGGATAATAAGAGATACGATAAACTCGGGTAAAAATAAAATACTACCGTGGTTTTGGGCGACCCATCGGCCGCGTGACAGGTAGGCCCATGTCCGGTTGTCGTGGTTGTACTGACTGAGGAGTGACGTGACCCATTCATTGAGGTCACGGACGACCGGGGGAATGTATTCGTTGGCTAATAAAGATAAGAAAAGCAGTGAGGAAATAAGATCGAAGAATGACAAAACATATAAAGGTGATAACTCGAAGTACAGGCTTACGCTTGTTGCTCCACTCCTCCGGGAAGGGCATAAAATCATTCGGAATGATGTCCGAGGTCCGCACCCGGACGAACCGCTCCAACCAGCCTCAGTCTCTGTCTTCATCCATCTTCGAAAAGTAGGGATTTCGGCTGCGTTTTGCCAGTTTTATTACGTCGCCCCGGAAAAGCCTCGGGGAATATAGTCGTATCAAGTGGGCCAACGTGAGCTCTTTTTCGGCGTTATTGGCCAGTAGCCGGAGACACGCCACGACCCTCCAAACAATTGGGCCGATTTAGGCCAAGGTCACGTCGTAAGTGCGGCACATGTCAAGGATGCCCGGGTCAATCGGAGGGTCGAGTTTGAGAGTAAAGGGGTAGGTGTAAACGTACAAAAAGCCCCTCCGGTGGTCGGTGACCGATTCGTCCGGCCCGGGAGCGAAAACTTGAACCGAATGTGTATTCCACCCGCAGTCAGCCCGGACCAGGTCGAGCTTATCCTCGGTAACGGAGGAAGGGTATCGTCTCACATCGAACCCCCTGTCGGACACCGACGAAGGTTTTTCAACCTCGAGGTCTTTGTTGAAGTTGAATTTGGCCGGTATGATATCCGAGGTTGTAGGCTCGAAGGAGCTCTTTGCTTTAGCTGGAGATACGGCCTCGGTTCCTGGGGATGTCATGAGAAGTGGTTTCAGACATTTCTGAAATATGAAAAGAGGAGATTGAGTGGGTTCTGGAAGGAAGTGAAAAAGAGTAAGGGAATAGGCGGGCCAAGAAAGTGGCAGAACAAGAAGCAGCGACACTCGAGTAAGAGCAGTTAACAAAGGTGGTAACAAGTTTGCTTCTTTTCACGTGGTGCGAGTGGTGAATTAGCAGCAAATTTGTATTGAAGGAGAAGGAGTGCAGCAAAGAGTGAAAGAGAAGGGGAAATGGATCGTGAAATGTTAAAATGAAGGAGTGAAGAGCCTTATATAGGCATGGGAAGGGAGCGGTTACCAATACCAGCCAATCAGGGGAGGCCACGTGTCCCCATAATTAATAAGAGGCGACTCGAAACGACGTGCAAACGGCGGTTGTCAGAACAGACCGTCCGGGATAAGACACGTGGCCAATGGAAAGGGAGACGTGACGCAACCGTTCCCGCCAAAATGAGAAGATAATGAAGAGCCAATAGAGTCACCGGTTTCATGATTCATCCACTTCCCGTTACTCCGATAGATCGGTGGTCCGGAAAGTGTGGGGACTATCTGTATACGGTACAAACCGGATATGAGTCAAACCGGAGAAGCGAGGAACCGAAGGAAGAAGAGGACGAGAGCATACATGAAGATTCTTGTTCTGAACCGGAGGAACGCTTGGACCGGAGCTAAGCAGAGGCACCATTTGGTTCGGTTTCTTCGTCACCGGACCGGTCGAGGCCGTTAGTCCGATTATCCGTAGTCATTGGTCCGGTAAAGCCGTTGCGCGTGAGCCACGCGTCGGTAGCGTCCTGCCATGGTCAACCACCAACCATGCGTGTGTCAGACAGTACGGCTTACCTAATCCGCTCAGAGCTGTCCTTCTCTGTATTTTTTTATGATTTGTATTGTGTGAGGCCCATAGAAGAGACGCTATAAATAGGGCTCATCCCCCTCCATTGAGGGGGTTGGCTTCTTCATTCTTCCAAGAACACTTGTAATAGCAAAACATATATGCAATTTCTCTCTCTCTAAGATTGGATTCGGTCCATAGCAATTATATGCATTTCCGTTGTATTTCTTCAAACAAATATTGTACGTCGTTTGGCAAACATTAATACACTTCACCTATTGCTTTGCTACATAACGTTCATACATTCCATTTTCCATACGATTTATATCGGGATCCAAACACATATCATATACCTACTTACAAATTCAATTGCTTATCCAAATTCGGGGTAAACAGGAGTAACTTAAAATAAAATTATTGACAAAAAATGTTTTTTATCGAAGGTGTCACGTTTGATTAATGGATCAAGAAATAGAAGTTGGTAAGATTTAAACATTATAAAATTGAAATATAATCTGCACATGTAAAAAAGAATTCTAGCAATAAGTAATGGGAAATTTACACTAAAGTGCCCATGCAGCCTAAAAGAGTTACCCCAAAAATATTAAAAGTATTACACAACATACCTATTAAAGAAAAATATTTACAAAAATACCAAGTAGGTATGACATTATATTCATCTACAGTATACAATTCACATTTGTATATCATTATGGTAAATAACAACATAATGTTAGTATACAGTTTACTGCAACCAGATACTTCAATTACATACTATAATTTGAATAATTAGAATTTGAGAAAAAACTATTAAATATCAAATTTTCGTTTTCAATCCATCTCCAAAACCCTAATTCTAAGCAGAAATAACTAGAACATGCAAAATGATTCCCTCATACGCTAAATCCGTTTCCAATAAAAAGCAAGTTCAACAACTTAAACGCTGCTATATTCTTCACACAACAACAAATCTGAAGATTGAAAACTAAAAATTATCAGGAGTAGAAGGCCTGATAATTATTGTTTAAATTATCAGGAGATTGAAAACTAAAAATTATTGTTTAAATTAAAATTGAAGCGACCTTGAAATGAAGAGAATAAAAGGAATATATTTCTTGCGAAGTGAAGCTTTAGTTGAAGACTTGGAGGACGGAGCATGGTTAACGAGGTAAATGGGTATAAATTATAATCTATAACAAGTAAATAAATTTACCTGCCCAGGCATTTGTCTAGACTCCCAAAAGTAATATGTATAATTGAACTTACTCTAAATTTGTCTCTATGTCTAAGTTAGACTAAGTTAAAATTTACACGGAAAGAAAAAACAGGCTCTAAATTCATCTCTGCTAAGCTAGAATTTACACGGTAAAAAGAAGGCTCTAAATTCATCTCTACGTGCAAGTTAGACTAAGTTAGAATTTACATGGAAAGAAAAAGTAAACTCTAAATCCGTCACTACTTTTAAGTTAGAATTTACATGGAAAAAAACTCTAAATTCATCTCTACGTACGTGCAAGTTAGACTAAGTTAGAATTGACACGGAAAGAAAAAGTAAGCTCTAAATTCGTCACCACTTGTAAGTTAGAATTTACATGGAAAAAGGCTCTAAATTCATCTCTAAGTACAAGCTAGACTAAATTAGAATTTACACATAAAGAAAAAGTAAGTTCTAAATCCGTCACTACTTGTATGTTATAATTTACATGGGAAAAGGCTCTAAATTCACCTCTACGTGTAAGTTAGAATAAGTTAGAATTTACACGGAAAGAAAAAGTAAGCTCTAAATCTGTCACTACTAATTGTAAGTTAGAATTTACATGGAAAAAGACTCTAAATTCACCTAGCTCTACGTGCAAGTTAGACTAAGTTAGAATTTACTGTTATATCCCGTATTTCGTACATTTGGGTATTTCAAGGAAGTCGTGGTAAGTTAAGGGCAAGACTATTTTTCAAAATTATTTTAATATACAATTTTTTTATTAGTATGGAAATATTGAGAAAGGATAAGGGTAAAAAGGGTAATTCACAAGGTGGCTCATAGTAATATTGCGGAAGGCTAGGGGCAAAATGGGAATTTCACCAAATATTCAAGAAAGTTCTTGAAAAGGGCCTTTGGCCGTGTGTGTGTGGACTTAAGTGGTCCCCACCCCAAGTCTTGGCCAGTTGACTCAAGCCAAGGTTGGGGGCATGTGTCCACCCTTTCATTTGTTAGAACTAACTATATATATGGACAAAGGCTTGCATAACAAGACATAATCCTCCTTTACAAGTTCAAGAAATTTCAAGAAAGAAAACCATAGGGGCATTCGGCCATGGCACTAAAAATTTGTGTCCATGAAATTGATCAAGAAGAATTATTTTCTCCTAGTATTCCAACTAATTTGAAGGCCCTAATTAACATGGGATGGTTGTTAAAGCAAGCAAACCATTCACTGGTGCAATTCACAACCGTAGCTAAGTTGAGAAGTGGAGTGAGAAAGGTATGTATTCAATCTTCTTTTACATGTGTTAGGGATGATTTATGCATGTTGGGGTATGTAGAAATGGATGGAATTCATGAAAAAGGTGTGTCTTGGTTGTGACCGAATAAGAGGTGGTGTTGTGTAGATGTGATGAATTGATTTTATTTAGTATTTAGTATTTTTATTGTTGTAGTTGTGGATTCCATGATGAGAATGAAAGTTTGATGAATTGAAATGAAGTTGTAATCATTGTGGGATTGTTGAAGAAATTAATATGACACTAGCATGGTTTCTTGTGTTGTGAAGATAATGTTGTTAACGTGTGGTCGTAGATATAATGCATGAATTTGGAGGTGAGAAATGTGTTGATTTTATTGAGTTTGGAAGATTGTAAGTTGGTTGTTGTGATTGAATTGAATATAAGAAAAATGTTGTCGAATTATGTAAAAGAAGTTACTAATGTTAGAATGTATTTTGAATTGATTGATGAAGTTGTTAATGTGTAGATTGTCGGTGTAGTTCAAGAATTTGGAAGAAAGCAATGTGTTGTTATTGTCCTTATTAAGTTTGGAAGGTTTCGGATTATTGTTGATAATGTGGCCGAGTGGAATTCTTGAATTGTTGTTGATAAATTGGCCGAGTTGCATTCTCGGGTTTGTTGTTGATAATTTGGCCGAGTTAGATTCTCGGGGATGGTGTATTTTCAGGGGAGATGCTGCCGAAATTTCGGTAGATCATAAGTGAATTCATTTGAAAGACTAAGACAAGCGTATGACGACGAATCTAATGATTGTGTGAATTCTTTTGAATGTAGACTAGCAAGCTTGGATAAATAAGCGTAGCTAATAGGACGTGGAACAGGTATGTAAGGCTTACCCTTTCTTTCTTTTGGCATGATCCTTATGAAACGAACAAATGACGTATATGTATGATTTCAGAGAAACTCCTATTCTTAGAGCCACTAGGATGGCTAACGTTCTTGATTTCCATAAGCTATTTCATATGGTTTTGATGCGTATCTATGATGTCCGAAGATCTATTTGATATGTTTCCGAATGGCATTCGAAAGATAATTGATATGACTAAAGTTTTGATTTTCAAATGCTAGCACGTTCGATTATTCAATTGAGTCTTTGATATATTTTGATACGTACGTATGGTTCCAAAAGCTCTATTTGATTTGATCCGTAACGATATCCGAAAGGTACTTGATATGATTGTTGCTTTGATTTTCCAAAAATGACTTCTGAAACGTTCGTAGAAGGTTCTGTACTTCAAACGCTCATAACTTTCTTATACTAAATCGGATTGACCCGAAACTTGTTTCTGAGCCTTCAGATGTCGGTAAGTGTACGTATCTATCGGGTCTTGATTTATGTGCATGTGGTTTCCCGCTACTCTTTTCGTGCAAGCCTCAGTATGTCCTTCACTGCACCCCGGGCCAGGTTCTGTTATCGTGCGTCTTCCTCTGCATTGTTCACCGCGTCCCCCTCCCTTGCGGGTCGGGTTCTGTTATATGTATATAGGTATATGATGATATGGGGGTGGCGGCCAGGATGGCATATGATGATTCGGTTCACCGCGTTCCGCAATAGAGGGCCGGGATCTGTTATATGCATATATGATATATGATTTTGACATGCATTGATGATTCTGTTCACCGCGTCCCTCCCTAGAGGGCCGGGATCTGTTATATGCATATGTGCTATATGATGTCGGCATACATGATGACTCCATTCACCGCGTCCCTCCCTAGAGGGTCAGGATCTGTTATATGTATATGTATATGATGACATATGATGTCGGCACGCATGATCTGTGTTTGGAAAGTAAGTATTTTGGTACTCTGGATGATTTACCCATTTTCTGTACTTCTTCTGTCATATGACATCGGTATGCAAGATTTGCGTTCGGAAAATAAGCACCTTGGTATTCTGGTTAATGTACTTACTCTTTGTACCGTTGTTCCGATTATGGTTCTGTTTTCTGTATTCCATGCCTTACATACTCAGTACATATTCCGTACTGACCCCCTTTCTTCGGGGGCTGCATTTCATGCCGCGCAGGTACACCCAGATGAGTGGAAGCCATTATGGAAGATGTCCCAGCGGAGTTGGCAAGCTCCATTTGCTCCTGGAGTGTTGCCGAGTCAGAGTTTATACGTTATGATTTCTGATTGACGTTAGAGACTTTGCAGACAGAGTCGTGGGTATGGGATGTCAGTCTTGTAAGCGGTTCCATCAGCCGATGTGTCATTCTGTGTTATGCTATAAATTCCATATAATTACAGATTTTGTTTGATTTGAGAACAACGAAAAAGAGTATTTCTGAAAGCTTTACTATGTATTTCATTTTATTTGATTTAAGAGTTCAAAGAGACTATGTGTGTAATAAGAGTCAGAGGGTTCGCTCGGCCCTAAGGAAGGGTCGGGTGCCCATCACACCCTAGCGAGATTAGGGTGTGACATTTACACAGAAAGAAAAAGTAAGCTCTAAATCTGTCACTACTTGTAAGTTAGATTTAAATGGACAAAGGCTCTAAATTCATCTCTACGTGCAAGTTAGACTAAGTTAGAATTGACACAGAAAGAAAAAGTAAGCTCTAAATTCGTCACTGCTAATTGTAAGTTAGAATTTACATGGAATAAAGGCTCTAAATTCATCTCTACGTGCATTTTAGACTAAGTTAAAATTCACACAGAAAGAAAAAATAAGCTCTAAATCTGTCACTAGTAATTGTAAGTTAGAATTTACATGGAAATTAAAAGGCTCTAAACTCATCTCTACGTGTAAGTTAGATTAAGTTAGAATTTACACGGAAAGAAAAAGTAAGTTACACTAAGTTAAAATTTACACGGAAAGAAAAAGTAAGCTCTAAATCCGTCACTTCTAATTGTAAGTTAGAATTTACATGGAAATTAAAAGGCTCTAAATTCATCTCTACGTGCAAGTTAGACTAATTTAGAATTTACCCGTAAAGAAAAAGTAAGCTCTAAATCCGTTACTACTTGTAAGTTAGAATTTACATGGAAAATGGCTCTAAATTCACCTCTACGTGCAAGTTAGACTAAGTTCGAATTTACCTGGAAAGAAAAAGTAAGCTCTAAATCTGTCACTACTTGTAAGTTAGAATTTATATGGAAAAAGGCTCTAAATTCACCTCTACGTGCAAGTTAGACTAAGTTAGAATTTAAACGGAAAGAAAAAGTAAGCTCTAAATCCGTCACTACTTGTAAGTTAGAATCTACATAGAAAAAGCCTCTAAATTCATCTCTACATGCAAGTTAAACTAAGTTGAAATTGACACGCAAGGAAAAAGTAAGCTCTAAATTCGTCACTACTAATTGTAAGTTAAAATTTACATGAAAAAAGGCTCTAAATTCATCTCTATGTGCAAGTTAGACTCAGGGCCGGCTCTAGCATAAAGCGGCTAAGGCCTATGCCTTAGCCCCTCAATTGTGAAGGCCTCTTTTTTAGTAGCAATGAATTACTCTTTTTCAAAAAAATACTTTGAATGGAAAACTACTATAGTACAAAACTGCTATATAAACAAAATTGTTTTAATGACGATTTCAATAATTGAGTATCATTTTTGGAAATAGGATCCTATTTAGTCTTTTGGATGCCAAAAAAAGTACGATTTAAAGATCGAATATGAAGAAAAAATTTCAAGGAGTACAAAAAAAGCTACTCGATATAAATCCTAGATTAAAAAAAGCTACTTGATATAAATCCTAGATTATTTTACATATTATATGGTTGTCATAATATAAATTTGATACATTGTGACATGACTAATTCTTTATAAAAGTTATGTCATTTTTTGGAGTGATACTATGTATATATTCATGATTTTCTTCTTCTACTAAGCGGCATAGAGTTTTAAAAGAAAATATCTAGTCTATCTCTTAAATCATCATCATAAGCACGACCGAAAGATCGTATTGAAAATATTATAACAATTAGGTTAATTATATAGGCCTCAAAATATATGTGCAATTGTTTTCCAAAAAATATCTTTTGAGGCCTCTTTTCACAATTTGACTTTAGGCCATAAAGATCCTTGAGCCGTCCCTGGTTAAACTAAGTTAGAATTTACATGGAAAGAAGAAATAAGCTCTAAATCCGTCACTACTAATTGTAAGTTAGAATTTACATGGAAATAGGCTCTAAATTCATCTCTATGTGCACATTAGACTAAGTTAGAATTTACACGGAAAGAAAAAGTAAGTTTTAAATAGGTGACTAGTTGTAAGGTAGAATTTACATGGAAAGAAAAAGGTAGGACTAATGCACGATTCCATGAGCTTTATATAATTTGATCTTGTGCAGGTTGGATTAGAAATTCATAGATTTTTAACTCTTTCGGCTTATAGATAGAATTATAGGTGTATTATCTCTCCTCTCAAAACTTCTTATTTCGTCATGTCAACATACGTAATTTTGGTGTATCTTTTCTGTGTTGTTAATGAATTGGCCACTTATGGATAGTTATCAAAAAATACATAGAGAGAAATCTATCCAAAAACAACTGTTAAGAATTAACAGCGGTGACAAAAGTCTTATATAATCCACTAATCGAATACTCTCGAGTGTAGTAGTAACAAATACGTACCCGACCTATCTTGTAGAAGCTAGAAAAGTAGTCCAAATGTCTTAAAGATGTTGAGACAAATTTGGATTATAGACATGTAAAGGCGTAAAGCAAGTGATGTTACCATAACTAGAAAGCCGGGGAGACAGAAAGAAATAAAACTATATATTTACAGGACACACAAAATTTTGAAATTATAACATGAAACAAAGAGAGAAACTTAGCAGGCGTCTGGCCATGAAAACTAAATATTTTTCACTTACTTTATTTGAAATTTTGAAATTGGAGTTAAAGATGAAACTGTGTTTTGTTATAGTTTTTGCAAAGAATATTTATGTTTGATATGCTAAAAGTGAAAAAAATAAAAACCGAATTTTAGGTGCCATCCAAATTCCAAATAGAACTTCAGTGTCCCCTAGCAGCAAATTACTTGCTGACAAATTATGATAAATCATCGACGTTTTCAGCAGTTCCAAGCAGCAAATTACTTGATAAACACTGAAAGATAGTATAGAAGATACAGAAAGAGATAGAGAGGCAAGGAAGGGTATGAAATTCAAATGGCAACAACAGCGTTAAAGATTCTTCAAAATATGATTTCAAGTAATTATGTACAAAGAAACACGAAATGTACAAAATATGTTTAGAGGATCATATTTTTGTCTAATCTTTAGCTGCAACATTCTTTGGTTCTTCAGTTTCTCTCTCCCATTTCTGGTGTGGTCCTTGAGACAACATACAAGAATCAATGATATCAACTTTGGCATCTTATTTGGCATTTGCACCATTCTGGTGCTTCGCATTCAATCGCTTTTCCACTGGAACTATTGCACTTCCAAGCAACCACGCCCCGCTGTTTAAAGCGCACCAAACAAAAGCGAAGACGAAATTTAGAAGCCAGGAGAACATACTGAAGGTAACAACAACTTGGCACTACAACACATTATGTGAGACATGCAAGATACTTGAATTTCAATTACAACGGCGTACCACGTGAAACTTTTTATCTGTTCTAATCTTTGATTGTGCGTTATAAACCACCAAAATTCAACAAAACCGAACATCCTCCTCCCTTCATGTAAGTTGTAACAATGATTGCAAGCTTAAAGAGAACGTTAAGCCACAATTACTATGAATTCCCTTTGGTAATCAACTAATTACATGACCAGCTCGAAAAGCCTTGAGGCGGCAAAAACTAGAGGGTCTTTGCCTTCAGGGATTCACTAATACAAAATATGGACACCGATTATCTTTGGATATTAAAACTGAAGTGGAGGGGGAAAAGGAGTGTTAAAATCTCTCATCAAGGCAAAGCCTTCCCATGTAAAAAGGATACTCGAATCTAACTCACAGACGACCAAAAACAAGATTTTAGATTAAAAGGTTCAATACAAGTGACAAAGTTATAGAGTGAACTGATAAAAGTTTCCTCCTCGTTATCATAATAATTGTGAAAGACTACGTAATAAACTTGTTTGTAAATTTGAACTTGTGCAAGGAAAGAGGTAAGACCCAAACCTGGAAGACAAGTCATTCACAAGCAATTTTAGTGTCAAAGCTGCTAAGGCATATGGAGAATGCCTGGAATGCTGATAGTGGGTAGCGGTAATCCATTGTAAACATGTCCTTCCCTACTTTACCAAACTGCAAAATAACCTTCTCGTGTTCTGGTCCAGCCACCATACCATTCTCTGGAGAAGCCACCAACTGAAAGTTCTTCACGGAGGCGACAGTAACCCGACCATGAAAGTTCAAACACCAGCATTGGAGCTGCTCATGCCATCTGGGAGCCTTATTTTTCAGAACCAGTGAACCTTCTCTTTGAGTTTCTATAGGCCCGGATGAAGAGCGACTTGATTTGGATCGAAGACATCGACTTGGAAGAGAGGAACCCGAACCAGTATTGCCCATTAGAAAATCAACCTGGGTGGGAGCTATACCTCCAGGTTTAATGGCAGAAGCTGGGATAGCATCCATCACACAATGCATTCTTCTTGGCCCCCTGCTAGTTACATAACATGATTCACCTATCATTAGTAACCATTACTAGAAGAGGAAAATTGAAAAATTTAGTCCATAGTGCAAAGATATTTTGCAAGAAAATCAAAGCCTCACCTGGCTCCAAGTACATTCAACTCGTATGAAATATGAGCAACTTCATATGTTCCACCAGGCACTCTAGGATTCATTTGTTTTGAGCCCACAAGCCTGGTGGAACGGCTCTTCACCAGTTTGGCTCCAGCGTAAGGTAGAATAGAATCGTATACGGTAAACTTGGTTCCAAGGAAATTTGATCTAGGCAAAAGGAAAAACAATCCTTAAACACCGTCTAAGCTCTACCACTCACCCTATCAGCAGCAATAAGCAAGCCATACCTTAATTTGCCGATACAAGTGCCACCTCCCTTTGACATTTCATCTGCATCCAGTGATATAGTGTATTCAGTGCAGGTGGGCCTCCTGTACTTCCGAGCAGCAAGAAGAAACTTGCCATCATCAGCCAAGGCTGCCACAATAAACAACAATGTCAGATGATTCAAAACTTGAGGATGAGTTCTAGCTGAATACAACATCATGCTTCCTTCCACACAACCCCTCGTTTGAAAGGATAAAACTTCAAAAAATTAAAGGCCCAGATTCTTAAACAATAAATGCTCACCTTGAGTCAAACTGAGGTATAGATGATATGTCTGTGTTGCCTGGTTTCGCTTTATAAAGCACTGAAGGAGTGTGTCCCGTGGACCAGGCTGCAAAAATAGGGAATACTACTAAGAATACATGAAACAAAGATAAAAGTAATAATGAACTTCATATTTTCCTCAAAATTACACAGCAATTAGACAGTATGACTCATATCCAGTAAATACAGTGGTCCAAAAACTATCATAGTTGCAGAAAAATAAAACTTGGAAGAGTTGTTTAGAAAAATCATCAAGAAGATAGAATAGAGGCCACCAAAAACATGGAAAATGAACCAAAGAGTTGCCTAGTGCCTAAAATTTATCATTTCAATGGCTTCCTAAATCTTCAATCAAGCTCAACCTAAACCAAAGCCAATCTTGAACTTCAAAATCAAGCTATAGAACAAATAACAAATCTAATAGCCTGTTTGGCCAAGCTTATAAAATCAGCTTATTTTAAAAAGTACTTTTGATAAAAAAACAATTTGTGTTTGGCTAATTAATTTAAAAAGCACTTTTAAACAGTAATTAGTGTTTGGCTAGACTTTTAAAAAGTGCTTCTATGTGCTCAAAAATACTTTTCAAAAAAATAATTTTGAGCAGAAGCTTCTGAAAAACTGTTCTGTTACTCCCTAGAACCACTTATTTCCTCCCAAACGCTTGAACAAACACCTCACTTTTTTTTCAAAGCACTTATTTACTTATTGAAATAAGTGCTTTCAGGAGAAAAAAAAAATAAGATTGGCCAAACAGGCTATTAAGTCTTGAAGAAATGAAACAAAACCACTTAAACAAGAAAACTCCAAATCAAATCAACACCATAACCAACAAAATTACTTCTAAAATGAGACTACCTCAAATCCAAATGCAAATCAGAAACAAAATCACTTGAAAAGTGGATTCTTTACCTGTTTGACAGAAATAGGGAAAGTTAACTTGCCAGAAACTTCAGGAGTCTTAACCAACTCCTTCATAATGTCTCTCCAGCTCCTACAAACTCCAGCACAAGACACTACATTTTTTCTCAAAGGCCATTTAGATTCAGTATCTTCAATCCTTACAAGTACCTCTCTCAATAACTCTGAAGGCAAATTAGCCCAATAGCTCTCTATAAACACTTCATCAATCTCAATTCCTTCAGTTTCCTCTGCCACAGCAACCACTGAGCTGTGGCGACACCTTGACTTTGACCCATAACCCCACTTCATCCCACAACCCAAAAAATACTTTAAAAAAAAAAATACTCAAACAATGCTTACAAACTCAACAAAAACAGACCCAACTTACAGAATTTCATAAACCTCCCACAACCCAAAAAAGGAAATGAATTCTCAAACAATGCTTACAAACTCAACAAAAACAGATCCATAAGCTAGAAAAACCTCAAATCTACAATCTAAAATGCACCTTAAATCCAGATCTGAAACCCAAGATTCACCAAACACCAAAAAGATTGAATCTTTAACATATATGCATGTCTATAATCAGTACCCATCAACCAAAAAAAAAACTGATATGTGAACTAAAAACCAAAAACTGAGCTAAGACAACAAGAAAACCAGATGGGGTTTGAATTGAGCTGAAAAATTAAGGACTTGATTATTCACCAAACACCAAAAAGATTAAATCTTTAACATTCATCCACAACAAACACTGATATGTGAATTAAAAACCAAGAATTGAGGTAAAACAAGAAGAAAACCAGATGGGGTTGATTTTGAATAGAGGTGAAAAATAGAGAAGTTGATTATTCAGTATTGGTGAATGTTGAAGTGATAAGCATAAATAAAAGTGAAAGTGAAGATAAAGATTCTTAAAACATGCGCTTAAGGTTAGGATTTAAGGAGAGAGGAGAAGAGATATGGAAAATGTTTTGTGGGAAAAGAAAAAAGAAAGGATAAATAGGTGGGAGAGTAAACCATTGAGTCAAAGGGTCCCACCCTTCTTTCCCTTTCTAGAGTATTTCAGTAAGCGTTAAGCACAATATTTGGTAGAAATTTAAATAAGAAAACAAAATACACTTTTTAATCTATTTTTTCTACTAACTTAATTCGATTTAGCAACTATTATTACATTTTTGTTACTATTAATATGATATTAAATTAAACGTTCGATAAATAGAACTCGTACTATCACATAAAAAAGAACTCAAACAGTCTGATTAATTAAGGACTCGTTTGGATATATAAAATTTTTGCTTGTTTTTCAAAAAATAATTCGGATAGTCAATTTCTTTGTACTCCAACTTGAAATAAAATTTTGGAGTTTGGAAATTGATTCTAGTCACTTTTTAAATAAATGAAGTATTTCCTTACAAAACTTTAATATTTCGTTAAGTGTAATACATGTCTAAACAATTTAACATTTTAACATACAATTACTAAACGTTAAAGTACTCTAAAACATATAACAATTGAAAAGCTATCTAAACAACTTATACGCTCCATTGATTTTTTTTTGTGTGGTATATTGATAATCTAGTAAATAGAATAAATTAAAAGCTGAAAATTAGTTTTATCATTCGTTGCCTTTTAAGATTTGATGATAAAATGTAAACTACGGTGGAAACTTCCTAATTGTTAATTACACGAGGTTATCTAAATGGTAGTCCAAAGATATAACTAATGCAACTAGAGCCAAGTTGGTTCAAATAGAATTCATTAATTATGAGAAATAGAGTATAGATAACGTTAACTATTAATGCCCCAACTATAAGAAGAAGAAAAAAAGTCTTTGTATAATTATGAATCATAAATAATATGGATAGGATATTGACTTGAACTGGTATTATTATGGCGTATATGACATTATTAGATTTCAGATTAAAATCATACCAACTCATTTTTTCTAATAAACATGAATTAGCTCACTGAAAATTACACGGTACCTGATCTTATAAATGCAACCAACTCTTATTATCTATGTTTTAGTTTCTTAACCGTCGGTAGTAATATATAGGTCCAGTCTCACCAAATGTTCTTTTTACACTTTGCTAAATTTCCTTTGAGAATCAGATCGTAATTTTTTTCTTTTTTCTTTTGCATACAGATCCTAAAAATAAAAATTTTATTTCAAGAACAAAAGATCATATCTAAATTCATATAGAAAGTTAATTGAGTGGATCCTCATATTCTGGATTCCACCCCTTTTTTGTGCACATGATAATATCTGTTCTTTTTCGTTCGTTAATCAACCATCAAAATTAGTGTGATATGTACTTTACATTATCCTTTTTAATATTCACTTAAAACTATACTAAATTATTTATCTCTTCAATTTGTATGATGTTTCGAAGTGTATATATTTGTTCCGTATTTTTTTGCTCAACACTTTAGTACGTCCACTTTTCCTCCCTTATGTGATCAGGAGCACCTGAAAAAATACATGTCATTCTCCTTAGCCTTTTCCATCCATCTTGCCATCTATGCTCACAAATAAGCAATAGGCAAAAGTCATAGATAGCCTCTTAAATTTTTTCACATATTTCTCATGGCTATCTAAATCTAATCTTGTTCCAATTTAATACCTAAATCACTCCGAATTTGTATCATTTAGACACCTTTTGCTGAGGTGGCTAAAAACGTGTTCTTCACCCTCTTGAAGCGCGTGAAATGAATTCAAATAATATTTTTTCTTTTTTTCCCCATCTTATACACCTAATGATAGCCAACATAACCTAAATAATTAAAAAAAAAATCAAAAAGGCATCGATTCGATATCTCCCACATGAATCACGGAAAAGACATTGGCCCTTTTGCATCAAATCTGACCCTTTTCCCTAAGCAAATTGAGGCTCAGATGTATGTTATGATAAGGCAAAAGAGAAGCCAACGACGTCATGGCTGAAAAACACCGATTGCATGTGTGAGAGAAACTTCTCAATCACAGGCCATACCGGGTCGGCATGCCAGGATACGGGTCAGGTAATCTCCATGCCCGAATTAGTTTGCCCAGAAAATAGAAAAAAAATCATCATCACTGCCTCTCTGATAATTTTCAAAGCCATGATGGAGACCTCTCTCCCTCCATTATTTTCCTCTTCTCTCTGCAATTATACTTTTAAACTCAACCCATTTCCCTTGTTTTCTCTCCAAGTAAAAGAAACATTAGATTTGGGTACTATAATTTTCCCCGGTGAAATTTCATTTTTTCCGGCGAGGTTCAATCCTCAACATAAAAAGAAAATCAGATATGGGAATCAAAAAAATTCTGGCGTGACTTCATCTTTTCCGGCGAAATTGGTAGGAACTCTTTAATTTTTTTCGGCAAAAATCTCAGTCTTCTTCCTCGTACCAATGAAAAGTGGAATGGAGAGGAAGGTTACAATTGAGAAATGGAATGAGG
Organism: Lycium barbarum; assembly: GCF_019175385.1. Classification (NCBI taxonomy): domain Eukaryota; kingdom Viridiplantae; phylum Streptophyta; class Magnoliopsida; order Solanales; family Solanaceae; genus Lycium; species Lycium barbarum. Next base: position 115,850,762 of record NC_083338.1, read on the forward strand.
AAGGTAAAGTGGTTGGTTGCTATGCTGGGATTGCTATGGCTGGGGATTCTGATGGTAAAGGGAGAGGGAGGGGTTTAGGTGGGGTGGGTTCGATGGGATAACAGGGGAAGGGTTTGGGTGGGCGGCGGCTGGTTAGCTTAGGATTAGGGATTAAGTTTTTTTTGTTTTTTTTTTAAACTCAATTCCTTTTTTAAAAATTTTTTGGACTAATCTGCCACATGTCATCATTTAATTGGTCATTTTGCCACGTCATCGCGAGTGTAATACACACATTTTGTGTTTTTTGCTGTTGTAAAAAAGGTGTCTAAATGGTACAAATTCAGAGTGGTTTAGGTATCAAATTGGAACAAGATTAGGTTTAGGTAGCCATGAGGAATATGTGGAAAAGTTTAGGGGGCTATCTATGACTTTTGCCTAAGCAATATATATCATCTTTCCCAAAATGTTTGATAAAAAAAATAAAAAAGGCAGCTCACGAAGTATCGTGTTTTACACGGGGTTGGGGAAAGGAACACATGTTGTTAACAGACGAATTTTGACTTGAAATTGATAAAGAAATGAAAATAATGAGATGAATGTAGAGAGAGAATTTTCACTTTATTGATTGAAAAAAAAAATATCTGGAATGTTCCGTCTATCTTTACAAATGATGTGGGCCGTGTATTTATTTTGACCCGGAAAACTTACTCAATCTAACTAACAAAGACTGACCCAATAAGTATATACACTGATAAATATAATACAAGTCAGCCCAGAATGACTAGGCCCAAATATCTAATGTGTAATTGAATTCTAACAATATCTAACTATATGATTGAACTCTAACACCCCCCCCCCCCCCCCCGCAAGTTGAAGGGTGGTGGCACAACCCCCAACTTGGCAAGATGTAGCTGATGAGCAGCACCATGCAAGCTTTTGGTAAGCACATCAGCAAGTTGAGTGGAGGTTGATATGTGATGCAGAGAGATCAATCCATCAGTGAGATTGTGTCTAACAAAGTGACAATCCAGTTCGATGTGCTTAGTACGCTCATGAAATACCGGATTCTTGGCAATGTGAATGACAGCCTGGTTGTCACAAAACACAGCAACAGGACAAGTAACAAGAAAGCCAAAATCAGATAACAGCCTTGCCAACCATGTGAGTTCAGCCACAGCTCTGCTCAATGATCTGTACTCAGCTTCAGCTGAGGATAAAGATACCACAGGTTGCTTTTTCGATTTCCAGCATATCAAACTACCACCAAGAATTATACAAAACCCAGTCACAGACCTTCTGCTATCAGGACAGCCCCCCCCCCCCCCCCCAGTCACTATCACAAAACACTTGAAGAGACATATCATAGTCATTAGTGAAAAACAGTCCATGATCAGAGGTCCCTCTGAGGTATCTCAGTAAATGAATAGCAACTTTCATGTGGGTAATACAAGGGAGTTGCATAAACTGACTCAGGTGTTGGACAGCAAAAACCAAGTCTGGTCGAGTGTGGGTAAGAAAATTCAACTTGCCCACTAGACTTCTATAAACTTCAGGGTTAGGTAAAGGAGTACCAACCCCAGCTTTAAGTTTTTCATGTAACTCTAAGGGGCAGACTACAGGCGAAGAGACATCAGAGTAGAACTCCTTAAGCAGATCAAGCACAAATTTTCTCTGATGAAGCAAAACCCTAGATGGAGTATATAATACTTCTATACCAAGGAAGTAATTAAGCAAACCCAAGTCCTTAATTTTGAACTGGTCATGGAGGAATGATTTGAGGGCAAAAATCTCACCAGAATCAATACTAGTCAAGACAATGTCATCCACATAAACAGCTAAGATTACTAATGAGTCCCCAGATTCTCTTGTGAATAATGAGTAATCATTAAGTGAGTGGGAGTAACCCCTAGTTTTAAGAGCCTAAGACAGCTTGGCATACCATTGCCTTGATGACTGTCTCAGCCCATAAAGGGATTTTTTAAGCTTACAAACTAAAGGAGCAGAGGAAGAGGTAGAATCAGGAACTGAAAGACCAGGAGGGATTTTCATAAACACCTCTTCATCCAAATCACCATGTAGAAAGGCATTATTGACATCCAACTGATAAAGGGGACATTGTTGCTTTACAGCAACAACAATAAGAGTTTTAATTGTGGATATTTTGACAACAGGAGAGAAGGTCTCATGGAAATTAATCCCCTCAACCTGAGTGTCCCCCCTAACTACTAACCTAGCTTTATATCTTTCAATACTCCCATTAGTTTTATACTTAACCTTATACACCCACTTGCACCTAATAGGCTTCTTACCATGAGGCAGTTCCACTATATCCCAGGTAGAGTTGGCCTCTAAGGCTTCAAACTCCTTTCTCATGGCATCCTGCCACTCAGGAACAACAACAGCTTGAGAATAAGTGAAAGGTTCAAGAACAGGTGATTGACTGAGGATAGGAGAGGAATCAGCAGCACTGGGATTTGAATTGGAGTTAGAGGTCTGACAAACATAGCCCTATAGGTAAGCAGGTCGATGCTTAGTTCTGGTGGAGACTCTAGGTGCAATGGGTGGAACATGAGGAGAAGAAGGGGCACACAGGGAATGAATGGGAAGATCGAAAGGTTGGAAGAAGAGAGGACTTTTTGGTTAGACGCGTGGAATTGGCTAAGCATTTTATTCGAACAAATATAGAGCTAGAATGGATGGTTTTGTGTCTATTACCAGTTCTTCCTCCTGAGTTGAGGCCGATCATGTTGGGTCAGGAGGTGAAGACTGTACTGGTGAGGAAGGAGAAGAATGTGCAGAAGTAGGAGGACAAGAGGAGTGGAAGAATGTAGGAAGTGGAGTAGGATCATCAAAACAAGCTGGAGGAGGAAATGTGGAAGGAGATGATGAACCAGTTGGAGAAGTACTATATGGAAATATGTGTTCATGAAAGATGACATCCCTGGATATAAAACAGGATTTAGTGAGGAGATTATAGAGCTTGAAACCCTTCTTGGCAAAAGGGTAGCCTATAAAAATGCAAGGATTAGCTTTAGGGTGAAATTTATCTTGATGTGGTTTAGGAACAGTGGAATAGCACAAACATCCAAAAGCCTTAAAATGATCATAGGATGGGGAAGTGCCATATAGAAGTTCAAAAGGGGTCTTATTGTTAAGTATAGGAGAAGGGAATCTAATAATGAGGTATGTGGCTGTAAGAATACAATCCCCCCAGAATTTAAGGGGAAGATGAGACTGAAATAGTAGAGCTCTGGCAGTATCCAATAGGTGCCTATGCTTCCTCTCCACAACCCCATTTTGTTGAGGGGTGTGTGGTCAAGAAGTTTGGTGGATAATGCCATGATTAGAGAAGAACTGAGATCTAGAAGTGCTGGAACCTAACTCCAGAGCATTGTCACTTCGAACTATCTGAACCTTGGTGTGAAACTGAGTGGATATCATACTGAGAAAAGCCTTAAGGATGGTAAAAGCATTGCTTTTGGCTCCTAATAAGTGTGTCCAGGTGGCTCTAGTGTGGTCATCAACAATTGTAAGAAAATATATGGACCCATTATAAGTGGAAGTGTTAAATGGACCTCAGGTATCAATGTGTATAAGATGAAAAGGTGAAGTGCTCTTAATAGAGCTATCAGGAAAAGAGAACCTAGACTGTTTGGCGAGAGGACAAATGGGACAGTCAAAGGACTGATTAGGAGGGAACTGGATCCAATGGGTGAAATAGATTTCATTTTAGAGAAAGGTAAATGACCAAGTCTATAATGCCAAACAACATCAGTCTTATTCATATTTACATTGGCAATTACATCAGTAGCATGAGAATCAGTACAAACATTTGCATGCATACTAGGAACATTAAGAACAGAACCAGGAATTGTAGAAAGATTGTCTTCAAAATAAGAAACAGATGAAGTATTTACAGAGGAAGACTCATATGCTAATGCAGCAGGAAGATGGCATAGCTTGTACAAGCCACTGTCAGCCCTACCAAGTACCACTAGCTTCTTCAGAGAAGGGCCCTGTAAAGTACATGCAGTATTGGTAAAGTTAACAGAATGACCAGGTTTGACAACAAGTCTATACACAGATATAAGGTTGTGCTTGAAACTAGGAATGTAGAAGACATTATGAAGCACAAGGTCAGGAAACAGAGTTAAGGATCCAACATTTGTAACCTTAACTTTGTATCCATTTGGAAGGGACACTAAGTATGGCACAAGTAGAGTTTGTAGGTTAAAAAGCAAAGATTTATCAGATGTCATGTGATCAGAAGCACCAGAATATATGATCCATATAGTATTTTCTATCTTGGTAAGTAAACAAGTTCTGAACCTATCCTTATCAGGCAGCAACTTACCAGCAAAATTTGCAGATCCTAGGAAATTGGAAGGTGAAGAATTTGAGATGTGAGTCTGCTGCAGCAGGGACAGTAGCTGAGAATGTTGTTCCTGGGTGAGACCAGGCAATACAGGAGCCTGCTCTGATCCTCCAAGACCAGCAGAACAACTAGATCCCCCAGAATTATCATGAGAGGTGTCAATTTCAACATGAGCAGCTGACTTTCTAGGACCATTGGTCTTAGTGAATTTGAAATTAGGAGGGAAACCATGAAGCCTATAGCACTTATCAATGCTATGTCCAAGCCTCTTGCAGTACTTGCATATGAGAAAGGATTTTGCCATTGAAGGGAACTGGTACTAAAGATGAACCTAACATATCAGAGGAGTGAACATATAGGGGATGACAGGGATGCGTATAATCATCGGGGTGAAAGGAAGTACGAGAAACATGTGTAGAATCAGATAAAGGCACGGAGGAAACCCCGCTAGTAGCAAGAGGCTCGATGTCGTTTGTCATGATAGTCAAAACAAGGAATCAACAAATTGCACACCGCAGATATCTAAAAACCAATAACTATCCATGAATCGAAAGCTATTCACCAATCAAGTAATCAGTAGCAAGACAAACAAAGTGTGAGTCGAGAAATTTACCGATTGAAAGCTGAACCAAACGAAAACCTAACCTCGAGAACATATTCGAAATACGAAACCACCGATCGAGGGGCAATGCACAAGTACTAACTCTCAAATTTGGAGATTTGACCGATTTTGAGCAGGAACAATCTCAAAATTTGCGGAAAACAACTAAACAGAATCCAAAATTACCAAACTTTCACAGAAAAAATCACAAAAAAATGATCGAGGGTAATATTGCACCACTCGTAATCACTAGATCTATCAAGATCTAGGCTCTGATACCATGTTAACAGATGAATTTTGACTTGAAATTGATAAAGAAATGAAAATAATGAGATAAATGTAGAGAGAGAATTTTCACTTCATTGATTGGAAAAAGAAAAATATCTGGAATGTTCCGTCTGTCTTTACAAATGATGTGGGCCGTGTATTTATTTTGACCCGGAAAACTTACTCAGTCCAACTAACAAAGACTGACCCAATAAGTATATACAATGATAAATATAATACAAGTCAGCCCAGAATGACTAGGCCCAAATATCTAATGTGTAATTGAATTCTAACAATATCTAACTATGTGATTGAACTCTAACACATGTCAAGGATATAATACACGCAACCTGTCCCAACACAAGTATCAGCAGTGACGGAGCCAGAATTTTTACTAAAGGGTTCAAAATATAAAAAAATAAACATACAAAGAAGTCAAAGGAGTTCAACATCTACTATGTATACATAAAAAATAATTTTAACCATGTATATACATTAAAATTAATGCCCTCGACCCTATGTGGCTCCGCCACTGAGTATCAGCAGTTGATTTCATTGTCCGAACTTGTACGCTATAGGTCAAACATTAATAATTTATAATATTGTTCCAATGCAAATCCATAAATATAATAAATTGGTAGTAATATTAGCTTCTCTTTTACGTAATTTATGAGAAAATGGCAAGTTTTCGCATTGAACATTAATAATCAAGATATAATTTTTCAAAGACTCGACAACTAGAATAGGAGCCCGTTTGGATTGGCTTATAAGTTGTTTTCAGCTTTTTTGAGTGCTTGGCTGACCACCTTATAAGTCATTTTGTGCTAAAATAAGCCCAAAAAAATAATTGAGCCCGTTTGACTTAGCTTATCTAAAGCAGTTTATAAGCTGAAAACAGCTTATAAGCCGAAAAAATAAGTTGGGCTACCCCAATTTTTTTTTTGACTTATAAGCTGCTTTTTTTAAGTCCATCCAAACAGGCTTTAAGACTGAGATACTTCTCTATAGTAATTTACGGCAATTTCGTCCTACTTTTTTATGATTAAAATAATTATTAGGAGCTTCATTTTAATTCAGCTGGCAATATTGACATCATGGATCATGGGATGGAAGAAGCAATTTTCTACTATTATATTGGGTATCTAAATTATCCTAAAACTAAAATATTTTTTCAAATGACATTTGTGAAGTGATGTTACCTTTTATTGTGACTTGGACTTCCAATTATATCTTCTTTTAATTTGCACAATATATAGTTAAGACTTCCATTAGTTCACATATCGGGAAAAAGCTTACTATTTCCTCCCTCTTGTATTTTTACTTAAAAGTGTGAACAATTTTTCTTCCAGGTCACAAAAATCTAAATAAAGAAAATATCATACTAGCTACTACTACATCTTTTCCATTTTTGGCAAGAACGACAACAATTTTTCTTAAGAGCGGGGAAGATTGGAGGGAAAAATCAAGAATATAACATATTGTTGCAATTTAATTTTTTTGAAAAAAGAAAGAGAACTCGATAAGATTTCTACTTGAATATACAATTAGTGAATAAATTAAAAATTAATGTAGCATATGAGGCCTTTAGCAATGTGACCATGTGATCCGACACACACAAAAAAAAAAAAAAAAAAAAAGATCAAATATGCATGAGGTTAATAATTTAAAAAACTATTTGGTAAGAATTTAAATATATTAAAGTGGTCAGAAGTCTAACCCTAAGGACCGAATTATTAGCTGTATTTGTCCTCCTTTAAGGACTAGTTGTCTATAATTAAATATACTTATTAAATTGGTCAAAACGGTGAATGAGGTTGCTGAGCTACTCGTTTTGAATAATCCATAGAAATAATGTCACACGCGTTTATTCCAAAAATTCACATTAAATTTTCTCTTTTACAAAATCGATTTTCGTTTCTACGAATTCACGATTGTTCTGCTCTAATTTGTCAAAGGAGTAACATAAAACTCTTTCGATTGTATTTGGAGACTAAATCCCAATTGCTTAACATAGAACATATCACACCTGTTTACCCCGAATTTGGTAAATCAATTGAATTTGTACGCGGGTATAGGATATGTGTTTGAATCTCGATATATTTGATGGATACAAGATTCGTATGGTTAAGATGTGAAGAAAACGATGATGCTTAGGGGACCACTGTGGATTTATACATCTACTAACATATAAGTATTATTTGTTTGAACAAGTAATAGAGATGAACACAATGATTCCGGACCAAAATCTAATATTGAGAGAGAGATTTGTATATATCTTCTAGTACAAAAATGTTGTTGATCCCAGGAAGCCAGCCCTTACAAAGGAGGGGGATGTGCTCTATTTATAGTGTGACCTCCATGGGTCTCATATGATGTGAGCTAATAAAATAATAGCAATAAGGACAACTCTGCACGGATTTGGTGGGATTAGACTGACGGCGTCGTCTGACACACGCATGGTGGGTAGTTGACCAGGACAGGACGTTACTGGCGCTTGACCCGCGTGCAACGGCCACCCGGACCAACGGCTACTCGGACCAACGGCCACACGGACCAACGGCTACTCGGACCAACGGCCACACGGACCAACGGCTACTCAGACCAACGGCACACGGACCAACGGCTACTCGGTCCAACAGCCGCGAATGCTCGGGTCACCGGGCTTGGTCGTTCGAATGACGAAGAAGGCAGATCAGTCGGCCCTCTCGCTCCACCGGTTTGCCTCGCATCCGGTTTTTACCGTATACAACACCTTTACAAATAATTATCATTTAATAGACGATAAATAAAGCCAAGTATGGACGTAATTTTGTAGAATACAAAAATCATGTTTACACAACTTGCTTAACTGGTTATAATTTGAAATGTAATGTCACGATCTCAGTAGCTCCCAAATATCGATGTCCAGCTAAACCTTTCATAGTATTTCTTTTCATTCCCTATTTCTGGAAATCAATATGTTTCATCATTTACTATGTGTGTGGCCGAAGTCAAAAGGGCACATCGAGCAAGCTGTTGTCTAACTCCATATTATTTATGTCAAAATAAATACAGTGCTACAAAACTTAGTTTCTTGTTTTCCTCATCCTTTTATTTTCTACATTTTCTTCTTTCTATCGCCGAAGATATAGACGGTCCCTTAAATTTATCAAATCTATTTATCTTGGCATTTAATTAAAGTAGTGCCTATTGAATATCTAAAGTGAAGAAAATTGATCACCAAACGTGGAGCTTCTCATCCCTTAACTGGAAGTCTCGGGTTCGAGCCCTAGGTATGAAAAAATTCTTAGTAGGATAACTACTCTTAGAAATGGATTTTACCCGACGCGAATCCGAATATAGTAGGATTTCAATGTGGGTAGCGGATACTGGGTAAGAAAAAAAAATGAAGCAAAATATGTCGAATACAAAAAATATTTTCTTGTTTTCGTCATCTTTTCTTTTCCTAGTTTTTTTAATTAATTAATGAGAAAAGGCAGCTAGTTGGTTGAGGATGATGGAATGGGCCCACAACAGTTACAGGGTGTGGGCCCATGAAAGGGAATTGAATTCGCAGCGCACGGAGGAAGATGCCTTTTGGTCCATGGGCCGTATGTTGCAGAATGGCTGGCCCACTTATCTTCTCCAACCGTAAAAGACACGCACAAAATAATAAGGGAAAATTACGCTCAATCTCTATTTTTCAGAATATTCACGTCAGGCGGCTCATATTTTGTGTTTAAACACCAGTTTTTCAACATATTTATTTATAAATAATTTGTATATATTATTATACACTTTATACAAGATTGATACATTATGCATATTGCTTTCCCCTAAATATAATATTGTATATTGGCCTAATGTGATGTAAATATTTTCAAAAGTTGTATATTTTTTATAAAATATCCCATAATTGTTATTTGCAGCTTTGCTTTCTCCTTGTACTTGTTCTTCTCTAGTCAATAGTCTGGATTTAGTGTGTCAATAACAAACAAAAGGAAGTATCAGCAAGGCCGATTTCTGGTGCAAAAAGTGAGACACGTGAATATATGGTTTCTACGCCAAATTAGGAATTTTATGTATATATTTTCTAAAATTAGTATAATACTATGTGCTAGAACCCATGCTATAAAAAAGCTAAATGATGCACTTGGTTGAATATTGAGTTATTTACCTAGAGGTATAGGGATTAAACCCCAGTTAATACATTTTTTCCTTCTTTTTTTGGAATCCATGTTTCAAAAATCCTAGATTTGCCTACCCCTAACATATTTGGATCTATGGATTCTAAATTTTCATTAATAGATGCAAGTATTATTCCCTCGATTTCATTTTATGTGTTTAGGCATAAAATTTTAAAAAATAAGCGAGATTTTTAAATTTTGGAGTCTTAAGCAGAAGATATATACCATACTGAAATATCATTTAAATCTTGTGGTATGTGGAGTGTTTGTATTACATACTTATTAAAGAGTTACCAATTATATTAATCTGTTTTTTTTTTTTTAAATAGACTAAAAAACAAAAGATACGTAAATTGAAACACATGGAGTACTAAATCGAATATTTCCTTGTAGTATTAGATGCTGACACAACAAATAAAAGCTTTCAAAATTCTTTTAACAAGATGCGTGTGCATATATTTATCTTTTAATATTGTGGTGTATTAGCACCAATCGCATTGCATCGATCTGTATTTACAAATAATTCCTTATTCTTCCATCATGTTTTGGCTAATTAGAGGTTTCTTCTCATAGTTCTTATTTTGTTAAGTTGTAAAATTAAAACTCTAAATATCTTCTGTGGTTCACTCAGTAAACAAAAACAATATTATTTGCTATAAAAAACTTTAAATATACGTGTACAACACTATCTTTTGCAATAAAAATCTCAAACCATATCAGTTTCTTTGTTTACTCTATCTCCCAATTACTTCGTTGAAGTAAAAAAAATTAATTCCCCTACCGACCCATTTCTTCAAGAAATATTTTTTCTTTTGGATTACGTTTCTCATATATTGATTTGTTTTAGCAAACATGGAGTTGGAAGAAATCTTTAGTAGGTCCACCAAAGATTAACGGATTTCGAACAAAACTTGGTTGATACTACCAATTAATATGAAACTGCTAACAACCTAAATGCATAACTTCTAATTTCTCACTTGACACAATCAAAATTATATGATTATATAGACACTACATCGATATTTGGACAAATACACTATATAATGATGTAATTCTTTTAAGCATCCTTTGCGCGCAACTACACTAGAAATATCAGTTTTGTCCAAAGAATTTAACAATTTATATACTTTCAAAAAAAAAAAAAATTACTTTATTTACACCACATAATTTTCTGATTTAGGGGGTTGAATTGAACTGTCTTTAATTTAAACTATTTGTCTAGTCTCTCAAGTCTCATTAAGCAAGCATTGACTCACAACTTTACTTGCTAGGTTGCATTTGTATCCGAATGATGTCTTCTCGTTTGATTTTTGTCGTGAATCCTTTAGGTTGTTTGGTACACGATATAAGGTGAGATATCCCAGCATTAACTTTGGGATTAATTTTGTACCATGTTTGGTAGAAGGTATAAAATTATATCAGCATAAATTTATATCTTTTTCCAAATAAAGTATAAAAGGAAGCCCATAATTAAAGATGAGATATCCCACCTTATCCCATTAACCTGTTAGATGAGATAAATTAATCTTAAAATTATAATCCTGAAATTATAATACTAGAATAATTTTATCCGCGTACCAAACGACCACAACTAGAGTGCTAAACTAAAGAAAGGATAAAAGAGAGAACAAAAGGACCTAGTGATGTAGACACGTCGATCTCATAGCTCTAATATTATTATTTTTGTCTTCCCACTAGTGCTTGGTAGAAGCGGATGCAGCGTTGTAGCCATGCATTTATTTAAATTTAGTATTTTCGACGAAAATACAAATTTATATGTAAAAATTCATTATAATTACAACAAATTAATGGTAGGTCTGAACCCATGCGAAGAATCTTAAATATTAAATCGATAGAGCTTAAATCTTAAACCTAATGGCCGATGAATCTTAAATATTAAATCGATAGAGCTTAAATCTTAAACCTAATGGCCGATTCCACTTTTAAATCTGATTAATCTGAAATCGCTCCGAAAAATCTCATTTTACGATAAAACACTCCTTACCAAAAACAATTTCATCGCAGGACTCAACCCAAAACTTAGGTTACATATACCAAGAAAAGATTATGTAATGTTGATTGCCATTTTAAGGTAATTGCCTGACCCCATGAACTTGATTATTTTAAAGAAAATACGTTTTAACATTCCCTATGCACTTCCATCAAATCACGGACTTGATGATAATAATATGTTGAGAGAGGTAACTAGAAGCCTAAATTCCTTGTATTCAGAGAACATATGCAAACAAAACAGAACCATTATATGTCGATTATCATTGTCTTATTATGAATACTCCAAAAGGTTAAAAAAATGAAAGATGGATAAAACCGTGAGGAAAGTGAAGTAAGTGCACTTCAGCTGAATAAAGGAAAGCATTTTTTTAATAAAAAACGAAGGGATGGAGCTTTCCACCTGGATCTACAATCTCCATAAAAGTAAACAAGGGTCGTGTGAAGTGTAAAGAGAAAAAGCTAGATATTCTCCAAACAAAGATTCCTGGAATTTTCACTTTTCAAGTGGGTGGTGATATCATAACTATGTCATTAGCACAAGATTCGGCACCCTTTTCTTCCCTTTCATTTTCATGTGAAGTATTTAATTTTTTTTGTTTTTTTTTGTTTTTGGCCAAACCCATCAAACTTATAGTTGGCACGACGTGTCTCGGATATTTCCTATTCCTTTACCAAACTTTCATTTGGACAAATCCACTTTAAAGAATAACTAAACATTAATATAAACACTAGAAGTTCATGTGTATATCAGTATATGCAACAACTTTTTAATCAATGAGATAATAAGATAAATGCTACAGTTCTTCTCTACTCAACCACTTTCCTTTTTTGTTCTACTCATGAACAAAAAACTTAATATTTCATTGCTAAAAGACAAAGCTCTTAAGCAAATAAGTTCGTGAGCCTCTAAGGGAATTTCAAATTATTATTTTATAGATTTATATCGGATGAATGCCATTCAAAATATGTAATATTGAATGATAGGTTAATTTAATGGATGGTCATTCAATTTAGTTTTGTTACAAATCCGAATGACTCTTTTTTTGTTTCAAATAATTACTTAGTTATTTTGGTGCAATCATAAAGTAAATTTATACATGAAAATTACTACACGTCGCCTCTAACTTTTTAAAAGAAATTATATTTCTGTCCTTTTTCTTATTTTCTCGTAGTTAGATAGGAATAGGAGTCTCAATTGGATTGTAAATTGTACACCGCAAAATCCTTTGGACTGGACTGTCCCTTGTTGACTTTTACTTCTTCTTTTTCAAATACGAAAGTAGGTTTACTGGTGAGGTCCTTACCAATATTGGTTGTTGATTTTGTAGGCTTGATGAATAATGATATTTAAAATTTAGTAAAATGAACAAATAAATGTTGTAGTAGATTAAACAAACGGCAACTAGATCTAGTTATGGGTTCTTACTTATCCTTAGGTCTCTACTTGTTTGGTAGTTTTCAATCCCATTCAAACTTTTCTATTCCTGCATGTGAGATATAAAAATTGTCAAATGGGTATTGCTTACTACCATAAAAATCTTTGCGTCTTCAAGTAGATATTTTGAGTATTATCCACTTAAATATCAGTCTATGGGCAAGTAGGGCAGGGGAGGCAATAGAAAATATCTACGCCTAGGCCATAACAGCCAGTACAGAATCGTAGCGTCTTTTTCTTTAAGAATTGAACATCTTGATGGGTACTTCCTCCAATTTAATTTTCTTTGACATTATGAGGTTATGCTTAATCAATTCTCGGAGCTAACTTGGACTAAATAATTCATCTTCTAAAATTAAATTGTCGATATTCCTCTATATTGTAATGTAATTCTCCTTATAACAAATAGTAATAAAGATGCACTTTTAAGATGTCAATCAAAGTTCAGTTGATTTGACCGTGTCAAAATAGACGCCACCATCCTAGAAGGCAAAGATTGGTCTAGAAGCCGTTGAGGCAAATACACAGAAATCCAAAGAATCATCTGTTTTTAGGAGTGTTATGAATAGATTGTAGTACAAACTCCAGTGACGTAATTCTAAATAAACGGATTTCTTTTTAGTATCTCATTTTTCTGTTTGCCCTCTTTTTCACCACGTCTACAAACGCAATTCCAGGAAATGACCTTTAGGGGAAATGAAACACGTCTGTATATCTATCATTATCATAATAATTTGAGACTCCGAATAGCATTATAAACAGAAAGAATAATTCTATCTTCCACTAGAACAAATCATTTGTTTTTGCATAGCAGCACAAAGCCACTTACCACCAAACATCCGATATTAGCAATATAAAAGATGAGTATCCATGGCAGCTGGATTCCAAATTGACCCACTGATAGGCTGCCACTTATTGACTACTAAGGAACTTAAAGACCCAAACTTGTCAATTGTATCAACCAAAAAAATCCCAATAGCGAGTTGGTATTTCCTTTTTTCAAATTATGGCAGATTGAACATCTAAATAAAGCCAAAACAAAAATGAAATCTCTAGGAAATATAAGACTGTCATGATACTTCACAGGATTTTCCAAGACTATGGACACTAACAAAAGTGAATATCATTAGTAATTGGCGTTCTTTGTACAAAATGATTATCCCAAAGGATATCTGAAATATCTTGATGAGTCACTAGGGTCTGCATTCTCAAGGGTGTTTTTGTATGAAAGATCATGTACAGTTGGCAATTAGTTTTCTGAGTCAGAGAAAGAAACCTTCATGTACCAAAATTTAAATCAAAGGAAAATCTAGCATACCCTCTTCTGTGATGGAGCCGACTCTCGAATCTCGTGGAGAAGCTTAGGATGGACTAGTCCCACCATTTAGCATGGTCAGTCAGCGGATGTATCCTACCTTACAAAGTGAAGAGGAAAGGAGGTTTGGCTTTCCTCTACAAAAAAAGTTCCTTCAGTAATTCTGTACAGCTGCACTATTTCCCTCAGTCTGCTGCATAGGTTGTAGCTGCTTGCCTACAAAAACATGGTATTCGTTAGTGACGCCAAAAAATAGAGAGGCCTTAGCTTACTCTAATCATTTCAGATAGCCACGATAAATTGCAACTCCTAACACAACGTTGTCCGTACTAGAGAGTACAATTCCAGGGGGAATTCAAGAGCAATTTAACACCACAGAGTAAATTCTCTATAACTTCGTTATCTAACCAAGCAACCTAGTTATGACAAGGCAGAAATATTCCTCTTCAACTGCAACACCACTTTTTGCTTTCTTACGCAATTTGAGAGGTATATTGTGGATGGAATAGAAAATCTATTATCCCTCTGAGACCTAATTATTGAAAACAGACCTGGATATGATATAGCACCCATGCAAAGACATGGACAGACATATACCTGAGTGGCCTGCAAATGAATAACAATTCGAATTATAGTTGCTTCCACTATTGGCAATGGAGGTGTGTGTTAGGACATTATTCACAGTAAACTGGGATGCGATGTTCATAGGTGGTGGACATCCCCCCGATTCAACCATTTGAAGTAAATTTGGCTTTTCGACCAACGGAAAGGAAGGATCATGTGCCTGTCCCACAAACCAACATTAGCATTAGCCACCAGAAAAATGACCAAGATCGATAAAAATCAACTATGCCTCAATCCCCATCTAGTTGGGGTTGGCTATATGAATACCAATATCAATAAATCAACTACAACATAATCCCAAACTACTTGGACTCAGCTACATGAATTGCTACGAATACAAAGATCAGTAATATCTCAAAAAAGATATCCTTTATTGTTCAGACAAGCACCAGAAGTAAAGGTTTGAGGCATTCCACTCACAGATATATGCACCAAAAAGGAAGACCTTACACATGAGAGTTCATAAAACCACTGCAAAATATAGCAAATTAAACCCCCGTTCGCTATAGCATTCTTGTGATTAAACTTTCAAATTTAACCATACTGAGAAAGAAAGCAAACAGAAGCCTCATTCAACTACTCACCAAAGAACTGATGACAACACTTCTCAAAGGGTAAGAGGTTATCCTCACCAATGCGATTCAATCAGTATTTTGACTTGAGGACTAATTATCTCGGCTCTGAAAAAGAATATCTGCAACTGTGTTTCGAATATGTCCCAATTCAACACAACTTCTACACCAGAAAAGGGAAGAAAAAGAGACATTGCACCCATAAGACGAGTAATAACGACAACCTCAAACATCCTCCAAAGCCAAGCTATAGGAAATAGAATTGAATTGAGGTTTTTAGTCTAGGGGATAGAACAAGGACCAGGTAAAACTGGATAAGAAGCTGTAGAAATGTTTTACATCCTGGAACTGACAAAGATAGAAATTGTTATCAGGATAAAACAATCATCACCGCGATTAAAAGAACCCGGAAAAGCTATTAGCAGAAGACTTAAATTTAATCATTTTCGACAGGCTCAATGAAGCGTTCCCCAGTGTTTTAAAAGGCGTGGCCGTGAAGCGAGGCGTTTTGTCTAATACGGGGCGAGGCGTAAACCCCATGGATATTTAATATTTAATATTGTACAAATTAATAAAATTAATATATAAAAATGTAAAAAATACATTAAGATTTTAGAAAAATGTATATATATAATAAACATGCGAATATCTACACGAACATTATAAATGAATTTTTACTCTTACTTGGAAAAGTGAAAGACATAAAGATGCATTACACCTATAACATCACTATGATAAAACATACTTAAAGACGTAAGAATGATACTCTAGATGAGGATGGAAGAAATGCTTTAAGACGTTTACTTACCGGCAATGCTCGGCATAATCCCTGTGTCGGCTACTGTGAGGTAATTCTGTTGCTAGTGGTCTCTTTCTCTTTTTTGTGGGTCGGGGTGGGGGATAATTATGTTTGCTTTGATGTTTGACATTTGGATGGACCATGTGGAGTAAGACTTGGCAAACCAAACATCTCAAACTGTTTATCGATTTAGTCTTGACATTTATTGTGCTTATTTCCTTTTCAAACCTGCTTTGAAATGCTTTACTTGAGCCGAGGGTCTATCCGAAACAGCCTCTCTACCTTCACAAGGTAGAGGGTTAAGGTCTGCGTACACATCACCCTCCCCAGACCCCACTTGTGGGATTACATTGGGTATTATGTTGTTGTTATTGACTATAAGACAGTTATTATTTGAAAACCTAAACCAGAAAAAAAAATCATAAATACTCATTACAATATAAATAGAATATGTTTTTTTGGAATAGAGACTTCAGAACAATATCTAAACTAATTGACACTAGAAGAAATTCTAAATTCAAAAACTAACTTGAACGGAATAAATTATAGAGAACAAAGAAAAAACTTGATGAAAATAAAGTATAAAGAAGGAAGCTGCAAGCGTGGAAGCAGCAGAGCAAGTATTGGAGGTCAAAGCTCTTTGTAGTTTGCGCTTGCAGATAAAGGGCCAACGAGATTAGTTACCCAGTAAACAACAAAAAGAAAGAATTGTGAAATTAGGACAACCAATTAGAAGAGACCTTTGACTTTTGAATTTTTTATTTTTTTATTTTTTGGTTTGAGAATTTCCTATGAGTTATTTTTTGAGCATTTAAGTATTAAAAAGAGAATTTATTAAGCAATTTTGGCTCCAATTTAGAAAAGTTCTCTGGGCTTACGCTCCAAATGAACACCCAACACGTTGGGACTTACGCCTAAGCGAACGCCCCGAATGTTGGGACTTGTGCCTCGCCCCGGAAAGGCGGAAACGCCTTTTAAAACATTGGCGTTCCCACCCTAATTGATGAAGAAAGATGCGAGGATGAATTTATTACTTGGGGAAACCTGCAAGAACATGCTGCAAAAGATAACACTGCCTTCTAATATAATTATAAATCCCAATTTTCGGTAACTACACATTTACAGCCATTTTGGTAATAATAATCCATGGTTTTCATCCTCTCTCTTTTTTTTTTTTTTTTTTTTTTTTTGGATTAAGCATTCGATAGTTTTCCTCCTTGTCAGTGCATCTCCAGGAAATAATTAGCAATCTGACATCTAAAGATCAAGAGGTGGCATAGTCTGCACTTATTGAAGGAGGAGGACGTGCAATAAGTAACAATCTATTACATGCTAAATTAAGATAAATTCATCTGGCTCTACCATCTCTAAATGGAGATCACGGTTCTTAAAGGCGAGAAGCACAAAAAGGAACTACGGTTTGCTGGACAAAGCCAAGGAGATGCAGTGGCTGAATGGCTTTGATGTGGAGGAAGGACCACTGTCAACGTTTCTCATTTGCTTTATGCAGATGACACCCTGATTTTCTGTGAGGCAGACAGAAATCAGGCGCACACATCAATAGGAACTTAAAAGGGAGTTTTAGCACTGAAGAAGATAAGACGCACTAGAATATGATTCATTCATATTATGTCAGCATTACAGGATTTTCAATAGGAAGTAAACTTTAGTAACAACTACTACGCCTTAATCCCTAACAAGTTGGGGTTGGCTACATGAATTCTCACGAACCATATCGCTCCATTTGACCTCATCTCAAATCCAATAAAAATAACAATTACTAGAAGTTCTCTATATTTTCTACTAAAAGACTCTGACAGGAATAAACGACTCCTAGAAAAATAGGAAGTAAACTAAGTAACTTACCACATTTTCCAACTAGTACCACAAACAATTTTGATGCATAAATTTAATGAATGATAATTATCCAGCATAGAAATTAGCCCTAACTGCCAGAGGATGAAGCAAATATAACTATCTCTTCCGAGAGAAAAAGAAAAAGTCAAATATTATCTCAAGGGAAAAGAATTCAAGAAACTGTGACAATACAATCAATGAGGATATATAAGGTGTGACCAAATAAAACACAAAGCAGAATCTGGCAAACCTTCTCCTGCTGGTAATTACTTTGCATATCGGAGTTGTTCCTATTGCACAACATCTCCGCTGGCATCACATTAGTTTTTAATACCTTTTGACAGGCAAACTCGCAGCCACTGTCATTACATGATGCCTCATGATACAGATAGCTGAGAGCTGATCTCAGACGAAGTTGTCTTTGAGAATAGTACATCTTAGTTGCAAGGGGATGTGGAATATCTGGAGGTCAACAGCACACAAGCAGTACCATGTAAACATTAGCTTTAGAAGTTAAGAAAAAGACAATGTAGAAAATTACTCAAAGAATAAATCACCATGAGCATAAAAAAGGTGACCTTGGAAATTCTTTTGACTACAAAAGTTTAGGACTTTGTCTTTCTAAAATGAAAAATCAGGGTAGCTATGAGCAACTGAAGGAAAGATGCGACTACTACCTTCAGCCTTTGAACAAATCATTTGGACTTGAGTTGGAATTTTAACTGCAACAGCACGACTACCAATATTGTCACTGCCAGCAGTTGACCTTTCTTGAGGCTCTTCACCTGAAACTTCACAATGGAAGCTATAGATCAGCCACTTTTAACAATGAGAAGCAAAGCCCAAAACAAACGCCCTCTATTTTCTCCTGAAAGAGGATTAAAAATTTCAGAGAAATGGTTTTAAATAGCCAGATTATTCTTCCCATGTGCTAGCTAACTATGTTGACACCCTTCAAGAGGTAATATCTAGTTTTTGCGCCCCTTCATCCAAAGGATAAGGCACACAAAGAAATGAACTCCAAATATACCACAGGAAGTACTCCTGTACCACTCAAAAAGTTCGAGGATGCAAATTTTGAATCAAACGTTTCCACACAATATGCACAAAGTAAAGCCTGACAAGATATGTTCTGGTACAATAAAGAACGGTGAGTGTTGAAAAGAAGTCGATTTTTTTTCCCTTTGCTAAAACCAAAAAAAGGAAGTACAAATATTTTCATAACTACACAGGAAGTAACTTTATGAAGAAATATAAATCTGGCCTTACAGGGAATAGCTTCTCTGGAATTTGCAGACCAACTCTTAGTAACACCATTTGCAGCACCAAAATCAGCTAATAGCTGCCGATTTCCCGCAATTATCCTACAAGATGAAGAAAAATGCCATTAATTAATGAAATCAAGAAAAAGGATCTTCATTTTCCAAGACAGTTCAAAGAAATTAACCACTTAATTGGACCTTTATATGATTTTTACGGTGCATGTATGTCTATATTATATAAAAACTAATCAACTGGTAATTTAAACCGACCAAAACTACCCTATAAAACAAGCATATATCTCAATCTTCAAAGTGAAATAGTAATACTGCATTCTCTTCACGTATGAGCTATCATCAATAGGTTTGATGGGTTTACCCATCAACAGATAGCACATAATATACCCATCACTAGATAGCACATAATATACTCCAATGTAACAACTGTTTGATTCCAAATGTCTGTAATAACTAAAAATTACAAGGCAGTTGGAATTATGCATTCTGAAAGAGGGAGGAAAAATGCATGACATTTACATCAAGCGATAAGTGCATACATCTTAGAACGTTCTTCTTGGCGCAAGATTGCACCTTCTGAGCAATCTTGAGGTCCAGGATTAACCATGGAACTATTTCTCATGGTGGCCACATTTAAGGGTGATGAAATTCCTGCAGTTGTAAAAAAATAAACCAGGCAACCAGCATAAGAACCATATGAAGATGTAGCTTTTGCAAAATTACTAAATATCAAGCTCCTTTGACTGCACGGAAACGCAGTAAGGCAATATAGAGCGACAAGCGGGTAACTTCTTTATCATTTTCATTTGGTGAGGCACCCCTTAGAAGCTCCCAGAACTAAAGTTTCATAACCCTCATGTTACTCGGACTCTTCACTTTCGGTGCCGCACCCGTGTCGACACGACATGGGTGTGGTTGTCGGATCCGTACCCAATCTGGTCAACTGATTTTGAATACTTTGACCGAAATCGACGTAGAAATTCTGGACAGATTCAATGATTTCTTTAATCAAAACTAGAGCTAAGGTGAAATTGAAGAAAATGGAATACCTTGTATACAAAAATTTCTATGTCACTCTGTTTCCTTTTATCTCCTTCGGGGATTCTCCTCTTGATCAATAGTTTTTCCTCAAGTTTTCCACATAATATTCCATAATTTAGGTTTTATAACTCTATTTTTAGATATTTGAATTTTCTTAGCCGAATCCCCGCACCCGTATCCATAACTGGATCCGTATTCCCGAATCTTAAAATTTAGATCATGAAGGATCCGACATCCAGATCCGCGCCCGTATCGGACACCTGCACCCGAGTCCGAGTAACTTACCTACATCGAAGCATTAAAAGGGGAACCTTTTGTCCAAGCATTGAATTAAAAAATAAAAATAAAAAAATAATAAAAAAAAAAAAAACAATCCCTCTGTTTCATGGTGTTTGACTAGACACGGAATTTAAGAAAGACTTTTGGCACATACCAAAAGTACCCTTAAAACTTGTGAAAGGATGTCATGACATTTCTGTAGGATATAAGAGCATGTCACTGACGGTAAAATGAGAAGTTAAAAGTTAAAGAGTTTCCATTAGAAAGGTGTCATTTCTTTTTGGAAAAAATTGAAAAGGAAATAGTGTTATATAAAATAGAATAAGGGAGTATAAACTTGTCAATGAAACTTTGCATTTAATTCATTAAACAATGTCAGGAACGTAATAACAATACAAAGGAAATGTCTAGTTGAATGTAAAACAAATGGGTTGAACAGTTAAGCTAAATCCTATGAATTGTCAGTATTTTAAGGAACAAGACTACAAGAATCATGAGGAAAACAAGGAACATGAGCACAAAAGAGGATGATACTTTTATAATCAGGAAATGAAACAGTTGAATGATGCTCCTCCGAACAGCATGATGATGCACCAAAACCATTATCTAACAATTCAAGTTTTGCTCTCTTTCTGACTGTTATAGGTTTGTCTATAGGAAATTAAAGATGGCAAATCATAATTAAGCAATAAGAGAAGTTATACACCATAACACCAACTTAAAGTATGTCAACAGATCTCAGCTTATAGAGAACTGCAGCAATGACCTCATAAACTTTTCTTCAAGAGCATAAGACAACAAAAACAATGTTCATATAGGGAAAGGATACTAGAGTTTGCAGTTAGTGACTTTTTTCTCTCTTTCCTCGGACGTTTCTTGTGCACGGTACCATCATTGACCTCCAAAACAGTTTCTTCTGCAGAGTCTAATGACTTACAAAGCTCTGAAAAGATAAAATTGTACATGTTAAACAAGATGGACTAGAGAAGGCAAAATAAAGAGTAGTTTTAAGGCTGGTCATCACTTTCCAGACTAAACTCAGGTATGGTGATTATATCTTTTTGAACTTTGGAAAAGTTAATATGTATTGTGCAAAGACTCAACCTGTTCGGCAATTTTAAGGGTCTTTCAGCATACACCAACCACCCAAATAACAGGGTTGATTAGTCGATGAGGAAATAGGAACATACTGTTTATACGTCAAAAAATTTAAGGAGAAGCATTGGAGAGAAACTTCTGATTCATCAAGTTTCTGTCACAGGCCAACAATGAGGAAGAAAACACAATATGAACTAATGCTACAACTACTACTACATCTCAATCCCGAGTTAGTTAGGGTCGGCATATAAATTATCTTTTTTGAAACTGAGGTCGGCATATAAATTATCACTATCAATTTTGCTCTATTTGGACCCGTTTTTTACATTATTCAATAATTTGGGTTATGTCTCAAACACCAGAGGTTTCTACATTTTCTACTAACGAACTAGGGCAGGACAATATGACATTTGTTCTCAGAACATAGGCAATTAGCATGTCAAGATGGTCTTAGTCAAGCTTGAAAGCTCAAATAGAAAATCAACACATCAAAACGAGATTTAAAATAAAATATAACTGAACATGTATAATGTTAAAACGAGAAAAAAATTGAGATGGTAAGGAGAGATGGACACAGGCCACCTTGTGCAACTAGTTAAAAAGGGATAGGACAATAAGTACCGCCTGTCTATTAACAGAGACTTAGTTATATATAAAAGCAGAAGAATAAATTGACTCTCAGTAGCACTTAGACAAATTATGGTCCCACATATCATCGTGATCACACCCCCCCCCCCCTCCACCCGCTTCTCTTTTTTCAGAATAGGTCTCTGCTAGAATGTTTTCAGATGATGAGACATTCTTTTTTGTCGTCGTAGACAGTTACTACAATTCATTTAGGAAACGGAAGTTCCCTTCAAGACAAAATAAGGTAGAAGTCTCCAAGGGGGTTTATAATGTTCTGGGTATTCCACTCATAGCCTTAAGGTTTTGACTTAGATGCTCAGATTCTTTCATATAGTATCGCAGCAGGAAAAAGTCCTAGATTTAACTCTCACCACCGCCCATTAACAAAAAAGGATTTCCACATGTTTAACCCAAGAAATAAATAAAGAAAGAAAATAATCAAACACGTACTGAGAGAGTGTTAAGACATAATTAAATAAATAAAAGTATCATCTCTGACAATTTGAAGCTTTTAGATGAGGTGGTTAGAGAACTCAATACAATTAGTCACACAAGCTTTTGGAGAAAACACTTGTCCTAAATTGGCAAAGGGTCTCCAAAGGCTTCAGGACTCACACTCTTAACCTGTTGAACCACTTTTTCTTCGGAAAAAAATCAATCCGCATGTAATCACTAGAACCTGGATACACATGCAGGAGAGTACAACAACAACAACAACATACCCAGTGTAACCCAGGAGTGTACAACAACAACAACAACATACCCAGTGTAACCCACAAGTGGGGCCTGGGGAGGGTAGAGTGTATGCAGACCTTACCCCTACCTTTGGGAGGTAGAGAGACTGTTTCCGAAAGACCCTCGGCTCCAGAGAAAAGTATTAAGGAGAGTATTAAGAATAAACTTGAGTGAGGGTCTCCAAAAGGGTGTGTGATATTCTGGGGCTGCTCCACTCATAACTCTAAGGTTTTGGGTTCGATGCTCCGTTTCTTTCACATGATGTTAGTGTAAGCAAACGTGTTAGGTTCAAGTCGGACCACTATCAATTTGAAACAAGTACTTCAACAGGCTTAACCCCAAGAAAAAGTACCAGGCTCACATGTGTTAAAACATAATTAACTAGAAAAGTATCCTCTGTCTTAGCTTTAACTAGAAAAGTATCCTCTCTCTTACATTTTAAGCTCTGGTTCTTCTTCTTCTTTTTTGATAAGGACATTTTAAGCTTTGCTTTTAGAAAAGATGGACAAAAAACTTCACATATCTCATATATGAAATGTCTCCAAAACTAGTTTCACGACTTGATATGTATCTGGAACTATATAAAAAGTAGTCAGTTCGAGATTATAAAGCAATTGCAGACATACAAGAAAACCAGAACATGATTTATAAAAGAAATGAAGAATCCCCAAAAATATCCAGTACATAATTAGTGTTGCACTAAGAATGGCATTATGGAGTTACTCTAAAAGATACACATTTCTGCTGTCTTAAAGAAGAAATGCTTGAGGCAGATAATGATTTTGGGACTAGTTATCCAATAGTTTATCATGTGTTAAGTTATTTCCAAGTATGATAAGTCCATGGAAATGTAAACAGAAGGAAGAAGTGTCTATTTAAGTGCCAAAATAAAACTATGCATAGCAACTGATATATAACTACGACACTAGAACACGAGATGTTTTAAGTTATTAAAAAGGGGAAAAACCTGCATGGGCGACGTATTGGCTGGCCTTTATTGGCTTCTTACAAGCATTGCAACATACCTTAAGAACAAATATTCAAGAATCAATTTTTCCGCAAAACTATGAATGCAGTGCATTGTGAATTATCATCACGCAAGTAATCATGTAAGTCCTTTTGAGTTTATCATTACCTGATTATACGTTAAATATTGTTTTTATCAGTGTTAAATCTTCTAAAGGAGAAAGTTCCTAATAGATGACCAACCATATGTCCTTCACCAGGTGAGAGTAAATTGTTTGCTGCTAAACTTGAGGAATATGCTAGGAAGGAGACCAAAATTAAAGAAAATACTGCCACAATGAGACAAAGTAACAAACGGAAGGGTTTTGAGAGAGTTAATTGGCACTCCCTCCGTTGACCATTCCAATAAGACTGGCTTACTTTCACTATGCCGCAAAAAAGAAACTTGTCCTATTTGTTGAAATGAAAACTTGTTCCTCCAATAAGTCAAAGTTATATTATTATAAACTATTTCAACTCTATATTAATTTCAAATTTGACACACATCATTTTAACTAACTACTTCATTTTTTATCCTTACCAACTAGTATTTTAAATAATTAAACATCAAAACCAACGAAATACTATTTTTGGGATGGCCAACACGATATACTACTTAAATGTCTAATTCCTAAAGTTTACGCTAGTCAAAGTCGGCCTATCATTATGCATATGGGAGAGGCGTACTAAAAAGGGATAACATAATGTTGAAAATTAGATTGGTAATCAAAATGGCATAAAATTGAAATATTAGCATTTGGAGAATCAAACATATTCTCATCCAGTTACAATGTCTAGATACAACTTTTTACTAGCATGGTCATCAAGGATCCCTTTGCACAACATGTGATGCTCTAAAAAACAAAGATGCTTTCAGCAAACAAAACAATGTGGACCCCGCCTGTCATGGTGGAACGAAAGAGTATCATAAACTGTTGCCACATTCTGGTCCAAACCCCAAACCCACTTTTTCATGATGTTTGCTTTTTCTGGGAAAAATGACCTTTTTCAACCTATATATATATATATAATACGCGTGTGTATGCGCGTGCAGGTATTTATATTGTAAACACCTTTCAATAGCGAAAGAAAAGGAAAAAATTAGTTGGTTCTAATGAATTAATCTCATCTATAGGAAAGCCTAAAACATGTTTTATCACTTTAATATCTTTTCCCAAAAGAGAAACCAACACTAACATCCTACACTCTAATTGTTCTCCAACAACAACAAAAAAAAAATTGGTTTCTAAAACCAAAACAAAAACCAAAAGTCTCAAATTTCAACTCCAACTAAGTCTAGCAATAAAAGTCCCCACGCCTTTGCTAATAGGGCTATTGGTTAAGGAGCAATAATTTAACTTTTCTAATCCATGTGAAGAGGAGAGACACGGATGCCCCAGTGCGGAGGTGTGAGAGGTTGGCCATGGATGGTTTCAGACGAGGTAGGGGTAGGCCAAAGAAGTATTGGGGAGAGGTAATTAGACACGACATGGCGCAGTTACAGCTTACCGAGGACATGACCTTAGATAGGAGGGTTTGGAGGACCCATATTAGGGTAGAAGGCTAGTAGATAGTCTCATTACCCTGCCTTATTAATAGTCGCATTATCGTAGTATAATTTCTTGTGCTCTAATTTATGCTATTATGCTATTATCTGTTATTTCCTGTGCTTTGATTATTCTATGTTATCTGTGTCGCTTGCGTTACTTCATTTCCATATCGCTTTGAATCTCTTAGCCGTATCTGACCTCTTTTTATGTTTTTATTGAGTCGAGGGTCTCTCGGAAACAGCCATCCTACCTTGGTAGGAGTAAGGTCTGCGTACACTCTACCCTCCCCAGACCCCACGTTGTGGGATTTCACTGGGTTGTTGTTGTTGTTGTTGTTGTTGTAATCCATTATGATGATTGAAGGCGCTAAAATGGAATAAGGTAGACATAAAATCATATTGTTGGGAATATTTAGAAAAGACATCATCCCCTTTCAAGGAGAAAAACAAAAGCAAAATTGTTAGAAAAGACTTCCTAAGAAGGCAGACTAATTAAAGTCAGAACACAAGATGGAAGCAAAGGATCTATATAAACGATACCACAAGTGGAAAAATAGCTTAGTCATTGTTATACTTATACAAAGTCTATTACTTCCCAAAGTCTTTTTAATCTGGTTAGAGACTTCAATATTAGTGTAGGGATAAATATGAAATTTCGAGAACCCTAATTTGTCGTAAGACAAAGCTTTTTAGTATTGTGGACTTGAATAAGAACCGGCTGCTGAGGATTCATATAGTCAACACGAACTATTTTGGAATTGAGGCCTAATTTATTGAATGATAAAAAGAATTTTGTCTCCCTAATGGAGTTACAGCTATAACTTCATATTAACATATATAGCTCCACCTCCTCTAAATTTAAAGGTCTAATTTTTTATAATGGCAGCAGCCAAAAAATATCTTCAATTTATTCGCACTTCATAGTTATGAAATACCATCTCCCATTTCTAAACTCAAAAATTTATAATACCTAATATCTTGAGTGTGAACTCAATCAAGACATCAAAGTCTAAAGGAACTCACTAGTTCGACTAATTCTCAACAAAGCATGCACAGTTGTGTGTGTGTGTGTGTGTTTTTTTTTTTTTGGTTCTACCTTTTACAAGTAAAACCACGAAGTATAAGGTCAACCTTAATTTGTCTGATCTTTTATTCCATATAAGATGAATAATTATCATAGTAGATGCTGAAGGATGTGTTTTATGCAGCAGTTTCTTCCCAGACACATTCAGACGAAAGTCATAGCTGAGTTCTAAGTTGCAGTACAACTACTTGTAACCCAATTCTGCCTTAATTCTTCTTTTTGATAAGTAATTTTTGCCTTAAAACTTATGATAGTCCATGCACAGCCCTGCATATAAAGCTTATGTAGCTGTATACGAGGTTAATGAAAACATGTATGGCACTGCATTTATATCGTTATCATTCTATTTTTCATGTTTTCTGAATATTGACATAGACAGAAGAAAGCCAATACTCTTTTACAAACACAAATGTGAAGCAATTATTGTAAGAAAACTTGTCTAGCAATAAAACTTTTGCGAAGGTATCAACAAGTAGAACGATCTTAATCAAAGATTTAACAGGTGCACTTTTTGGACCTTACCAAATGCAAAGGATCTGTAAGTGGCCTCAAACCAAACACGTGCATATCTGCAAGAAGAGCATGTCAAGGTAATTGAACAATAAGAGCAAATATAGATGCATTAAATGGTAAACTGATTGATACACCTGAAACCTCGATGCTTTCTACACTGAGAGGTGCAAAATTTAGAGAACATAAATACCTTCTTCATCAATCAAATTTGCTTCATCTGCCTCTCTCAATTCTCTTTGAATGTACTGAGCAGCTAATTTATGGCGGCCTGCTTCCTCTGTGAAGGAAAGAATACAGTGAGAAACAAAGGTAAAATATGTCAATGAACAAAAGTAAAAAAAATAGTGGGAAAAGAAAATAGAAGGATATAAGACAATGAGGAGTACACCAGACCAGGTCAAGATTTATTGCTAACATGATAGGGCACAATTAAATGGACATAAACACATAAACTGTCTGAATTGAGTTCTATTATTCACCTGAAGCTGTTTGTTGGATATTTCCAGCTACAAGAAGCCTTGTCAAGGCTTCCATTCTCCCACTTCCAAGAGGACATACCATCAAGTTCTTGAAAATCTACAATTCGAAAAGATAAATTTCCAGTAAATTTGAAGAATGTTATACTAGAAAACTAAAGTGCTTAAAAGCTATTTTGGCTTAAAAGCACCTAAAATAAGCCAATCCAAACAGGCTCTATGTCTGATTAAGTTATGTACTAAGTGAACAACCTATAATTCTTGACGTAATGGAAGGACAAAAAAATACTACATGCAGAATAAAGAGCACAGTAAGACTTCAAATAGGGGTCTTACACCTCATTGCTGCTGTAAGCACTCTTAGGCCCCTTAGACTTCCAAGTCTCCTACTTTTCTTATTTGAATAAGTAAATAATTAAAGTGAATAACAAGTCTTTTTCATCATCATTAGTTGCATTGTACACACATATATAAGTAAAGAAAATTATGGCATCAAAAGATCTGAACTTGAGGACACTTAATAGTTGAAAGATCTTAAACTCATATTGCATTCATGGGTATCAGGCTAAAGCTCTTGTCTTGACTTAACATGAACAAAAGATTGGACCTTCATTAGCATAGATAACTAAGCAGCCTAACATCTTCCACTCTATAAATAACGCAAGCCTTCAAAGTTCTCATCATGAAAATGTAAAACACAAAGGAAATGGTTAACAAAGAGAAGGCATCAAGTGTGGAAGGTCATAATAACAAGCAAACTTCTGATTAAGAACTTTATCGAAATTTTCCTTAGAATGTAAAGGTAATATCATCAATCTGTAGACATGTTAGGGTATTGGACCATTTATAAAGGAGATGTAAATTCTTTGTCAAATTCATTAAGAACACGTCATAGGATATCTGTTTATGAGTTAAAAAAACTTAGATGAGAGTAACGACCGTAAAAATTAGAGTATATGTGGTAAAATTGAGGAAGTTTTCCCAGATCCAATCATCAATCACTTCGTCAGTCCCAAATTAGTTGGAGTTGGTTATACAAACTATATACATTCCCCTCTGTCGAGTATTCGAAGGATTCATCATTGTTATTCCATGTTAGGTTGGTTGTCAACTATGGGAACC
The DNA here is from genome assembly GCF_019175385.1 of Lycium barbarum. Classification (NCBI taxonomy): domain Eukaryota; kingdom Viridiplantae; phylum Streptophyta; class Magnoliopsida; order Solanales; family Solanaceae; genus Lycium; species Lycium barbarum. The sequence continues at coordinate 115,879,571 of NC_083338.1, forward strand.
TATCCCAAGTAATACTCTGCAAAAGTTAATTTCAGGCAAAACTAGAACTTAAATTATCAAAATTTATCCAATAAAACGCCACAAGTATCCATGATGAAATGTTTCACTTATCCAACAACAAAAAAGTGGAAAAGGTCCCTTTTTCATAAAGGAACTCAAAATGCATGTCCTGATATGTAGCACTATGTTAATGCAAAAGCAAATAAAAATCAATGAGTACTCAGAAGACTGGTATGTCAATTACATTGATCATGAATTGCGCGTTGAATTATATGGCACAATGCCACTACAAAAATCACACATAAATTGGCAAGTGAAAACATTTGGACAAACAGTGGAAGAGTTCAGTTTTTACCTAACATCTTCAACCACAAATTTCCTAAATAGATAAATCTCAAAATATCAAATTATATACATATTTACCCAAGTGTGTATATATATAGCGATATAAATATATGGGAAAATTACGGTCTATGTCTATTTTTGAGAATATTTACACCACGTAGCCCATACTTTTGAGTACAAACACCCGATTGAACTCATATTCGTGTATAAACACAACACCATTATACAAGGTTGATAGTTTATGTATAATGGTTCCCGCCCGGTACAATGCTGTATAATTGGCTACGTGGCGTAAATATTATAATAAAAGCTGTATAATTATGAAATTGAGAAAACAATTGATGAGTTAGGCTTCAACAAAAAACGCGTATAACTGAAATTGAAATGTGTAAAAAGCAAAATTAAGTTGAGAAATGGATAGGGACATTACCGGTGATCAGTTAGAGAGATGATTATTAGAGAAATGTAGATGAAATTTAAGTTGGAAAAATGGGAATGATTGAAACCCTAGAATTCCGTTGAAGAAGTGGGCATTGTTGAAAGAAGCAGAACAAGGAAGCAGAAAAGAGGTGGCAAAACAAGGAAGCCAAAGCACCGGCTTTTTAAGGCAAGGATGGTGGGTAATTAATTGTGGATTAATTTGTGTTAATGACCATCTCACTACGAGGGTATGCTCAAACTAGTCCTTAACTATCCTAATTTCCCTTCTTCTTTTTTATAAAATGTGAGTTTTAGCTAATTTTCTCTTCTTTTTTTCATAGTTCCAAGGTTCGATGAATATTTTGCCGGAGACTAAAAGTGTTAACTTTTGGCCAACTTAAAAGGACCAAAACTGTTGAGTGCATACTTAAGGGACCATTTATGTCATTTTCTCCCTTAAAATTAAGTAATGCTTTTGTGAGTTTCATATTTATATTATACATTATTTTTGTTACCACTAAAATATAACTTATGAGGATTAAAAACTCCACACTTGACAGATGGCAAAGTATTTGTAAACACTTACTTAGAGACTTGCGAGGATTCAATCATCGATGTAGCTTTTATACTAACTAAAACCCAGTAAAGTATTATTTTTTTATAAACATTATACTTAAATTATGGATTATTTTTATTGCCGCATGAATAATTATATTTGAAGAACAAACTGCTTCCCTTAAAGGACAGATACCAAAAGGTTTATGATGACTTTCTGAATAACGTGTAGGGTGAAAAAGGGGTGGCATATTGAAATTTTTAACGGATAATTAAGTCTTTATAGGTATTGCTTGAGTCGGGTATGGATTATGGTGTGCATCGTTCGGATAGGGTGTAATTGTCGAGTATGCTTGGAGAGAAGTCTGTGGAATTTGACTAGTGTTATGACAAGTGTCGTGGGGCTTTGAGATTGGCAAACACTGAGGTACATATTTCAGATGACTGATGTGATAAGATGCATGGGGAGGAGATTCGCAATGTAGATGTGTGGTTTCATAGCATCCTTGAATAAATAGGATAGAGTTGATTAATAAGAGGAAATCTCTACAGTTGAAAGTCGAAGTGATGATATTTTCGAGGTGAGACTATGTTTGTGGCAATAGGCTATGTCGAAGTGTTGCTAGCTATATAGCATGGTTGAGTATTTGAAGTATGAATGGCTTGGGAGTATTTGTGTGTGGTAATAAACATGGATTGCAAGATTGATACTTTTGGAATTGCTAAAGGCATGAGGAGATATTACAATCAGAGATGTTATGGTAATGAATAGTGGAGTACGGGGCCGCTGGCCATGCGTCTAAACAGTCGAAATGGTGAACGAGTTAAGTGAAAGCACAAAAGAAAAATCTAATGTATTCAGATTCCATGAACTTTTATCATATTTTCGTGACAGGTGTGAATTGAGAAGCATGAAGATTTAAGTCATACGGTATAGTCCCTCGTTACTAAGTTGATGAGTTGGGTGAAGTTTCAGCTTTTGAGGTCGAGAATGACAACACGAGGTTGAGTATTCATGAGCAAATTGTTAGAATGGGTCACCACAGACTTATGGAAGGCTTATTATTTATTTTGTAAAGATTTGAAATCAGTTTGGGTGACTATTAGTGATATTCAGGGAATTGTGCATTTTTATATCGGGTCAGATTTGTTCATTTAATGCCATGGGACTTATGGATTCATCACTAAGAAAGATTTGTAGTCATTCTAGTAACCCATTTACAGTCATATTTGCTAGATTGACGGTTCATGAAAGAGTAATGGTAGATTTATCTGGCCTTATTGAAGTTGCAACTAGATTTGATGATATTTTGTTGATGGAAGCTATACGAACAGTTCTAATGGTTTACACAGATACTTGAAAATGTATCAAGGGGATATGAATGGATATGTGAAGCCTTTGAGGTGATTAGTTGTCTTTCTACTAATTTGGACGACGAATGTTGACTCGGTAGCTTCAGTTCGACGAAACGGAACTAATGGATTTGGAATTAGCGCAATTAGCCTTAGATAAGGTTAGTTTTTTACAGAAATATGTAGAATTGGCTCGGAACAGGAACAAGTTCTTTTCTAGTTACATGGAGTCATGATTTACACTTGCAGTGTGTGACAACGTGTTTTCTACAGATTCTTGGTACTAAAGACGACATTGGAAGGTGTGGAAGAAAGATAAGTAGAATCGGGGTATTTTACAGATACAGGTTTGACAATGGATTGCGGCTTCAACTAAAGAATTGTGGTGTCTATGATGATAATTGTGGAATTTATCTATCATGTTCAAAGGGATGATTATGATCAAAATCAGATATTTCAAGTGGAGTCTGATCAAATATGTGAGGATCAGACCATTGACCTCTGTTAAAGGCAGATTTGGCGGATTAACAAGCGCATTGCTTTCGACTTTGTGGTGGGATTGTCACGCACTTTGAAAAAGTTTGATGTAATTTGGGTCATTGTGGACCATTTGACTAAGTCAGCTCTTTTCATACCAGTTCATACTACTTACTTACAATTCGGAGAAGTTGGCCAGAATCTACATCTGGAAGATAGTTCATTTGCATGGGGTGTTCATTTCTATTGTTTTTAGATCAAGGAAAGTAGTTTACATCTCATTTATGTCGGTCTATGCAAAAGGAGTTGGGTACTCGGGTTTCTTTTGGCATAATTTGCTTACAACAACAGTTACCATTCAAGCCACTATATGGTAGGAGATGTCATTCTCTAATTGGTTGGTTTGATGTGTTCGAAATTAGGTATTGGAGTACAGATTTGTCAACAAATTCTTTGGACAAGATCAAATTAATTCAAGAGAGGCTTCTCACAACACATAGTAGACAAAAGGGTTATGTGGATCGGAAGATTCGTGATTTGGAGTGTTACATCCCGTATTTTTTGAACGTCAGATTAATTGTAAGTTGAGGTGGGGCCCACACGTCAAGATTTTTTTTTGGGACATGTGACAAATTATATGAATCACATATGTGAAGTTAAACACAAGTCAAGAAGGACCCTTGGGCCAAATCAAAGTGGAAGCCCTCCAAAAGGACAATTTAAGGAAGCATTTTCGGATGATCTGACTTCTAGGGGCAAAAACGGTATTATAAATTTGGAATTTGGGAAAACGCCCAGAAATAAAAGTTGTAGATAATTGAATTAGCTTTCCATCCATAAGTCGTGGGCCCTCATACAATATCGGGATCAAAAGTTATGACCGTTTTACTGAACGAAGGTCCAGGCAGAAAAAAAGGTCTGCGCGATCGCGCCTGGGAGGGGCGCGAACGCGCAGAAGAAAATCTGTAACACAGCGCGAACGCGCCAGAAGGTGGCGCGATCGCGCTGAACACTTTTCTAGACAGTTCTGGCAGATTCTAAAAGGTTATATAACGGGGCTTTAGCCCCCAATCAACAACAAAACACCCTCTAAGCCTCCCCAAAATCTCTGAAAACTTCCACCAACTTCCACCCATCAATTTTCACGCAAATCAAAATATAATTTTCAAATTCCGGTCCAGACAGCGCACAGTTGCAACTACAAAATTGTGTAGTAATTTGTTGTGGCTCAAGGTCAGGGTGAAGAAGTGAAGATACAGAAATATTATCGCGATATAGGTATGAATCTTTCATTGTTAACATTAATCTTGGTTGATTTACGGAGAAGGAGTTTTTTAACTGCTGTAAATTAATTTGGTTGGTGGAAATATGGTACAAACACCCTATGGGATGTTTTATGGAATAATTTGATGTGGGAAATAATACTATTGATTCTGGTATTGTTATTGTTGTGCTGGTTGTTGAATTGAGAATTCGGGCTAGGCATATAAACAGGGGAGATGCTGCCCAAATTTCTGTAGAAAGATGTTAACTTGAGATTCAATTCCTAAGAGCGTATAATTAATATTTGGTAATTGTGACCATTTGTAAAATTTGGAGAGTTTGGGATTTGAATTTGGAAGTTGGAAACTTGTTATGAAATTGTATGCCAAAGATTTGATGTTTTGCATAAGTTATAACTTTGGCGGAAAATTGTATATCATGTATATCGAGTGTATAACTTGAGGAAAACGATATGAAATGTTTCTAGAACTATATGGTGATGATCTTGATTGTTGATGAATGTGAAATTATTGATATTAGTTGAAAGTTTGGGTTGAATTGAAGGTTATGTCAACTTGTGAGAAAAATGACTAGTTGAAGGATATTTGTGTTTTTAATGTTCATTGTTGATATTGATGTTGTCGTTTGGGTTGTTGTTGATGATTTATAGCCGAGTTGAATTCTCGGGGTGCTATATGTATAGGGGAAGTGCTGCCGAAATTTCGGTAGACAAATATGCATTAAGTTGAAATTATGGTATTTATAACTTACAATTGGTAAACTTGACCAATTGCAGTTTTTCGACGAACCGGGAAGTGAGTTTGGAAAGGCGTAAGGAGCGTGAAAGGTATGTAAAGCAACCCCAATTCTTCCCTTGGCATGCCCTTAGTGTGTTAGGGTCGGATCCGGGCCTCGAAGGACCTCTTGGCCCTCGGAATCCGCAAGAGAAAATTTCAGTTTTTCCTTCAGTAGAATTGAACCATTTTGATATGCTATTTCTTGGAATTATGCAATTTTGCTCTCAATCACTTAAAAATTCATGGAATATCTGTAGAACCTTTTTAGGTGATACCATAAGCTTAGAGGGCATAATTTGAGCCCGCCGCCTTGTTTGTCCCGAGGCGGGCCCACTATTTCCGGTTTTGCCCTTAATGTGTTAAAGCTTCCTTTTTAAGCGATTTTTGAAAGAAATGCTTCGATTACCCTACTAATCGCTTAACGAATATTATTTTAAATATTCTACTAAATATTATAAATTATTTTGACACTCGGAATGACTTCAGGAAAGTTATATTTCTGTAATTTATTATGATATCCGAAATACATTTATTATGATTCCGTCTGACTCCATGGATTTGTTTGGCTTTGATACGCTTCATCGAGTCTTTGAAAACATTTTATGATATTTTTAAATTGCATTAGTCTCTCACTACTCCATTCGTGGATGTCCCAACGTTTCCCACACTGAGCCCGGGCCAGGATATGTTGTCAAGCGTGATTCTATGCATTGTTCGCCGCGTCCCGATGTGAGGGGGCAGGTATACGCGTACATGGGTCTGTGGAGTATGATGTGCCATGTCCGCCTATTCTGATCTGATCTGTTATGGCCATTTTGATATGACATTTTATGATGCGGGGCCACGCCCCTCTTTCTGATTCCTCTGTATGGTGGCACCAGTGTCAGGAGGGTGGCCACGTTCTGTCTGCCGAGTCCCGTGGCAGGGACCGGATATGATATGACATATGTTTCTGTACACATTCTGTCTGTTTTGGAAATATGCATTTGACACTCTGGATTTTGTACTCATTTTCTGTAATCACTATGATTTGACTTCTGTGATTCCGCTTTACATATTCAGTACATATTTCGTACTGACCCCCTTTCTTCGGGGGCTGCGTTTTCATGCCGCGCAGGTACTGACGACAGGTTCGCTGATCCACACGTTTAGGATCCTATTTCTGCTATTTGGGGCGCTCTCTTCTACAGGGCCCATCTTTTGGTACAGTCTGTCACTGCTATCTGGATATGTACTTTGTTCAGGGTATGACGGGGCCCTGTCCCGTCTTATGATTATGATATGTTCTGTAGAGGTCTGTGGATACATCTGTGTGGGTTCTGTACATATGTTTGGGATATTCTGTTCTGTGATGGCCTTATCGGCCTATGTGTGCCAAGTCTGCTTTTCTGCTAAGTTCTGTAGCGACCACTAATATTATTATTATTATATTATTATTCTGTTAATATGCTAATTTGGGGTATCGGGTACGTATAGGTGCCCAGCTCGGGCACTGGTCGCGGCCCACGGGGTTGGGTCGTGACAAAAGTGGTATCAGAGCAGTTCGTCCTCGGAATGTCCACAGACCGTGTCTAGTAGAGTCTTGTGTATCGGTGTGTTGTGCACCACGCCTATAAACAGGAGGCTACAGGGCATTTAGGATACTACCCTTCTTTCTGTCTTAGATCGTGCGTTAGAGCTGTGTTATCAGGATGACTCCTCTCTAACGAATGGTTACATTTGCAGATATGCCTCCAAAAAAAGCGACAGCGGCCCAGAAGGCCAAGTTAGTGGCCGTAGGAGAGACTAGCCGGGTCCAGAGGACTACCAGGGCCCAGGCATATATTGCTCGGGAGACTTTGCCCCAGACAGAGGGTTCTTCTACACCGCCACTCGTGGAGGAGATTGGGGCGGTCGCAGCCGCAGATCGGGGGGCGGCTCCACCGCCAGCTCCCGCAGTTCCAGTACCTGAGCCTCCAGCTCCACGGCCAGGCACTGAGGATCAGTCTATGAGAGAGGCAGTCCAGTTGCTGACGAGACTTGTGGCAGGGCAAGTTCAGGGGCATGGACTGGGAGGTGACCGGGCAGTCAGGCGTGATAGTTCGAGAGCCCGTGAGTTTTTGACTTGTAGTCCTCCAGAGTTCTTCGAGACAAAGCCCGAGGAGGATCCCGAGGAGTTTATCAGGAAGATGCGGCGCACCTTACATTTGATTAATTCTTCCGAGACAGAGTCAGTCGCGTTGGCTTCGTACCGGTTGTATGATGTAGCGGCTAATTGGTACGAGTCTTGGGAGTTAGCCAGAGGCGTTGGTGCTCCCCCAGCAGTCTGGGATGAGTTTTCTGAGGCTTTTCTTGGACACTTCCTACCTCCGGAGCTACGACGGGCTAGGGCCGACAGATTTTTTTTGCTGAGACAGAAGGGTCGCAGCGTTCGAGATTACAGTCTGGAGTTTGATTCGTTGGCCCGATATTCACCTGCTGTGGTAGCTACTATGACTGACAGGATGCACAGGTACATTATGGGGCTGGACGATTATTTGGTCGACAGTTGTTTGGTGTTGGCTGCTCAGCCCAGTATGGATATTGCCCGTATACAGGCACATGCCCAGGGTATGGAGGACCGGCGTAGAGGACATCAGCCCGACAGGAGCCAGGATCGGAGACAACCCAAGAGGGCCAGATCAGCTGGGTATTCTGGGGAGTCTTGGAGTAGGCAGCCTCAGGAACAGTAGCAGTCTAGCAGACATCCTTCCCAGCCGGCACAGAGCACACCTCCGTAGTTTACAGGTCGAAGATTCGATAGCCCAGGGTATTCAGGAGCAGGCCAGAGCTCCAGGGCTTCAGGTCCGCGGACAGATGGGGGTTCCGGTCAGTTGAGGCCACCCAGGCCTCAGTGTTCTTATTGTGGCAGATATCATCCTGGAGAGTGCTACAGAGTCACCGGTGCATGTTTTTCTTGTGGCCGTCAGGGCCATTCTGTGAGAGATTGCCCGTATAAGGGTAATTTGGGTGGTGCAGCGCAGCCTACCGGATTAGCTGTTGGTTCATCATCTTCATCTGTAGCTATGCACCCCCCGGGACAAGGTACATCAGCACCAGCAGGCCGCGGTAGAGGCCGTGGCGGAGCTTCCAGTTCTGGCGGTCCTTCGAACCGCATCTATTCCCTGACTAGTCGACAGGATTCGGAGACGCCACCAAATGCGGATATAGGTATATTATTATTCCTTCCTCGAAATATATGTGTAATGATCGGTCTAGGCTCTATTTTGTGGTACATTTTCCCGTCCTAGTTACTAATAGGATTGAGGAAACACCCGAATTGACAAAAACCGTTGGGGTAGCCGTGCATATAATAAAAGGTGAGTCTTGAAGATTTAGAGGGCTAATATAATAAATGCACAATCAGAAAAATGAAAGACCCTCTCTAGAGCGGAGTGGGACCCGCTACGAAAATTGTTCGGAAATTGTTAAGACCCCAGTTTGCCCTAGATTGCGTAAAAAGGGTCGTGTGAGGAAGTGGGTGCTATTATATCAGCGTTAACGTGTCTAAGTGAACTAAAGTTTCGAGGTTAAGCGTGCTAGGGCCAGAGCAATTCTGGGATGGGTGACCCCCTGAGAAGTAAACAAAATTTTCACAAGTATAGGAATAAGGGACGAATGGAAAATTTGGGATAACCTAAAGGAGATTAGGATATGCGGAGTGATTAGATTAGAAACCCTCAAGAAATCGGGTAGACTAAGACAAGATAAGCTGGTGAGGAAGAAGATAGCGCAATGCAGCTTGGGACCGAGAGTAAGTTTGAATAGGCGTTTGGGAACTGTTTTGTGAGAGAAATGGTAGTAAATGTGTATGTGTGCATATGACACCCCATTCATGACTGTACCGACCGACAGGTGGACCTCAGCAGCCAGTGTCGCGAGGTATGAAAGATATTAACTGAACAGAATTTGAGAGACAAAACGAAAGACATGGTACAGATATTTCAAGTAAACTGACACCAATTCCGTCGCTAGCTAAGGCCGGGACGTTCTAGCACAACGATGTTCGGAAATAGAAAGAAAACGAGTACGAAAAAGGAGGATAGTAATAGTAACGATTGGGAAATTTTGAAGGAAAGAAAGAGACCTCTCCGACGTATTATAATACCCCATAAGGCTAGTTGAACATTCGAGGACGAATGTTCTAAAGGGGGGGAGGATGTTACATCCCGTATTTTTTGAACGTCGGATTAATTGTAAGTTGAGGTGGGGCCCACACGTTAAGATTTTTTTTTGGGACATGTGACAAATTATATGAATCACATATGTGAAGTTAAACACAAGTCAAGAAGGACCCTTGGGCCAAATCAAAGTGGAAGCCCTCCAAAAGGACAATTTAAGGAAGCATTTTCGGATGATCTGACTTCTAGGGGCAAAAACGGTATTATAAATTTGGAATTTGGGAAAACGCCCAGAAATAAAAGTTGTAGATAATTGAATTAGCTTTCCATCCATAGGTCGTGGGCCCTCATACAATATCGGGATCAAAAGTTATGACCGTTTTACTGAACGAAGGTCCAGGCAGAAAAAAAGGTCTGCGCGATCGCGCCTGGGAGGGGCGCGAACGCGCAGAAGAAAATCTGTAACACAGCGCGAACGCGCCAGAAGGTGGCGCGATCGCGCTGAACACTTTTCTAGACAGTTCTGGCAGATTCTAAAAGGTTATATAACGGGGCTTTAGCCCCCAATCAACAACAAAACACCCTCTAAGCCTCCCCAAAATCTCTGAAAACTTCCACCAACTTCCACCCATCAATTTTCACGCAAATCAAAATATAATTTTCAAATTCCGGTCCAGACAGCGCACAGTTGCAACTACAAAATTGTGTAGTAATTTGTTGTGGCTCAAGGTCAGGGTGAAGAAGTGAAGATACAGAAATATTATCGCGATATAGGTATGAATCTTTCATTGTTAACATTAATCTTGGTTGATTTACGGAGAAGGAATTTTTTAACTGCTGTAAATTAATTTGGTTGGTGGAAATATGGTACAAACACCCTATGGGATGTTTTATGGAATAATTTGATGTGGGAAATAATACTATTGATTCTGGTATTGTTATTGTTGTGCTGGTTGTTGAATTGAGAATTCGGGCTAGGCATATAAACAGGGGAGATGCTGCCCAAATTTCTGTAGAAAGATGTTAACTTGAGATTTAATTCCTAAGAGCGTATAATTAATATTTGGTAATTGTGACCATTTGTAAAATTTGGAGAGTTTGGGATTTGAATTTGGAAGTTGGAAACTTGTTATGAAATTGTATGCCAAAGATTTGATGTTTTGCATAAGTTATGACTTTAGCGGAAAATTGTATATCATGTATATCGAGTGTATAACTTGAGGAAAACGATATGAAATGTTTCTAGAACTATATGGTGATGATCTTGATTGTTGATGAATGTGAAATTATTGATATTAGTTGAAAGTTTGGGTTGAATTGAAGGTTATGTCAACTTGTGAGAAAAATGACTAGTTGAAGGATATTTGTGTTTTTAATGTTCATTGTTGATATTGATGTTGTCGTTTGGGTTGTTGTTGATGATTTATAGCCGAGTTGAATTCTCGGGGTGCTATATGTATAGGGGAAGTGCTGCCGAAATTTCGGTAGACAAATATGCATTAAGTTGAAATTATGGTATTTATAACTTACAATTGGTAAACTTGACCAATTGCAGTTTTTCGACGAACCGGGAAGTGAGTTTGGAAAGGCGTAAGGAGCGTGAAAGGTATGTAAAGCAACCCCAATTCTTCCCTTGGCATGCCCTTAGTGTGTTAGGGTCGGATCCGGGCCTCGAAGGACCTCTTGGCCCTCGGAATCCGCAAGAGAAAATTTCAGTTTTTCCTTCAGTAGAATTGAACCATTTTGATATGCTATTTCTTGGAATTATGCAATTTTGCTCTCAATCACTTAAAAATTCATGGAATATCTGTAGAACCTTTTTAGGTGATACCATAAGCTTAGAGGGCATAATTTGAGCCCGCCGCCTTGTTTGTCCCGAGGCGGGCCCACTATTTCCGGTTTTGCCCTTAATGTGTTAAAGCTTCCTTTTTAAGCGATTTTTGAAAGAAATGCTTCGATTACCCTACTAATCGCTTAACGAATATTATTTTAAATATTCTACTAAATATTATAAATTATTTTGACACTCGGAATGACTTCAGGAAAGTTATATTTCTGTAATTTATTATGATATCCGAAATACATTTATTATGATTCCGTCTGACTCCATGGATTTGTTTGGCTTTGATACGCTTCATCGAGTCTTTGAAAACATTTTATGATATTTTTAAATTGCATTAGTCTCTCACTACTCCATTCGTGGATGTCCCAACGTTTCCCACACTGAGCCCGGGCCAGGATATGTTGTCAAGCGTGATTCTATGCATTGTTCGCCGCGTCCCGATGTGAGGGGGCAGGTATACGCGTACATGGGTCTGTGGAGTATGATGTGCCATGTCCGCCTATTCTGATCTGATCTGTTATGGCCATTTTGATATGACATTTTATGATGCGGGGCCACGCCCCTCTTTCTGATTCCTCTGTATGGTGGCACCAGTGTCAGGAGGGTGGCCACGTTCTGTCTGCCGAGTCCCGTGGCAGGGACCGGATATGATATGACATATGTTTCTGTACACATTCTGTCTGTTTTGGAAATATGCATTTGACACTCTGGATTTTGTACTCATTTTCTGTAATCACTATGATTTGACTTCTGTGATTCCGCTTTACATATTCAGTACATATTTCGTACTGACCCCCTTTCTTCGGGGGCTGCGTTTTCATGCCGCGCAGGTACTGACGACAGGTTCGCTGATCCACACGTTTAGGATCCTATTTCTGCTATTTGGGGCGCTCTCTTCTACAGGGCCCATCTTTTGGTACAGTCTGTCACTGCTATCTGGATATGTACTTTGTTCAGGGTATGACGGGGCCCTGTCCCGTCTTATGATTATGATATGTTCTGTAGAGGTCTGTGGATACATCTGTGTGGGTTCTGTACATATGTTTGGGATATTCTGTTCTGTGATGGCCTTATCGGCCTATGTGTGCCAAGTCTGCTTTTCTGCTAAGTTCTGTAGCGACCACTAATATTATTATTATATTATTATTCTGTTAATATGCTAATTTGGGGTATCGGGTACGTATAGGTGCCCAGCTCGGGCACTGGTCGCGGCCCACGGGGTTGGGTCGTGACATGGAGTTCATAATTAGCCAACGACTTTTGTTGAAGGTTTCAACCATGAAGGGTGTGATGAGGTTCGAAAAGAATGGCAAGTTGAGCTCGAGGTAGGTAGCTTACGAATTGGATTTGCCACCTGGTTTTGGTGTTCACCTCAGATTTCATATTTCGATGCTCAAGAAGTACCATTTGGATGGTTCTCTAGTGATTCAATGGGATCCAGTGTTGCTTGATCATAATTTGACTTTTGAGGAAGAGTCGGTAGCCATTTTGGATAGGAAAATGCGGAAGTTGAGATCTAAGGAGATAATTTCAATATAGGTTCAATGGAAGAATCATTCGGTCGAGGAGGCTAATTGGGAGACCTAGTCGGACATGCAGAGTAGATATCCCCAAATTTTTGACAATTCAAGTACTTCTGTTCTCTTTACATTCGAGGATAAACGTGTGTTTAAGTGGTAGATGATGTAACAATACATTAGGTCGTCTTGGCATTTTTATTCGCTTTTCCTTAAATAACCCTTCCCATACCTTTAAAATGATGCCTTTAACTTGTGGGGATAAGTGACGCGATTCTTGAGCCAATCGGGTGAGCTTCAGAAAAGGAGAATGATTTATTGAAAATACTTAAGTTAAGAAATCAATATGGTGGACCAAAATCAACATATGGAGTTAATGAATCTATATGCGAGTTGGATAGTTTTATTAGGTTCGGAATGTGATTTATGACTTAGGTGGATAGTCGGGACGGATCTTGAGGGGTTAGGGTGCGTCTTCGACTCTTGTGATTTATGAATTGGAGTTGACCACGATCAACATCGGATCAATATGACCCCATAAAGGTAATTTGAGTGCGCCAGTAGTTCTATAGCATGTTTTATTACTAAAATGCATTTTTGATTTGTGTCGCGGGAGGTTCCAAATTAGCTTTGATTGGTAAATCAAAGTTTGGAGCATTGCTAGTTGTTGGTTTCTGGTGCCGGGAGATTGGTCATCGCATTCGCAGGCATGGAGTCGTATTCCCGAAGGGTTGCATGGCCAAGGCATTGTGATCGTGAAGAGGGAACTGCGATCACGAAGAAAGGACCCCTCGTTAGTGTTATTTCATCCCCCAAACGAACTTGAACGTTTCATTTCATATCTTGAGCTAGGGACCTTGATTTTAGAAGGGTTTCTCAAGATTCATCGTGGGGGAAGGTAAGATTCTAACCTCCCTTTTATCATTCTATCTTAGATTCTTGCAGGATTTCATCATTTAAATCATGATTTGGGTTGTAAAATTGGGATTTCAAAGCCCTAAGTTGAAAATAGGAAATTCTTCAAATTGCGTGGAATTTTTGAGTCATTTTCGGTAGTTAGACTCTATAGACTATGAGTAAACTGATTTTGGGAAGAAATTACAGTTTTGGCTTTCGGGCTCAGGATTGCCTTTTTGGGTGACCTTTTAGGGCCGAAATTACAATATCGCAATATGGGTGTCTACAGACTCATATGTGTATGCAGAATTCGTATTTGAAAAGATAGGGATTACTCGGAAGAGTTACGAAAGGTCAAGGTTTTGTTGTGAGATTCAGACTTCAAATCAGGCAAGTTGAGACCTTACTTGACTCTATTTCAAGCATGTGGATGGTAAAATTGACTAATAAAGAGGGAGTACTGGGAAATAAAAGAGGTCCCGTACTTGTGAGGTGAAGAGAACTATTATTGGGCTGAGGTGTCATGTTCTGGGAAGTTGTATAGCATTGAATTGTTTATTTTCCTTGTTTGAATGTCAAAGCATATAAGTGTTAGCTGATAGATAAGATCGAGTCATGTGAATCGTGATGTGCGATACGAAATCCCCTATTTGATACTTTTACATTATATGCATCTCTTATTTGTTGCTTATCTGTTCTCATCACTACATAATACTCATTTAATGATGAAAAAGAGCTAAGATTGAGTTTTTTTTTTTTTACTTTATAATCTTGTTGCTTATTATGTGCATGTCATATTCATTCTTTCATATGGTATCTCATGCATATTACACTTGAGGATATATATGTGATATTTGGTAGAAAGCAATTCCGGACGGAGTGATGTGAATAATAAAGAGCCTGATTGGCTAAAGAAAGGTAAGTAGAGCTGAATTGGTTAAGTGCTGAGATTGAAGCCTAAATGGCTAAGAACTCGATGAATAATGATTCCGGATGGTATATAGACCTCGCTAGTCCCCCATGGATCACGTATTCCATATTACAGAGTGTGTGTATACCGGTAATGGAAGGACTTTGCATCACTTGCATATCATATCATATCATTTCATTGATTCCTTATTGATTGGATTACTTTAAATATTGATTGAAATATACTTATCTTGCTTAATGACTATTTGAATACTTGTTGATTTGGAGTGTCACGACCCAACCCCGTAGGCCGTGACTAGTGCCCGATCTGGGCACCCAAACCCATCTATCAAACGTATTCAAATATATAGCGGAAGCCGACAAGGCTATATTCCAAATACAGATAATTTCCAGAAAAATTTCGGCAGAGTTTCCTTTGTTTTTCGGACTAACCAGAATAACCCTGTACACAGCAAACACCAACAGAGGCCACACAGGGCTAATCAAAACAATGCACAAACATATGCGGACCGGCCGCCTCGGCGTAAGGAATCGCCCAAATAGCATATACACATAAGCATACAGACAGACCATAACCCACAAACATGTCCACAGACCTCTAAACTAACCGACAGAATCATATGACGGGACAGGGCCCCGCCGTACCCAAATAGTCAGATATGCAGAAATATATACATGGCGAAAGATATATATACCAAAAGTGGACTCCGAATCAAGAGAGTACTCCGAAATAGCAGAAGTGAAGCCTACAGTGGTGGATCACCGGCGTCTGCACCTGCGGGCATGAAACGCAGCCCCCCCGAAGGAAGGGGGTCAGTACGAAAGATGTACTGAGCAGGTAAAGCATGGAGTACAAAAATATAGGCCGCAACTGAAAGCGAACAGAATACCAAAGAGAGAAATGCCGAACAGTATATCAAAATCATATATACATAATGCAAACAAAATCATGCAAAGCTCAGGAACGTGGTCACCACTCCGACGCTGGTGCCACACACAGCATAACACCAGAAGGTTCAAATCTCCGTACATCCCCGAACACACACATATGAGCGTATCACATCACAGCCATATCACAGCATAACTCCAAACGGAACCCGGCCCTATGGCGAGGCCTCGGGGAACCGTAACACAACATACAACCGAATTATCATAGAGCGCACGAATCATAACTGGCCCGGGAACCGGTGAACGAAGTCATAATAAGGCACGAGCGGAGTCGTGAGCAAACAATGCAATTTGTATATCAAAATAGCCTTTCAAAACTTGATTACTTCATAAGTCAATTCATTAACCAAAATAGTCAAATAATTAATTAGTACGAAAGTCTATTTCACAAAATATTTCCAAAGTGGTACATATGGCTCAAAACATAACTTAGTATCTCATGGTGTTCAAAACATTATTTCATAAAAGATAAATTCCAAATTCGAAGATTCTTTATCGAAGCTTATCAAAAAAAAAGAGAGCCTAGTAGGACAAATAAGGCATCTCGGGGTTAGCGGGCCCACCTCGGGTCAAGTCGAGGTGGCAAACATAATTTATGAGCATTTCGGGTCTATAGGATCATACATAAATATTTCAAAGCAATCCGATTGCATTTTCATAAGTTTCGGACGTTTGATTGCTTTCTAGCCAAAATAGGAACATTAGGCTTCAATTGAATTGAATGAATAGTAGCCATTCTATAGATCGGATTTTGAGGAGCGGAAATGCTCCCGGGGTTCCGATATCAACCTAACATACTAAGACATGCCAAAAGAAGAAGTGGGAAGCTTTACATACCTTATAAACGTCTTATGCTCACCCCAAACTCAAATCCCGATTCGTCCAGAATCTGCAAATGGTCAAAGTTACCTATTAGAGATTCTTAAGCTTAAAAATCCCATTAACTTCATTTTTTGCCTACCGAAATTTCAGCAGCATTTCCCCTATATATCTAACACCCCCGAGACTTAGCTCGGCTCAAAATACATCAACAACAACCCAAACATCACAAACAACACAAACCACAACTAAAGCACTTTAACTTCAATATTCTTCCTTACTATATAAGTTGACAACTTTCATTCAAACTTCACAATACCAAACTAATGTTCACCTTATTGTATTCATTCACCCATTCAAGGTCATTCAAACACATCCCAATTATATTCCACACACTATACATAATTTCAAGAAGTTCCTTACTTTCCATATTTCATCCAAAACATCAACACTTACGACGAACGTACTAACTCGCATTGTTTCATTCCAAATTCATTAACAACAACCATAAATCACATTAAAAGCCTTAATATCATAATTATACAACGATATACAAAAATATACCGAAATTATATACTTTCCCATAATAATCCGCAATCATTTTCAACACCAACTCAATTCGTTAAACATTCATTTACGTTATAAAGGTCACAACGACGCAACTAACGAACTAAATAGAATTCGATTCGCCTTCCTTTCCAGACCATATAAGTCACGGCCACAACAACATATATACACACACCCACGGTTTTATTCACACATCAATACTACGGAATTCTCGTCTATTCTCAATCCTTAACACATTCATACCAATTCCATAACATTAAAATAGCAAAATTCTTACCTTTTCTTGAATTTCCGATTTGCCGCGAACGTGCTCCTTTCACCAAACTAATTGTACCCCGTTGAAGAGCGTCTTGAGTACTCTACAATTATGGAAAGAACAAAACTTTTGGATCAAAATCAAGGCTTGGAGAATTTTTTTTTGGTTGGCAAAGTGAGGTTCGACCGAGTGAGCTTTTGAGCTCAAAGTTGAGTTATGATTTTTTTTCTTGATAATTCCAAATGAATTCATTGATATATATCCACATAAAGGTCATGTGCATAACACATGACTTTTAAAAGTGGGCTTGGACCAAGCCTAGTGGCCGGCCACCCCACCTCTTTGGGCCTAAATTTTTGTTCAATTTTCCTTGGCCCAATTCATTATAATCCCGTTTTGTAATTCCCGAAACTAATTTCCGAAATTCCAAATTTACCCTCGGCCTTCCCCAATGTATTTACACCAATAATTTCGCAACCAACATAGTCATATTATCTAGAATCAAAATATTTCCTTATAACACACAAGTCTTATTCATTTTTCTCGATTTCCAAATATGCGAAAACACGGGACATAACATGGAGGATTTCCTTACTTATATTTGATTTGGTTTACAATTATATCCTGATGGACTAATCGTGTTTAAGTGTGAAAGTAAGCATTCGTTAGACCAACCCTCGTCACTGTTTTAGTTTAGGGTTTGTCGACGATGCTGTTGAGTACACGTTGATTTCTCGTGCTCACTCTACACTTACTGCACCTTTTTGTGGACAGATTCTATTTGTAGCACTAGCGGAGCTCAAGGCATCCCGATTGTTGAGGCGGTTGACTTGAAGAACTCGGGGTGAGCTAATGGCTGATCCGTGGCACCAGACTCTTCTCTCTTATTATATTTCTGTCTTTCCTCATTTTAGACAGTGTCTTTGGATACTATTTTAGACTTGTATTTTTTCTAGTGGTTCTTGTACTGGTGACACTAGGTTTTAGGGATTGTAGTACCTATTCCACATATTTATTAGTATGAGACTTTATTATGACTTGATTTGACTTATCTATTTCATTTTTCGTATGATTTACTTGGTTAATAATCTGTCAGGGGATTGTGGATGGTTCGCTTACCAGGTGGAGGTAAGTGGCTTCACGGCTTGTAATTTTGGGTCGTGACATCTTTAGTTGTTA
This sequence comes from Lycium barbarum, assembly GCF_019175385.1. Taxonomy (NCBI): domain Eukaryota; kingdom Viridiplantae; phylum Streptophyta; class Magnoliopsida; order Solanales; family Solanaceae; genus Lycium; species Lycium barbarum. The sequence goes on from NC_083338.1 coordinate 115,897,876, forward strand.
GGTTGGATTCCTGTCATGAGTTGTAACCTATTCACTTTACTACTCCATCAACTTCAAAATGTCTATCTTACTTTCCTTTTTAGTTTGTTTCAAAAAGTATGTCTCTTTCCTTTTTTGACAATTCGTCAATTTCAACTTTCCACATGACATGTTTAAGACCACAAGATTAAAGGGCATTTTGGTATATTCTACACATCTTTAATTTAAGACCCTAAGATTAAAGGACATTTTGGTACATTCTACATATCTTTAATTTAAGATCACAAGATTCAAAAGTTTTCTTTACTTTCTTAAACTTCGTGCCAAGTCAAAATCAGACAAAATTTTAAAACGAAGGAAGTAGTTATTTTGAAATAGGTGTTGCATTGAGTTGTAAGGGCTTCTAAGATTGAGTAGAGTCTTGGAAGAAATAGCTACAATTAGAGAGCATTGTAGAGGGCGAAGGTACTAAGTTGTTAGTTCCCTAGTTATAGAGTTGTAACCTAAAATTGCTCTTGAGTTTTAGTAAAGTTTTTGGGCAAATCCTATTGAGATAGATCGTCGTTTTTTACTCCCCTGAGCTAGGAATTTTCCGCGTAAAATTCCTCGTGTGATTTACTATTCCTTAATTTACTTCTTGTTATTGTTGAAGAACCCAGTTCTTCAGTATATTAGGGAACTAAATTAACAATTAATTTAAATACATTATCATATGTGAATAAGAGGGATGTAGATAAATGTAATCATACACTAAGGGAGATGAAATGTTGTTTAGATAGTTAGGTAATATCTTTTTCATTTGTCAAAGTCTTAATTAAATTTAGAATTGTTCAGTATTCAATGTTTTTGTCGAATATTGAAGACACGAATACCGTCTATTTTAAAAGAAGATAAATAAAAATAAGAGAGGTGTTATAACTATCTTGGTCGCTACACTTGACCTCCCACTTTTTGTCAGTAGCTCATAAATTTATTTATATTTTTCCTCCAAAAGATCTTTTTATTGAATCATAAAAAACTATTTATTACAACAATAATTATAAAAAATGTATAGAATATATCATGTTTTTATCTTTGAAACAATTATAAACTTAGCTAAATATTATGTGGAAACTTAAATAGCGTGGCAACCTAATCAAATCATTAGTCATTTGACCCAAATTTCAATTTATTATAAATTTTACCCTATTCCTTTTTTACACAGTAGTTGCCTACATCGAAATTGGCCAATCTCATCGATAATGAACCTTATAGTTTTCGATGTTGAATTCACAAATGCCGATCAAGTCGAGGCCTTCGGTTATAAAATTCGATCGAAAGAAACAAATGGAATCTATTGAGACGGTGTATATCTATGTATATTACCATGTATAATTGTGTATATCTGTATATCGATGTGTATACCATACATATCTATGTATATTCACACATACATGTGTGTAATATACAGGGATATACGATGATACACATGTGATATACATGTGTCACAATGATATTTTCCAACTCGAGTTCAACCACTAGTTTTAGCTTCCGATCAGTCCAAATCACCTCCACCTTTTCTCAAATTTTGAATATTGCCTCGTTTCGGTATTTTGACGAATTTCAACCATGCCCATAAAAAAGAAAAAAATATATTATTGAGTCTTTAAAAGGTTGTACTGGTTGTAATATTTTGTCGAACACTGGTTGTAAATAAAATTTTATGACTAACCTGGTAAATATTATCTATTTCTTGTGCATTCTTTTAACAAAAAAATCCTAAATAATAAGTAGCATATTATAGATTCCAAACGGTTATACACATTTCTACTTCTCAAACTTGGGTCTGCAGATAATATTGGGTTGACTCTCAGGGAATCCAGATCAAATTCAAAGCCTGTACAACACTAGCTCAATTCTTCTATTGATTAGAAAAAAGTGAGGAATAAAGGAGCAAGGTAGAGAAGATTGACAAGAGGGGGTTGCTCAGGCGGTAAGCACCTTCTGCCTCCAAGTTGAAGGTTATAGATTCGAGTCACCAAGGGGGCAAAAAGGGTGAGCTCATGGGAGGGGTAAAAAAACGTAGAGAAGCTATTGTTTCAGTTTTTTTTCGTTTTTTTTTTAAAATTATTTGACCATATAAGATAAGCTTTTATCTCTTTCTATGTCGTTACGTGTTGCAAATATTTTAGATCCAGTACATACATCCCCCCACCCCCACCCCCAACCTTCCCCACCTTTTTGTCTGTAATTCTAAGTTGTGACATATTCTTCTTCTTTGAATTTTAAAGAGACGAAAGAGGTGTATATGAAGTGTACATACTTTGTATATCCACTGTTCGATAATGTATTATGTGTTTATTTTTTTATACCCATGTATAATTATGTATATTTGTCTTCAAGTAGTGTATATTTATTGTATAATAATGTAGTCAATATATATCTATGTACAATAATCTATACAAAGTATTTTATATTGTAATTTTGCATTTTTCAAGTGAACACAAGAATTTTTCCTTTGCCTTTTGATCTTTATTTATTTACTTATATTATGTTCGGGAGCATTGTCAATTTCCTGCAATTTAAACACACCTTTTATTGTTTGTTTTCCTATATATTGACTGCCTTCGTACGCATAACCAATTCTGTGGTTTTTGATTTCTATGGAAGTAGTCACTCATTTGTAGTAGTTTTTTAAAAGGGAAAAGGGTCAAATTTACCCTCTAAATATGATTTATAGTTTAAATTTGCCCTTCGTCAAAGTTTGAGATCAAATTTGCCCTCTCTGTTAGGATACTTGATAAATTTACCCTTATATGGATGGAAGTCTGACTTGAACTCCACAACACAAAAAAATAAGCCACGTCGGATCCACGTAGGCTCCATATAGACTCCCAAACCCAATTCTCCTTTTAACCTGTAACCTGTTTCCCAATCCCAATTCTCTTAACCTCTTTCCACAACCCTAGTTCATTTTATTTTAGAAAGAGGGGGAACTCAAGAGAGAACATAAGAGCAATAAACGATATTGTTCTCCATCGAAAAGGGTCATCAGTTGGTTTATAAATTGTTGTCAATTTGCAGTCTTGGAACATCTTTTTTCACTTTGCTAATTAGTATCAACATGAAAATGTAATGAATATGACATATTTAGATTGACCAAGACATAGTTACCTATGCCTTTATTATAACAAAGATTACAAAATATTTTCAATTGAAATGTGGCAAATCAGTTAAATGTTTGTTGAGATTTTGGGATAATATTTTGTAGGACCAAATAGAGCAGCTATCACTAGCAAGTATTACAAAACGGTTGATAAAGCCGTGCATTTCTGGGTAGGGAATGTTAGAGAAGAAATGGGAAGATAAACTCGTCATATATACATGCTGCCAAGATATTATGCCGTCTGTGAAGCAATAAAAAATGTTGAATTGTTCATTCATATTATGCAAGAAGAGTTCCTTTCCTATGAGTAACCCCATTTATCATAGCACCAGTAGCATAGCACCATTGGCATAGAAACCATAACACCAGTCGGGTTGTGGAGACGACTTAAGAGAATTGGGATTGGGAAATGGGTTAAAAAGAGAATTAGGTTTGGGAGTCTACGTGGAGCCTATGTGGATCCGACGTGGCTAATTTTTTTGTATTGTGGAGTCCAAGTCAGATTTTCATCCATATAAGGGCAAATTTATCAAGTATCCTAACGGGGAGGGCAAATTTGATCTCAAACTTTGATGGAAAGGGCAAATTTGATCCCAAACTTTGACGGAGAGGGTAAATTTGATCCCAAACTTTGACGGAGGGCAAATTTAAACTATAAACCATACTTGGAGGGTAAATTTGACCCTTTTCCCTTTTTAAAAAGAACACAAATATTTTAAAAGTCACATGGACCAATAATAGTTACTTTCATATTATATTGGAATCAAAATAACGTGTCAGCGCCAAAATTAGTATTCCCTCTATCTCAATTATATGATTCAATTCGGATTTCGAGGGTCAAACTTTTTATTTTGATCATAATTCGGACATGGAATCTTTAAGATTATTTGAAACAAAATTTACATATGAGAACTACGCAAAAAGTACTTTAAGTCGGAATATTTAACAATTCAAAATATTTAAAAGACATGCAAAAATTATAATTAACAAAATTCCTTTGACTCTCGAAATCCGAAACCTGAGTATGATATGTATTACATACGAATAGATAATAGGATGCTGAGAATTCAATGAGATATTCTTTGATTGTGTTAGCAACTAGGACATGGTATTTTCTTTTTAAAAATATCTCTCTCTTTTTCTTTTACACCCTCTAGAATGACATAATAGCAACAAAATTAATAAAAAATAAAAAACAGTACCTATAAAAGTTGAATTGAGTATGACATATATTTAGCCATTATCTCACATCTTGATACTTTTAATCGTCTTGTGAGTATTAATTTTATTGCTTTGTGCTTAATATTATATTTTTAACGTATAGAAATAAAGCTATGCAAAGATGAAGAGACTTTGAGACAAAAATTGGATGAAAAGTTTGAAGTTACGAGAAAATGAAGAAAAGAGAACAATATAATTGGATGAAGGCAGCAAACGTGAAGAATGGAAGACATTACTTGTTTGTCTATGTGGCAGTAAGGTTATGGCTATGATTAATTAATGATTGGATAATTATTATCTAATGATTGGAAAGAGTCAAAAGTGCAAATTAGAGGCCAAATGACGTGACAAAATTAGCAGCCGAAGATTCATTCTTTTTGCTAAAACAGTGAAGTATGCACGCCTCGCACAAGCATAGCGTCGGTGCTAAAATTGGGAAAAATAAACGCAGGCCTCGCCCCACTGCTAGCCAAAAAGATCTGGGGACTTTTTCCCATTCGGGTTTTGAGTGGACTAACACGTATTCTACACCTATAAATAGTTTTTAAACTAGTTTTTGAAGCAGGCGGTATCTTGGAGACCTAAGGAGGAGAGGGAGCAGCCGTCAAGGAGCAAGGTGAAAGATTCGGCAACTGAGTTTTTCTTTCTTTCTATTTCCCATTGTTGGTTATGAAACTTAGTATTGTGTTTTCGCATACTTTTATGAGTAGATAATTTTCTATCTAATGTTTTGATGGAACCTTTTGTAGGATGAATTCTTGTTACGTTTTTATATAATTGAGCCGTTGAATTTTCTACTTGTTCAAATACACACTTATTTCAGTTGATTGAATGACCATCGATTAGTTGTTCCTATTTATTATGTATTGCTCGAGAGAGAATGCACAATTAGGTAGTTGTTGAACAACGTCACTCCCTAGGTATATGAGAGATCAATACGGCGGGTTTAAAAGCAGGATTAGAGATAACGAAGTTTTGACGTGGTCATAGCGAGCGGTAAGAAACTGCTAGGTAGAGTAGTTCGAGAGAATACGTCTAGTAAATAATTGTGATTGCTCGAGAAAGAATTACAATAAGTTGAGTGCTCACAATCCGTAGAGAATAATTCGGCGAGATTGTGGATAACGTAGCTAGAAGGATTCCGATAATTGGGGAAATCATGACCCTAGACCTCCTTAATTGTTTCCAACTTCATCCTCTTTAGTTGATAATTTTTACTGCTTTATTATTTATTAGCTAAGTAGTTTAAAAGAAAAATCCTAATCTTTATGATTCATAATATTGTTCGAACTTATTTTCTTTGTAATATTGAACAACTATAACTAACATTAGTTCTCTGTGGGATTCGCTCTGGACTTTTAGACCGGATTATATTTGCAGCGACCGCTTATCCTTTTTACGACTAGAGTTGGGCGTGATCAGAATACATGACATTATTGATTATAATATAAAGTTTTATTCGAACAATTTGAATTAAGTATCAGTAGGAAGACTTTGCTGACCTTTTAGTTGTACAATTAGAAATTTAGAATGCATGTCGAGGGAAAATTTTTAGTATGTGCCTCATATAACTGATAATAGCTGTGTATAAGACTCCTTTTTGTGAGATAGAAAAGTAGACCTAGAATTTGTGGACCCAAAAGTGTAAAATGTAGGTCCACTTTTCTGCCTCACAAAAAAGAGCCTCACACAACTGTTGTGTGAGGGACATAGTAAAACTTTTCATGTCTAGGGCAGGGTGCTCTCGCTTTGTCCTTTTTATCTTTGGCAATAATGCATGACTTGTGAATATTTTATAAAAGATTTAGTAGCCATTTGGCCATAAAAATTATTCACTTTTTTCCGGAAATTTTTTTCACTTTTTTTTTTCTTTTTTTCTTTTAGGCGTTTGGCCATAAATATTCGGAATACAACTTGAAGTTGTATTCCGGAATACCAAAAACAAGAAAAACTTGTTTTTCAATTTTTTTCCACTTTTTTCCACTACATTTCACCAAAAGCTACAATTTCAAAAACTATGGCCAAACACAACTTCAACTCCAACTTCAAAAATTTCAAAAAAAGTGAATTTGTTTTTGATATTTATGGCCAAACGGCACCTTAAGATCACTAGACCTAAAATTTGTGGACCCAAAAGTGTAAAATGTAGGTCCACTTTTCTTCACAAAAAAGAGTCTCACAAAACTGTTGTGTGAGGCACATAATAAAACTTTTCATGTCTAGGGCGGGTGCTCTCGCTTTGTCCTTTTTATCTTTTGGCAATAATGCATGACTTGTGAATATTTTATAAAAGATTTATTAAGATCACTACGATTTTTTTTCGTTTTTGGATTTTGACTTTCTTCCTTTTATATTTAAATTTTTATTTCTTTTCTTGGTTGAATTTTTTCTGCTTATGCATATTAATTGAATTTTAATTAAAAAACATTTATGCTGTTAAATTAATTGATGAATAGAATAACTAATTGCAGGAGAATAGAATTACCCAATCAGGACACTTATTTAAGAGCCCGTTTCGATTGGCTTATAAGTTGCTTATAAGCTGTTTTCAGTTTTTTTTAGTGTTTGACTAGCTAGCTTAAAGCCATTTTGTGCTTAAAATAAGCCCAAAAAAATAATTGGGCATGTTTGACTTAGTTTATCTAAAGCAGCTTATAAGCTGAAAATAGATTATAAGCCAAAAAAAAAAAGTTAGGCTACCCCAATTTTTTTTTTTTTTTTTTGGCTTATAAGCTGTTTCCAGCTTATAAGCTGCTTTTTTTAAGCCCAGCCAAACAGGCTCTAAGTATGTTTTCCGCACTAACAGGTCACTGAATGTTTTGTTAATAGCATTGATTACATTATCTACTCATTGTGGATCAATTATGTATGTGAAAAAAGAATATACATTCAATGTATGTAATTTTTTTTTTCGCCCTACCACCAGGAAATTCCCTCTTTTTACTTCCTTGGTGATTCGAACCAACAACCTTCGGGTTGGAGGTGAAGAGTGCTTATCATCTCAGCAATCCCTCCTATCCATATATGTATATTTATTCTCCAACTCCTTGTAGGATTCCTTGACTTAGTGTCACGATTCATATCTAAGCCCCGTCATGACATCTGACACATCACTATCTGCTAGGTGTACCATAAAAAATAAATTCAAAAGAAATATCATCCTTGTCTCAGAAATCTCATAAGATAATAAATAGTAATATCTTGTAACAATGAAAATCTGAAGTAGAAATACATTAACCGAAATGATAGCCCCAAACCCAATATAGTATTGGAGGAGCATTTAAGGAGGAGTAATTACATAAGTATGAAAGACATAGTTTGAGAAGAAAAGAACTGTACAGGGATAGAATAAAAGTTGCTCCACAATACAACGGTGAAAAACTCAACTCTATTGGAACCAGTATTTTAAAAGGCGGGGGCGTAAGGCGGAGCGTTTTACATACGCCTCGACGAGGCGTAAGCCTCGAGGCACGGGGCGTAAGCCCCATGTGTATTTAATTTTTAGTATTTCTTAAAATAATATAATTACAATAAATATTTTTAAATAGGTAAAATTACATTAAAAAAATAAAAGAAAACTGTAAATAAATGAACTATATATATATATATATATATATGTATGTATGTATGTGTGTGTGTGTGAGCGCGCGCTCGCGCGCTTGATCCTCACAAAAAAATGATCAAAGCAATCCATTATACACTGCTTATAACTTGTAATTATATATAACATAATTTTACAAGTATAAACAATACAATGAAATAAAAGCTATTATGAAATGCAAAACAATTCTAACATTTTAACTTTCAAACACTGAAAAAAACACAGTTTCTTAAAACACTATTACTATCATACTATTCATTTTATCTCTCTATATGCAAATAATCAATAAAATTTATCAATATTACAATTAAAACATAACTTCTTCATGAACAAAAAATAAAATTATATGATAATTCTGATACATAGGACTTATGATCAATGACAAGTGAAAATGTACAATTCCGCTATGTGTTTTTTTTTTTAAAATTAAGTGATATTCACCCTCACGACGTTCTCAAATAGTAAATATCTAATACTACAACTTGTTATATGAGTTACACCCAATCTTCTATTTCTTTAGATGAAAAACTATTAAGTAGCATTATTTTGTTAAACAATTATGAGGGTGAATGATTTTAATTAAGGAATTTAAAATATAATTTATGTAAGAACTGTTAGGCGAGCCCTGGGCGTTAGGCGTGTTTAGGGCGTACGGTTGGGCGCTTAGGGCGTAAGCCTTATAGGAACTAAGCCTCGCACGTTAGCCCCAAAGCGTTTTGCCACTGCCCTGCCCCGAGGCGAGCCTCGGGGCGAGTCCTGACACTGCCTTTTAAAACAATGATTGGAACTCCTTACGCCTCGAACAAGATCAACGACGCCCAACAACACTATTAAATAGATTTGGACAAAGTGGTGCGTGAAATTTAGTGAGCCTATGCCCAGTGAGATCATATCGCTTTTTCTTCCTACCTTTTGTATACGGTAAAAATCGGACGTATGCTAGACCGGTGAGACCGGAGATCGAGGGAAGAGAGAAATAAGCACGAGCATGAAGACTTTCTTTCGGACCGGAGAAGTGCTTGATTCGAAGAAAGTGAAGAAGATCGTTGGTCCGGTTGGTCGTGGCCGTTGGCCCGGTTGTTCGTGGCCGTTGGTCCAGTTGGTCGTGGCCGTTGGCCCGGTTGTTCGTGGCCGTTGGTCCGGGTGATCCGTTACACAATTGCTATGTGTCAAGATCGTTCTGCCACATTGTACTGCCTGTTGTACGGGTGTCAGATCGTACGACTCAACCTTATCCTTTTTAGGGTTTTTCTTTATTCAAAAGGGCTTTATGTTGTATGAGGCCCATAAGGCAAAACTATAAATAGGGGTCATTACCCTACTTTCAAGGGTTGACTTCTTCAGTTCTAGAACATTGTAATAGCAAAATATATAAAATCTCCCTCTCTCATTCTCTGATTTTGATCCGGATTCAGTGTGTTATTCATTAGCTTTATTCAATTAAAAAATATTCATATATTATTAAATACATATATTTAGTGCAAACCATCGATTATTATTCACTTCTTCATAGCATATCTATATATATCTTTTTTCAACCAAATAGATTAAAGCTCAACCACATATCCTATACCTTACTCATAAATTTAATTGATTACCTAAATTCGGGGTAAACAGTTTGGCGCCCATCGCGGGGTTAGGATAATAGTGGTCTTTGATCTTGATTTCTATCTTACCCGTCAGAATCGAAAATATCTTTTGTTCGTCTCTGTGAAAACGGACCAAATGGCTAACAGTGGACAATCTGGTCACGTCAATAACAACGAGATTGTGGCCGAAAATGAAGACAGTGGGCCACGAGGATTACCAAAAAATCCCGCGGACCCGAACCCCGTTAATTCGAGGGAGGGCCTCAACTGGCAAAACACCGTGAATCAGGAGAATGCCGCCCCGCCGGCCACCGATCCTTTAAATACTCACAATTCAATTACTTTGTCCCGGACACAAGGCCGGAAAGTACCGGATACCCCGGATGATAATATTGACTTACGTTTAATTTTTGAAATGTTGTAGGAACAGAGAGCAGCGATTGCCGAACAAGGAATCGCAATAGCCCAGTTGCAAAACAGAAGTGATAAAACGACCCCGGAGAAGGCGAAGGGTGTTGTTGAACCCAGAAGGGATGAGACGCGGATGGTTGAGAGCAATGGGTCTGGAGCTGGTTCATCCACTCAGGTTCTGAGAATGATCGAAACATTGGCGAAGCGGGTAGACTCGACCGAAAAGAGGGTGGAAACATATAACTCTCGGGTGGACCAAATACCGGGGGCTCCGCCTATTCTGAAAGGACCGGATTCGAAGAGGTGCATCCAGAGGCCTTTTCCTCCGAGTGCGGCTCCGAAATTGATCCCAAAGGGGTTCAAAATGCCAGATATCAAGAAATATGACGGCACAACGGACCCTCAGGAACACGTGACTTCATACACCTGCGCTGTAAAAGGCAATGATGTGGAAGAGGATGAAATTGAGTCCGTGTTGCTGAAAAAGTTTGGGGAAACTCTGTCAAAGGGAGCATTGACTTGGTATGACCATCTGCCCGAGCATTCAATCACTTCTTTCATAATGCTCGCCGATGCGTTCATTAAAGCTCACGCCAGTGCCAAAAAGGTGCAGGCCCGTAAGGCGGATATTTTCCGTATAGCCCAAAGGGATGACGAGTTATTGCGTGAATTTGTCAACCGATTCCAAAGGGAACGAATGGAGCTCCCTCCAGTTCCGGAGGAATGGGCTGCACAAGCTTTCACCAAGGGGCTCAATCTTCGGAGCTCAACGGCCTCATTCAAATTAAAAGAAAACTTGCTGGAATACGAGGTTGTGACCTGGGCGGATGTCCATAACCGATACGAGTCAAAGATTAGGGTAGAGGATGACCAACTCGAGCTTCCCCCGGGGCCCGTAAATATGAACAAAAGCTCGGAGAGATAGCGAAAGAATTACGAACCGGAGTCCAGACCATCGAGGGAAAGGTATCGGCCATACTCTCATTCGGAAAAGCCAAGCTTCAGGTCGGAAAAATCAAGGGTTGGCCCGAGCCATTTCTCCGGGCGGGGTGATAAACGGGCCGAGCGCCCATCGAACAGTCTAGGTCTCTCATTCAGGAGCGATGCCAGAAGCTCGGCCAGCAACAAAGACTTTCCAAGGATATCGGAGTACAACTTCAACGTCAACACTTTGGACCTCGTCTCGGCTATTGGCCGTATCACAGATGTAAGATAGCCGAGACCACTAAGGTCAGACTCGGGCCAACGGGACTCGAGCGTGATGTGTGAATATCATGGAACCCATGGACACAGAACTGAGGATTGTCGCCAGCTAAGAGAGGAGGTGGCTCGGTTACTGAAGAACGACCATCTCCGAGAATTGCTAAGTGAACGAGCCAAAGGTCACTACAAGGAAAGGGAGACTCATAAACGGGCCGAACCAGTAGAACCTCAACATATAATCAACATGATAATCAGGGGTATCGATACCCCACGAGGGCCGGTGATGAAACGGACGAAGGTCTCTATTGTGCGTGAGAAGCGCAGCCGGGATTATTTACCCGAGGGTTCCATCTCTTTCAGCAACGAGGATGCAGAAGGCATCATTCAACCGCACAATGATACATTGGTAATCTCTATACTTATTTTTAAACTCAGGTTAAACGTATTTTGATTGACCCAGGTAGCTCGGTCAACATCATCCGGTGGAGAGTGGTCGAACAACTAAGGCTACTCGATCAGATCGTGCCGGTAGCCCGGGTGCTCAGCGGGTTCAACAAGGCGAGTGAAACCACGAAGGGGGAGATCTCTTTGCCGGTTAACATTGATGGCACTATCCAGCAAACGGTGTTGTATGTAATCGAAGGAGATATGAAGTATAATGCATTGCTGGGTAGACCTTGGATACATAGCATGAGGGCCGTGCCGTCGACATTACATCAGCTGCTGAAATTCCCGACCCCGGAGGGGATAAAAACCATCCGAGGTGAACAGCCCGCTGCAAGGGAGATGTTCGCGGTCGAGGAAGCGACACCTCAGCCCAAAAAATCGGATCAAAAGGAAGAAGATTCAACCGGGGGAAAGGACACCAAATAGAAACTAAAGCACACGGGGTCGGATCCGGGATATGAAGAGGATGATTTCGATGTACTCAGATCATTCGTCATGCCGGATGACTCGGATGCGACCAAGTCAACAGTAGAGAAGTTGGATCAAATCACCTTGTCTGAATGTCTACCGGACAGAAAGGTATACCTGGGCACGGGGTTAACCTCGGAGCTTAGGAACAAGTTAATTAAATTTCTTTGAGCTAATGCCGATTTTTTCACATGGTCCCATATAGATATAACAGGTGTGCCACCGGAAGCAACAACTCACAAGCTCAGCTTAGACGGGAGGTTTCCCCCGGTGAAGCAGAAGAGAAGACCCATGGCAGAGGCGAAACACGCCTTCGTGAAGGATGAGGTAACGAAGCTGTTAAAAATAGGCTCTATCCGGGAGGTAAAGTACCCGGATTGGCTACCTAACGTAGTAGTAGTACCGAAAAAAGGTAATAAATTTCGAATGTGCGTTGATTATAAGGATCTAAACAAAGCATGCCCAAAGGATTCATTTTTGTTGCCTCACATCGATAGAATGATCGATGCGACGGCCGGGCATGAGATGTTAAGTTTTCTCGATGCATACTCCGGGTATAACCAAATCCGGATGCAGCCGGAGGATCAAGAGAAAACATCCTTTATTACCCGATATGGGACTTACTGTTACAACGTCATGCCTTTTGGATTAAAAAATGCCGGTGCAACTTACCGACGCCTAGTTAATGGAATGTTCGAAGAATAAATAGGGAAAACAATAGAAGTTTATATTGACGACATAGTGGTCAAGTCCCTAGAAACAGAGGACCATTTAAAGCATTTGCAGGAAACCTTCGATGTACTCCGCAAGTACAACATGAAGCTTAATCCGGAAAAATGCGCCTTCGGTGTCCGGTCCGGTAAATTTTTGGGTTTCATGGTGTCAAACCGGGGAATTGAAATCAACCTGGATAATATCAAAGCCATCGAGGATATTGTGGTTGTGAACAACGTTAAAAGAGTGTAGAGGCTCACCGGGAGGATAGCGGCGCTGAGTCTTTTCATATCGAGGTCCTCGGATAAGAGTCACCGCTTTTTCTCCCTACTAAGGAAGAAAAATGACTTCGTTTGGACACCAGAGCATCAAAAAGCTTTGCAAGAATTGAAAAGGTACTTGTCCAGCCCGCCGCTACTGCACACACCGAAAGCGGACGAGCAGCTTTTTCTCTACCTTGCCGTCTCCAAGGTAGCGGTAAGTGGTGTTTTGGTCTGAGAAGAATCAGGTATGCAATTCCCCATATACTATGTGAGTAGAACTTTAGGGGATGCGGAGACCCGTTATCCCCACTTGGAAAAGTTGGCATTGGCATTGGTAAGCGCTTCTAGAAAGCTCAAGCTTTACTTTCAATTCCATCCGATATGTGTAGTGACTACTTACCCCCTGAAGAATATCATGCATAAACCGGAATTATCGGGTAGACAAACTAAACGGGCCGTAGAAATTAGCGGATATGATATCGAATACAAGCCTCGGACGGCCATCAAGTCCTACATTTTGGCTGATTTTGTGGCGGACTTCACCCCGGCTATGGTCCCCGAGGTTGAGAAAGAACTTCTGCTAACCTCGAGGAAATTTTCAGGTATTTGATCGCTATATACAGACAGAGCCTCGAACCTTAAAGGTTCCGAGCTAGGAATCGTCCTTAGAACCCCCGCCGGGGATGCCGTTCGACAATCCATTAGAACTGTTAAATTGACTAATAATGAAGCCGAGTATGAGGCTATGATTGCAGGTTTGGAATTAGCCCGGAGTATGGGGGCCGAAATAATCGAGGCAAAGTGCGATTCTCTCTTGGTCGTCAACCAGGTGAATGGCGTCTTCGAGGTCAAGGACGAACGGATGCAAAGGTATCTGGAAAAAATCCAAGTGATATTACACCGGTTTAAAGAATGGACCATGCAGCATGTACCGAGGGAGCAGAACAGCGAAGCCGATGCATTGGCCAGTTTGGGATCTTCGGTCGAAGGGGAAGAAATCAACCCTGGGACTACGGTGCACTTGATGAATTCAGCGATAGAAAACAGGTATGCCAAAATAAACACAATGGGTTTAACTTGGAATTGGTGCAACAAGTACGTCGACTACTTGCGAGACGGAAAGCTCCCGAGTGACCCAAAAGAATCACGGTCACTAAGGACAAAAGCTGCGCGTTTCTTCTTGGTAGACGACCAATTGTATTGACGGTCTTTCTTTGGACCCCTGGCCAAGTGTTTGGGTCCCGGAGAAACGAAGTATGTAATGAGAGAGGTGCATGAGGGGACCTGCGGCAACCACTCCGGTGCTGAAGCCCTGGTCCGAAAAAATGTCAGAACCGGTTATTACTGGAACCGGATGGAGGAAGATTCGAAGAATTTTGTCCGGAAATGCGACGGGTGTCAAAGACATGCCCTGATGATTCATCAGCTTGGGGAGTTGCTGCATTCGGTGGTGTCACCTTGGCCTTTCATGAAGTGGGGAATGGACATTGTTGGTCCACTGCCATGGGTACCAGGTAAAACCCGTTTTATTTTGTTTATGACTGACTATTTCTCCAAATGGGTTGAAGCGCAGGCCCTCGAAAATATTAGAGAGAAGGAAGTCATTGACTTCATATGGGACCACATCATCTGTCGTTTCGGCATCCCGACCGAGATAACTCGTGATAATGGTCCTCAGTTCGTGGGCAGCAAAGTCAATGATTTTCTCGAAGGGTTGAAGAACAAGAAAATCATATCAACTCCATATCACTCGTGTGCGAACGGACAGGCGAAATCCACGAATAAAACAATAATTCAAAATCTGAGAAAAAGACTTGAAGCGTCAAAGCATCACTGGAGGGAAGTACTACCGGAGGTATTGTGGGTTTACAGAACCACATCAAAATCAAGCACGGGAGAAACACCTTTCTCGTTGGTCTACGGGGCCGAAGCCCTCATTCCCGTAGAAGTTGGTGAACCGAGTCTCCGGTTCAGGTATACCACCGAGGAGTCAAACGAGGAGGCCATGGCCGTAAAACTCGATCTCACGGATGAACTTCGCGAAAACGCGTTGGTCCGTATTGCAGCCCAGAAGTAGAGAATGGAAAGGTACTATAATCGGAGAGCCAATTTTTGACATTTCCAAGTTGGGGACTTGGTGCTTCGGAAAGTTACCTTGAACACCAAGAATCCCAATGAAGGAAAACTGGGTCAAAACTGGGAAAGACCGTACAAGATAACCGAGGTAACGGGCAAAAGATCGTATCAGCTGGAATCCATGGACGAGCAACGGTTGCGCAATAATTGGAATGTGGCTCATTTGAAGAGATACTACTGCTAAGGTATAGACACCTCATGTTTTTCTATTAACCCTTTTCTTTTTTGCAGGAAGTTAAGTATCGGATAAAGTTAGAATCTGAGTCTGAAAACACGTGTTGCACTCTTTTCCTTAGTACGGTTTTGTCCCAAAATGGGTTTTCCGACAAGATTTTTAATGAGGCAACAAGTACAACGTGTTACTTGACAAAGACAAGGACAAACGCCCGGAAACTCGGGGTCACACCCTACGAGTGGGGACTTAATAACACTTACCCGATCTTGCAACTCAGATAAGCACTAGGGGACTATTGTACCCACATCGAGGTTTACCCCGGTTAGTGGAAAACGGAGGAGCCCAACAAATCGAAACCGGATCTGCTACATTAGGTTTCAATGTAAGGACCAAACGATCAGAATGAATTGTGTCCACTCAACATTTGCTACGGAAAAACCAAAATCGGACCTTCTGCATTAGGTTTCGATGTAAGGACCAAACGATCAGAATGAATCGTGTCCATTTAGTATTTGCTGCGGCAAAAGCAGAAGGAAGCAGAAAAAATTCTCATATTATGTACGCACAAATACTTGCAATACAAAGATTATAGAAAGTTCGGATTACTGTATTTCGGATGTCTTCTTGTCGAAACACCCTACCCCGGTGATTATCGACATATTTCGGCATTGCTTCATTCATATATCCTATTCCGGGCACTACGGTCGAAATTCGACAAAGGCAACAAGGTCACAATGAACCGAGCCAAAATCTTAAAACTCCCTTGAATGGGGACTGCTACATCAAAATTTGCTAAGGCTGGGATTCAGGTGTCCAAACCTAATCTATGACAAGTGAATAGCCGAAAAATGCCGGCCCTAAGAAATGCCAAAAAATACCGGCCCTAAAAAATGCCTAACATTATTCGGAGACGTCTGAATTCACAAAGCATTAGATATGCCCATGGGCAAACCACTCGGTCAAATTCCCGGACGAAACATACCGGACGAAGAGAAAAGCCAACACTTAGGCAATCCAAAATAATGACTCCGTGTCTTTGCTTGTCCTAAAAACGGACCGGCAATTAGGGCAAAAGTCATAAGCATTCAATTAAGAGAAATAAAGAAAATCAGGAAAAATGCATATTCCATTTATATAAGGTTTTTACACCGGAGACCCCTACGAGGTCGGAAAACAAAAAACAAGCCAAAAGGCAAAAAAAAAAAAACAAAATAAAGGCTAACTACAGGCCCTGGACTATCCGGTATGGCTGGATCCGGAGTGTTCGGACACTGTCCGCTCGGAATCTTCGGAGTCAGTATCGAGGTCTCTCTTAGCTTCTTCCTCGACCCTTTTAGCTTCAAGTATTAGGGCCGGAAGATCCGTAAAGACATGCCCGACTTGCTCAAGGGTGACCCTCCGAGATTTCCACCGTTCATACTCCACCGCATTCGTAGTATGAGCCTTGGCAACCTCCATCTCCTAAGGGCTTCTGCCAAATCGGCCTCAGCCTGGGCTATCTTTGCCACCAGTTCATCCCGATCTTCTTCGAAGACCCTTTGGATTTGAGTGGCCGACTCGAGCTCGGCCTTGAGAAGGTCATTAGCTTCGGTCGTCTTTTCGAGTTCGGTCTTCAGCTCATCACATATCCGGGCCCGGTCCTCTGCTTTTCGCTCAAACACCCTCATCCTCTCCTTGTACTTAGCACTCTCAGATTCAAGCAGCTGATGCCTTTCGGCCATGCTCACGGCATCGGACTTGACCGAGTCTAGCTCCCCCCGGAGTTGAGAGATAGTGGCGTCGAGCTCGCCAAGCCTTGAGGAAAAACGAGCGTTGTCCTGGCTAAGGCCGACCTTATCCGCTTCAAGAAGCCGGTTCTTCTCGACCATCTCGTCCAACTCATTCTTTAATCGAAAGTATTCAACCTTCCACGCGTCCAGCTCGGGTTGAAAGTTGGAAAGAGTAACTGCTCGGTTTAATTCATCCTCCTTCACCGGCAAAAGGTGCTGGAACTTCTTCGTTTCTCGACCTTGGGTATCTAGATGGCCCTTGAGATCGTCAACTTCTTCCTGAGCGCGGACGAAGGCCTTGTTAACAAGCACCACACTCTGTAAAAGAAACAAGTTAAAATTTGGATAAACGAGAAACTAAAATTCTCAATGAATTATGCAAGGATGGCTGATAAACTTACTTGATTGCCCGCGTGCATGCCCTCGTTAATGAGACACTTCCAGGGGACTCCATTCATCTTCCGTTTGTCCGAGTCCGAGACGAGCGGCCTCAGGTAGCTTGCTACTCCCACCGGACGAGACAAAAAGCTACAATCCTTGAGAACGGTGATTACGGCCAATCTGGTCCTCCTGGGTTCCACGCTTGGGGCCGGGAAGACACCCACCAGGCTATCCCTAGCTCCAGTATCGGTGGTCTGGCTAGCCGTACTCGTGGCTCGAGGGATCGGGAGATGTCCAAAATCGGTAGCTTCACCGGTATTAGGAGGAGTGTCCGAGAACATGTCATCAAAGTTTTTTGACCTTGAAGCTGGAGTTGGAGAACTCGGGCTGGCCTCTGCAGCCTCGGTAGAGGCAGGGATCTCGGAAGGTGCGGCGGTCTTATAGCCAGGCAGTGGGCCCACGACCACTGGAACTTCGGTCTCGGGGACCGGCTCATCCCTCAGATCGGGCTCAGGTGCACGCCCGGACCTTCTGGTCCTTTGCAGGGGAGTTTTCTCGGAGGAACCATCACCTGAAATATCGACAAATTCAATCGACCGTAGAGGAGTCAGGTAATGAATTTCTTCCCCACCTGTGTGCAAGGCCGGAGCTGACGGTCCTTCCCCGGCTGGAGGGAGTGGTGAAATGGTGGTACCCTCCTCTGGAATATAAGCAACGGGAGGGGTCACACCGATCCTCCGGATGAGGAACTCGGGCTGTGTTTCATCTCTTAGACTCCGAACGACGCTCCTCGCCCTCTTCTTCAGTTTTTGCCCTTTGTCAGAGGGCTTCTTTCTCTTGTTAGCCAGCAATGATACGGGATGTACCCGCTGAATCGACCTCGGGTGCCGACGCAGCGGGTTCGGCCGCTGGCTCCGGTCTTGGGTTCACCGAACCCTTGGGTAAACCTGATTGCCGAAGATGTTACAAAAGGGAAGGGTAGAAAATGCATTGAATACCGATAGAAGCAAGGTTTTACCGTGGTTGTGAGCGACCCATCGGCCACGCGACAGGAGTCCCCATGTCCGTGCTACGTGGGTGTGGTGGCTAAGAAGAGCATTAACCGATTCGTTGATATTCTAGATAGACGGAGGTATCTACGCCACGGCTGGTATAAAGAAGGGGACAAGTAGTGAATGTGAAAGGACTATTGTTTGACAAAGCATTCAAAAACAATTATTAAAGGAACTTACGATTATCATTCCACCTCTCCGAGAAGGGCATGTAGTTAGCCGGAATAATGTCTGCGGTCCTCATCCGGACGTAACGCTCCAGCCAACCCCGGTCTCTATCTTCGTCCATCTTCAAGAAGATTGGGTTCCGGCTTCGCTTAGCGAGCTCTATTACACCTCCCCGGAACAACTTTGGGGAGTATAGCCGAATGAAGTGAGCTGGCGTGAACTCCTTTTTCAAGTTACTGGCCAATAGCCGGAGGTAGGCCACGGTCCTCCATACGATCAGACCAATCTGGGCCAGGGTGACATCGTAAGTCCCGCACATATCTAGGATAACTGGGTCGATTAGAGGGTCGAGCTTGAGTGTGAAAGGGTAGGTGTAAACGTATAAGAAGCCCTCCCGATGCTTGGTGATTGATTCATCAAGTCTGGGGGAAAAAACTTGTACCGGACGGTTATCCCATCCGCAATCAGCCCGGACTAAATCAAGTTTGTCCTCGGTAATGGACGAGGGGTACCGTCTTACATCAAACCCCCTGCCGGTAACTAGAGAAGGTTTCTCAACCTCGAAATCCTTGTTATAGTTGGGTTTGGACGGTACAATGTCCAAAGCAGTGGGCTCTAAGGCGGTTTTTCCCTGGGATTGATAAGTTGGCTCGGTTCCCTGAGAAGAAACCGAGGGAACATCGTGGGGGGTGGTTTCGGTGTTAGTAGACATTTGGAAGTTATGAAGGAGATTTGGCGACTTCGAAAAAGAAGTTAAAAAATAGAGTAAGGGAGCAGTCAAGAAAAAATTCAAAATGGTAAGAGTAGGAAGAAAAAGAAGCAGCACTTTCCAAACAAGAACAGCAAAAGAAGTTTCCTCTCACGCAATATAAGCAGCGAATAGGCAAGAAATATGAGATGAAGGATGATTAGAAGTAATGAAATGAAGAAATAAAATAGAGAAGAAGTGAAATGAAGATGTAAAATGTAAAATGAAGAGGAGAAAGGCGTTATATAGATATGGGATCGAGGCGGTTTCAAACCCCAGCCAACCGGGGGGTGCCACGTGTCCCATTATTAATGAGAAATGACTTGAAACGACGTGCGTTACGGCGGTTGTCAGAGCTGACCATCCGGGATGAGACACGTGGCTGATGACAGGCGGACGTGATGCAACTGTTCCCGCCAAAATTAAAAGATAATAACGAGCATATGGAACCACCAGTTTCTTGATTCATCCACTTCCCGTTACTCCGATAAAACTACGGTCCGGAAAGTGTGGGGACTATCTGTATACGGTAAAAATCGGACGTATGCTAGACCGGTGAGACCGGAGATCGAGGTAAGAGAGAAACAAGCACGAGCATGAAGACATTCTTTCGGATCGGAGAAGTGCTTGATTAGAAGAAAGCGAAGAAGATCGTTGGTCCGGTTGGTCGTGGCCGTTGGCTCGGTTGTTCGTGGCTGTTGTTCCAATTGGTCGTGGACGTTGGCCCGGTTGTTCGTGGCCGTTGGTTCGGGTGATCCGTTACACAATCGCCACGCGTCAAGACCGTTCTGCCACATTGTACTGCCTGTCGTACGGGTGTCAGATCGTACGACCCAACCTTATCCTTTTTAGGGTTTTTCTTTATTCAAAAGGGCTTTATGTTGTATGAGGCCCATAAGGCAAAACTATAAATAGGGGCCATTACCCTACTTTCAAGGGTTGACTTCTTCAGTTCTAGAACATTGTAATAGCAAAATATATAAAATCTCCCTCTCTCATTCTCTGATTTTGATCCGGATTCAGTGTGTTATTCTTTAGCTTTATTCAATTAAACAATATTCATATATTATTAAATACATATATTTAGTGCAAACTATCGATTATTATTCACTTCTTCATAGCATATCTATATATATCTTTTTTCAACCAAATAGATTAAAGCTCAACCACATATCCTATACCTCACTCATAAATTTAATTGATTACCTAAATTCGGGGTAAACACCCTTTGGAGCAAGTGATTTAAAATATGCATGAAAGAAACCACAACAGAGTATATATATATATATATATATATATATATATATATATATATAGATATATCTAATATTGTAATAAACAACAAGTAAGCCATGCAGCAAGCAGATAGCAAGTCAAACCACATCATAGTTCAACCATGGACCCTTGTGGATTACAACCACTAGGCCAGTCAATCCAATCCGCGAGCCCTTGTCAATAGCGGGTAATCAACTAGATCGAAATCTTATGTGTCTATTACAAGTACCCCTCATGGATACTGGGGAGCATATTGACCGAACTATCTGATATAGATATTAACTTAAATAACTAGCATGTACAATACAATGCAAGAAATCACTGTGATGACCTGGTTGGCCGTTACCGTAATTTTCTCGAGTTTTGAGTCGCAAATCATATTTTGACCAGTACAACTTAGTCGCGTGGGAAAATTATCCAATTAAATTAACCCAGAATCATGTTGGAAAGATTTAAAATCATAAAGGGCCACTGGGCCTAGTAAGGTGCCATAGCGGCTAGAGGACAGCTATGGCGCTACCGCCACAGCGGTGAGTTAGCTTTTGCATAGGACCTCCACGGTGGCCTCCTTCTCCGCCATAACGTGACTGCTGCGCTAGACATGCAGTCCGCTATGGCTGACATGTAGTACGCCACAACGGATAACGCAGAATTCTCCTAGTATTTAAACCCCAATTCTGGACTTGACCCCATTTTTCTCAAAATCCTAAATCTCAGCCGCCACCTGGGGCATTTGGAGAGCTAATCTCATGGTTTCTTGGAGAAGGTAACCCTCTATCTCATTTAATTTATTTGTCTTCCATTTAGTGTCCCATTTCACTAAGAGTTTATCTTCGAAGCTAATAAAAATGGAGGTTTCCTAACTATTCAAGTCTATGATGATAAAATGGAATTTCTAAGCTTAAAATATGGGCATCCTTGAAAGAATCCTTCAAGGTCTTACTCTAGGAAGATTAACCAACCTCTAGTTTCTAATCTTTTCTTTATTTTGTAAATGGGTTCCAACCTTAGTTCTTGATATTGGGATTTTATAGGAGGTGGAATATTAGTAATGACTTAGGTGACTTAGGCAACAATAAAACCCGGATTATTAGTTCCTAAAAACCTAGCGAATCTAGTTAAGAATAAATTCAAATCTTTTCCTTGCAAAACCCGAAGCTTGAATAAATTCCTAGAATATTGACTCTTGTTCTTTGGGGTTCCTTGATATTCCAAGACTCTCTGTTGTAGGTCACGGCTTGAAAAGGTGAAGTTAAAGATCAGCGGGATGTTCGTGGCACCTGCTCGGACTCGAGGTAGGTTACCGTTTACTTGATAGACTCCGATTAGTAACTTATATATATGCAAATAGAAAGTGATGGAGAAAGTATGCCTGGGTCGACAAATAAGGAGCTAGGATGGTTATTCTAGGTTGATTTTGTGTACTTAAGATTGTAGATTAAATTAGGGATCGATGGAGACATCATGTGCACCTTCGGATATAAAGTTGGGATGAAATTCTTTGGTTGGTACTGTTGATTGTGGTTTGTCGCCTTGATATGTTATGTTGGCATATGGTTATGTGTTTGGGTTTGTATCCTATTAGTAACTCTAGGACTCATGCTTAGCGATTACTATATGTTTGGAGGATTCTATGCACTATGGGGGACTAGTTAGAAGGAAAGAAAATTATGATATTGATGTTATTATTGTTGTTGTGATATGGGTCCAAATGTGGCGCGAACATTCATTCATCCATGCGATCCTTGTTATCATGCATTCACTCATTGATATATATATATATATATATGGATCGGGTTACACATACCGCAACACTGACTTGGATCGGGTTGCTCGTTCCACAACACTGACTATTGGATCGGGTTATACGCCACAGCAGGTACGTGGACTTAGCGGTCCCCTATGAGTCATGACTGTCGGAGCGTAGACATCGTCCGCCTGAAGTATGTGTGTATCATTGCATCTCATTTGCATTTGCATTCATATCATATTCTCATATTGCTTGGTTCAGACAGTTATTGACTTGTTGAAATTTTTGAGCTTGATAGAGGTTGTTTTGTTTATGTTTCAGACTTGCAATGGACCCTAGGGAAGATATTGGAATTGGTACTGAACTTTGCGTATAGTGGACTGTATCGGATGTTGGGTGATTATTTGGCTTGTTGACAGTTCCGGAAAGATAGACTGAACTTAGAAATCTGACTTAAGTTTGTTTTTGAGGCGGTGTGGGAATTGTGACTTAAGTGTACCTTGGCTTGGCATAAATGATTGTTTGAGTGTGATGGTATAGTTAAGAATTGGTACTAGACGATTTAGTGGAACGTGAATAGGAGTTGGGTTGATCATCCTATGGATGAGGGTAGTTGCTGCTTAGCGTCTATTTGTGGCGTAAGTCGGAGTAGTGTCTTGAGTGTTAGGTTGCGGCGAGGCTTATTCTTGGTTGGGGTCCGTTTGTGTTGACGTTTGACTTAGTATGGTCCATGTGGGTAGTTCTTTCCTTATTGAGTATAAGTGTAATGAAATGGTGTTAGGGTTGATTTAGTTGGTTGTTTCTTGAGTGTTAGGAGATAGTGGAGTTCTCTTTTCCCTTTTCACTTTGCTTGATTGCTTATTGTCTAAATTTGCTACCTACTATACTTATCCATTGTTATCTATTGCT
This sequence comes from Lycium barbarum, assembly GCF_019175385.1. NCBI lineage: Eukaryota > Viridiplantae > Streptophyta > Magnoliopsida > Solanales > Solanaceae > Lycium > Lycium barbarum. The sequence goes on from NC_083338.1 coordinate 115,921,280, forward strand.
TTTGTGATTTCCTAATCACTGTCGGCCTATGATATTTACCAGTACGAGTGTTATATTGATTCTGCACTTGCTACACCTTTTTGGGTGTAGATATGTTTCAGGTTGAGTTCGTGGTTTAGCTAGTTTTAAGGATTTGCCGGTGCTATCGTGAAGACTCTGTCATGTCATTCTGATAGGGTTGCTTCAGTTACTTTGTATATTTGTATTTAAGTTCAGTTATAGTAAAGTCTTAGAAGCTCTTGTACTAGTCCACACCAAATTCTAGGAAACATCTAAAGTCTTGTATACATTTTTACATTTATGAAGGGAAAATGGGTTATTGATGAATTTATTTTTAATTAGCTCCTTAAATATGTTTATTGGTAAGGGAAGGTTCGCCTACTAGGTGGGAATAAGTAGGTGTCCGCACGGACCTGAATTTGGGTCGTGAAAATCACATTGACGAATATTATCATATGAGACCAACTAAAACAATGTATGTCACATATTGCAAATACCCCTAGTATTATTCAATAGTGAAATCTCTATAAAGCCATACTCAATTTGTAGAAAATAATTTTAATCATGCTTTAAATTTCAACAAAGTGTCATTTCATATTTATAAGATAGTATACCATAGAAAGTAACTCGAAATAGCATAAATGACCTAGCACGCAACGCGCAAAACGTACCAAGTGTTTAGAGAGCAATAATGAACATTTCAGGTCATGCTTTTAGAGAAAGCAAGCAATCTAGAAGTTAAATTTGAAATCGGGTTGATTTGAAGTTAGATTTTTGTCACACCCCAATCCTGAGAGGGCATGATAGGCATCCGACCCTTACTTAGAGCCGAGCGAACCCGCTGGTTCTCGTTATACTCATAATCTGAATGGACTCTTAAATCATGAAATGAAATGCATAATGAAAGTTTTCCAAAAACATTCTTTTCGTCTTTCTCAAATCAAGTAAAATCTGTAATCATATGAAATCTGTAAAGTCATGCATAATGATACATCGGCTTAGACAGCCGCTTACAAGACTGGCATACTGTATACATGACTCTGTCTGTAAAAGTCTCTAATGTAAGAATAGATATCAAAACCTAAGCTGGGACAGGGCCCTAACATACTCATAATGCATATGACTCAACTCATAAGGAAACACTCTGACGCGGCATCACTCCGAATAGAATGGAGTTTACCAATCCAGCTGATAGCCTGGGACATCCTATAGTCAAACTCCTGTATAACTTTCCTGCAAAGCAATATGGGGCTGTGTGGCATGAAACACAGCGCCTCCAGGCAAAGGGACGTCAATACGAACAATGTACCGAGTATGTAAGGCAGCAGTAATCATAAAGAATGAGATATGAGTCATAATGAAAGTACGAGAAACAACCTGTAATATGAGTAGCCCCGAAGGCAGAGAATACCAATGTAAGTAGCCCCGAAGGCAAGAATCATGCATGCTTTCATGTAAAACTATTTATCAATGCATAAGTATCCATAGGCCTTTATCGCCATCATATCTATATAATGTACCCGACCCTAGTGGGACTCGGTGTGTATAACGTACCCGGCCTGTATCAGGACTCGGCGTGAATAGTTAACTGATCAGTGATTGCACATCTACGTGTCGTACCCGACCGACTATAGCGCGGCTCGGTGTCAGTAACATAATATATATATAAATGAATGCACATGAGACTCATAGAATAATTATGGAACCTTTTGATAAGATGTAAGGACATAAGGATTTCAAGTGTCGTTATGAAGCAGTAATGTTTAATAAGTAAAGCTATCGGAATCATAGACATGAACGATATATAACAAGGTAGCATTTGGGGTCAAGTCACAATTCCCCTAATGTGTCTAAGAGTGGGAGTCACTTTTGGGGTTTATATGTTTGTCATTCATTTGTATCGTAAAGATCATGCCATAACAAGAAAAGGAAATAGCCTTAACATACCTTGTCGCTTCTCAAGTTAACCATAACCTAGGTCTCGGGCTTCACCAATCTACAAACAACACCAAACATGCCAATAATCAAATTAAGATACTCTTCAAACCAATCCTTAATTACTTAGGAATCTAACGATATACGGGCAGCATCTCCCCTAAAAACTTAATAATTCTCGTGATTCCAACTTAGCCAAAATATCAATCACAATACCAACAACAATATCAACAAATACATATTCAAATAGAATCAAATCCATTCTTAAATGACTTCCAAAACATCCCAATATACATTCGTATACTAATGCTTGTATACACTTCTTTATTTTCGTATATACATAGTATAACGGCAACAAAAACAACAACAACTACAACTACAACAAATCCCCATGATATTCCAGCCCACAAAGTAACTCATAATAATCACCAAATATCCCACACGATAACAATAATAATTTATTCGATTTCCGATATAACTTTCGTATTTCTTTCATCTAGCAACGTAGATACGACTCGGATAACTCAAATACATCTAGGAGAGAGGATTTCTTACCTTATATGCGCCAAGAACTACTCTTCTTCCACCTTACTTCACTTTGAAGAAAGTCCGGATCCAACAACACGACAAAACGGTACAACGAGATCAAAGCGGTTAGCATAACCCACATGTTGTTCTTGAGAGTAATGATACTTTGCTTATTCAAGTTGTATCTCACGTTGCTGTTTTGGTTATTGAAAAAAGCAAAATGTTGTCCAGTTCTAATATCTCAGTAGCTAACGTAGGAATAAGCAATGAAATATGTACCTCCTTTGCATAGCTAAAATAAATTAATGTTGTACCTACAATCATTTCTCAAGATAACATATATCTCAACCTAAGTAAAGAGGTGAGTTGTGCAATATATATAGTGGACCGTGAGGTCCACTAATAAAAGCAATTCATATCTTAAAAGACACCTACCCATATTCTTGCTTAGCCATTTTCAGCAAATTGCCAAAAAAAAAACCACGTGTCAATCATAGCAATCAACTTAATGCTTATCACCCTTTCCATTACAACAACAACAACAACAACAACCCAGTGAAATCCCACATCGTGGGGTCTGGGGAGGGTAGAGTGTACGCAGACCTGACTCCTACCAAGGTAGGACGGCTGTTTTTGAAAGACCCTCGGCTCAATAAAAGCATAAAAAGAAGTCAGATAAGGTTAAGAGATTCGGATAAGAGATTTAAAGCGATATGGAAATGAAATAATGCAAGCGACACAGATAACACAGGATAATCAGAGCACATGAAATAACAGATAATAGCAAAAATCGGAGCAGATGACACAGGATAACCAAAGCACAGGAAATAACAGATAATAACAGATAATAGCAGAAATCGGAGCACAAGAAATTATATTGCAATAATGCGACTACTAATAAGAATGGATAACGAGACTATCTACTAGCCTTCTACCCTAATTTGGGTCTTCCAAACCCTCCTATCTAAGGTCATTTCCTCGGTAAGCTGTAATTGCGCCGTGTCGTGTCTAATTACCTCTCCCCAATACTTCTTTGGCCTACCCCTACCTCGTCTGAAACCATCCATGGACAACCTCTCACACCTCCGCACTGGGGCATCTGTGTCTCTCCTCTTCACATGCCCAAACCATCTCAATCTCACTTCTCGCATCTTGTCTTCCACCGAGGCCACCCCCACCTTATCCCGAATATCCTCATTCCTAATCCTGTCACTCCTGGTGTGGCCACACATCCATCTCAACATTCTCATCTCGGCAACTTTCATCTTTTGAACGTGAGAGATCTTAACTGGCCAACACTCCGCCCCATACATCATAGTCGGTCTAATTACACAATTAATCTTTACTCTCCCACTTTATTCCAACTTTTAACCAATTACCCACATAACTAATTTCTTGATCTCAATTCACTTAGATAATAATCAATTTTAGCACACCTTATATACTCATTTTATACTCATGTAATATGTCACTAGTCCATGGCCTCATTTGCCATACATAAAATACTATTTTCAATCATCGTTGTTACTCTTTACCATCTTAAATCATTTCGGGACTTCATCCTTTTATACACTGAGCTCTTAATTGCATGCTTGAATATGACCAAATCCTTCGGGCTCGGGTAAATTTTCTCATGTTGGATGGTTCAATTTCCTAGTCCAAAAATACGGGATGTTATTGCTTGGACCGTATTTCATTCAAATAAATTTCGAACCTTGACGAAACTTATTTTCTTCGATTTGTGTAACTTCTAATCCTTATGATACATCTGTACTCACTCTAACCACCTATAAGCTTGGGGGAACCTCATTTCCGTTACTAGTGTCATTTAACTCGCACGCTTTCCAACGCATGAAAACATGGGATGTAACAATTTTGTTTAGAAATGCAATTTGGATTTCTTAAGTTATAAATTTTCTCATAAATATGAAAACTCTACTATTTATGAAAACTATCAAAACTTCCCCAACTCTTATACAATTTTACCAAAGGAGAAAATCATAGTTCATAAATAAGGTGTCTGAACTTCCTAAGGAGGCACATTAATAAATCAGATATCTCCATGTTGTACGTGAATAAAATTATCATGGTATTTATGATTTATTGTTTAAACATGCGTGTGCATATCTTTTTTTGGTAAATAAGTTTTTTTTTTTTGGAGAAGGAAGATATGTACATACAAACCAGTAACCTTACATGTTAATCAGACATGAAATAAAAATATAAAAAACATTCTACCCATCCCTACTCAATCCCAGAACTACATCAGACATACTACTACTACTACTGCCTTGCTGCATCTTTATGGATAAGAGTCCATATCCTTCAACACCCTAGCAGTTCTTGCATTGCTAATTCCTCTTCAATGGATATCCCTTACAATTGCCCTGCTCATCTCCTCAATTCCCTTTTGTTTGTTTTGAAAGACTCTGCCATTCCTTTCTTGCCAAACTGCATAATACAACAGGCCAGCACCATTCTAACACCTGGGCTTGCCAGATCTCCCAGTGTCACGACCCGACTAGGGGGCCGCGACAAGCACCCGGTGCTATTCCACCCGGGCACCCCTTAACATACTTTCACATAACATCTAAGTGAGCGACATAGTAAAACATACATTTTTATCCATCAATCATACTAGTCCCTTTGGACAACAAGCTCTTTATATCATCATAGGCATCTATGCCACATCAATGTACATGGGCCGACGAGGCCAACAAAATGGTATACAAAATATAGGCCGACAAGGCCAAACACATCTAACCACATACACATGTCTACGAGCCTCTAAGAAGAGTATAACATATCACATAAGCGGGACAGGACCCCGCTATGCCCATAATTATGTACATAAATGAATAAGTTCCCAAAAGCTATGGCTCCGAAGGAAATGGAGCTTTGCTAGGTAGTCTCTTAGAATGTAGCTATGGATCGAGCCTGTCTCCCTGTGCACTTGCGGGCATGACGCAGCGTCCACAAACAAAAGGACGTCAGTACGAAGAATGTACTGATTATGTAAAGCATGATCAATATCAATGTAGAAGCAAAATGAACATCATAAGAAATAGTACAAGATGGGAGATGGTAATATTATCACCATGGACACTTACTTACCTTTCATAGAAACTTTCCAGTCTAATGTGTAATTGTGCTCATACCTCCATATCCGTATCCAGGTTCGTACCCGTTCCATATTAGTACTCGTATTCATATACATATCCTTACTCACATTCATATTGTATACATAATCATATCACATACGTAGCATTTACATAACATACCCGACTCCGAAGGTTCGGTGTTTCACGTACCCGACCATAGCTAGGCTCGATGGTCATACATACCTGGCCAACCATGGCTCAGTGTCATACATACCCGGCCCTACCAAGGCTCAGTATTATCCGTACCCAACTGCAGTGGTGTGCGCGCGTTACGTAATCATATACATACTGTATTCATATTCATACATTCTACCCGGCATCATAAGCTCGGGGTCTTATTATAGCCCTTCATAGGCACACATACATACAATAGCCGGTAGGCATCTTTAACATCATATTATTCTCATCATCATTACTATCATTATCACTATTTTCGTTGTTATCATTATATCTATCTTATAGGCCTACTCGTCATATGAGGAACTTGGTACAGCCGTAATGTATCAAGCATCGTGAGCTTACTAGCTCGGAAGATCAAATCATTTGAAGAAATCATAGTCTTATAGAAGGTTTAGACGTTTGGCCAAAGAGCCATGCCTTATGAAAGAAGGGTTAGCCTTACATACCTTTTCGTTCGACTATTTACCACTTGCACGTTCTCTTTCAACGATTGCGTTTATACCTTCATTAAAGTCATACTATCATTAGAATCGATAGCTAGCATGCATGACTTAACTAGAGAAAATCGGGCAACGTCTCCTCTATTTATACGACATTTCTCTATAGTGTATTTCAACTCTCAAACGCCAACAATACATTCACAATACTACAACAATAGTCATTATTCATCCACATTATCCATATTCTAGACTCACTTTTCAATCATCCATATCCATGGCCATAACGCGCGACTATGTCCATTCACGTACATTGCTCATCTCATGTTCTCAACATCATTTATAACACATTTACATTACAATACATCAAGACTCATAACTCAATTCAAACTATTTCTCAAAATGTCACTATTCATCATTCATGACCCATTTTTCTATACTCATCTAATGTCCAAGCATTTTAAATCTCAACTACCTTGAACCACATATAAATACCATAAATCTTACCTTAGAGGTTGTAGGAATGAGCCTTGGTCGAAATACTTCACTTGAGCAAAACCCTAGTTTTCCTTCAATAAGATTTTCTTGACTTGCATAATCTTAATGGGTTTCCTTACACTTGATTCACATGATTTGTGTTGTTGATGACTAATAATACTTGAAATCTTATGGAATAAATGTAGAGAGATGTTTTAGAGAGAAGGGATGAAATGTGAGAATGAAATAATAAACTTGGATCCCTTATTTAATGGCTTAAAATCTGGTCTGGAGTGAACAGTACAGTGGTCGTAAACTTGGTTTACGGTTCGTATTCCAGTTTACGGACCGTCCTTCGTGGTCGTATTTAATCATAACAGAACCAGAAACTCAGGCTGAGACGTGGTGATTTACGGACACAGTTTACGGGCCGTAAACCACTTTACGGTTCGTATTTCAGGTCGTATTTAACCATTTGATCATTTGGCAGAAAGTTGAAGTTTTGGAAGCCAAAATACGACATGGCAGTTTACGGGCCGTATACCACTTTACGGTCCGTATTTCATTTTACGTGCAACTGGCCAAAATGCAGATCTGTAACTTTCCACATTTTCAGAACCTATAATTATTCATTATGGAGCATAACCTATCTCTTATTGCAATTGCCTTCGGAATCTTACTTAGGGTCGTCAAATGTTATTTCTTACTCATGAAAATATCGGATACTCGTACTCCTCGCGGGTCCATTCACTTGGGCAACAATGGAGGATTTTTCCGAGGTGTAACACCCAGTTGCATTCCTTGTAGACCTCTCAAGCTCCTGAGACCACTGTAGAGGTGTTCTTTGGATCTACTGTGACTTTAAAATTTTCCACCATAAGTTTGCTGAAAATCTGCACTAAAAGAATAGGTGATATAGTCTACTCAGCATCATCACATAGTGGGTAAGTAGTGATATTAGTGATCTTCCATTTTGCAAGTCTGTCTCTAGTATATAGTCGCCCATGAGCTACCAGAGTCGTGTTAAATATCCACTTGGGGCACCCAACATTGTTACAAACAAGCCTTCTCCAGCTGACCTTAGGCAGGCTATCCCTTATGGCATTGTATATGGACTTGATTTTGAACTCCGGAAGCTGCTGAAATTCCATCTGTGTGTAGCCAGCTTTAGCTACTGCCTCCTTAGCCTTGAGAATCTTCCTGAATATATCAGGGGAGCCTGCTCGGGGTTAGCTTTTTATATGGGTTGATTTTTAATGTGGTAAGTGAGAAAAATGTATTATGTCTGAATTCATTGGATCCAAAGCCTGTCCTTTTCTTGCAAAGATTCCAATAATTTTTACATATGGCTGCTTGTTCCACTTTAGTATGTATGTAACATTAAACCCACCAGCACACTTAATATGGATGCATTTATAACATAAGGTGGGATAAAAAGACTCAAGCACAAAAGTCATAATGCACAATAAATCTAACTGTGTGCAATGTAGATCATTGAAAGATTTGTGATAGGGTGTGTTTTACCATAGTGATGACTGAAGGGCAAATTTATTTCTGAAGTTGATTTAAAATTGACTCTTTCTTCCGTTTGGTTCAGAAGATAGAGATTTAAGAAATTAATGCCCATTGCACTTTTTTTTGGGAAGTGGTAACATTTGTATTGAATTCCGTACTTGGATAGTCCTAGATAAACCATATTTACAAAGAAGGAAGAAAGAAAGAAAGAAAAAAAACTTCCAAAACTGAGCCTACCATACTAGATAGAACCTAAACCATCTAGAATTGTCTCTGTCTCATTAGGGAAAACTTTTGTACATCAAAAGCAGAACAACAAAATACAATTAAGCTTAATCTTCTGCACATTGCTACTCCTATTTTCAAAACATCTGTCATTTCTTTCCTTCCATATAGTCCACCAAATGCAAGCTGGAATGATCCTCCATCTATCTTCGTTTCTAGCATCAAATCCAGCTTCTTCCCAATTGATTAGAGTGTCACCAATCTTACTAGGCATCGTCCATGAGATGACTTTGAGATTGATAAAAATCTGCCACAGTTGGTCAGTTACTTTGCAGTGTAGGAAAAGGTGTCTAACTGTTTCAGCATCTCTACCACATAAGAAATACCTATTTCATTAGGGGATTCCCTTTTTTTCCAGATTGTAAAGAGTTAGAATAACCTCATTAGTTAGGAGCCAAGTGAAACATGCCACTTTATAGGACACTTTAACTCTCCAAATATGTTTCTAAGGCCAGTTAGTAATCTGAGGTTCAACTTTATTTGCCTTGTTATAGCCTTCCTTCACCTTATATATACCTTTGGTAGTTCTATTCCACCATAAGCAGTCCTCTCCACTCTGTACTCTATGGAAACTTTCCAGATACCTTTACAATTCAACCACTCTCAGATCTCCCAGTCATTCAGATGTCTTCTAAGTACCAAATTCCATCCTTGTTGTATCCTCATTTCAGCTACTATCTTGTGTTGGTGCTGAGCCAGAGCATAAATATCAGGAAAAGTGCCTTGTAAGCTGTCAGAACCCATCCATATCTTTCCAGAAACGAGTCTTGTTGCCATTGTGGACCTTGATATTAGACTGACTTTTGAGGAATGGCCAGAAGAACCTGATGGTTCTCTAAAGGCTAACACCATAAGGAGTAGTGACTTCTCTAGTTACCCAATTGTCCATCTCCCTATATTTGGTTTTACCTATGTACACAAGGGAAGAGCTCAGGTATATATAAATATCATAGAAACCGCATAATTATAAAGTGTGTACTCGTGTATAAGTTGAATTTAGATAAGTTCCTTGAGTTGAGATTCAGTTTTCTATACAAGTGTTTAGAGTAATGTAAAACACATGTTGTATTTAATATGTTGTTATTCCAAATCTGAATATGCCGGCTTCAGAGTTTAGGATTTTGCGAGCATTTCACTTAAATGAAGGGATTGGGCCATGGATAAATGCAAGCAGTAAGTAGTCTATTTGTTCGATCTTTCTGTCTCAGGGCAAACGCTCATTCACGAAATCACTAAAATGATTTTGGCGAACATTAGCCATTTCTAGTTCTCCATCTCTGCTCATGTCTACGGTGCTCTTGTTCTGGATTCGCCCCTCGGATTGAAGGGCCAAAAGCTGATCAATGCGTGGAGAGTGGAGAACCTTAGGGACCAAGGGGATAGGAAGTTGAAAGATATGGTAGGGACGAGATCATGAGGATCTGGCAAGCTAAAAGAAAAAGAGCTTTTTTTTTCTTGGAAGGAAGTCTAATTTTTCCAGTTTTTCTTACCAAAGATCATGAAAGACTCGTGTTGTGGAATCCGAGTAAGAAAAGATTATCTTGTTCATCATTTATACTTTAAAATATAATGGCAAGTGGGCAACAAAAAGCATGGCGTCCAAAGACAAAAGTAGACACCGTGTAAAATAGTAGGAGAGTAAAATGTCATCTAAATCTCATCAAGACCACTGAGCAAAAGGAAAAGGGAGAAAAGATCTGTGCACTCTGATGTTTTGTCTAGCTAACTGATTTATTCCTTTTTGTCGCACTTTAATTGTGCGGAAGTTTAATTTGTAGAGCATGAAGGTATTTGGAAATTAAGTCCGTGTAGAATTTTTTAGACCAAATGAAAGTGATGCATTCAGTAGAATGTCTTCTACTTAATCTTTCCAAAAAATAAACAACATGTTATAGCACATGAACAAGGGTTTCGAGGGAATACTCTGAAGCTTTTATTGAGTATCGAGTGAAGGTTTCAATTCCCATTCATAAGAGTATAAAAGGGAAAAACAAAAAGGGTAGGTATTGTTAATCTCAAACTTGAAGACTGTATCTTGCATTCGTTGCAATCCTTTTTGGTGGTGCTTGCTTTCCCTTCTTCTTTCAAGTTTTGTGATGTGTGCGTATGGAGCTTTGCTTCTGTTGCCTACTACATCCATAGTTCCACAGTTGCCTAAGTGAACTGAATTTGAGATAATTCCCATTTTCAGAAGAAATCTACACACATTTAATTGCAAAGTTAAATTTCGAGTTGTGAAAAGTCATTTTTTGGTTCTCAACTCTTCTTCCAAAAGGAAAACTATATAGCACTTGTTACCATTTGCAAAAAAATACACTATATAGCAGTATATTTTTACTGCTATATACTATGTAGCTGTCATTAAAAAAAATATGTGTAAGGAATAAAAAGAGACTTTTGAATCTTGGGGTTCTAAATTAAAAATGTGTGTGATGTACTATAATGTTCTTTAGATTTTGTTGTTTAAAACTTGTCGTGTAGGATGTTTGAATTGTCAACTTACTAAATATAGAAATAGGCACTCTGGAAAGTAAGACACTTGAATTGGAACGGAGGGAGTAATTTTTAAAATTATTTATGAAGTTTCTATTCCTTCTATGTGGGTTTCACAGCCTTTTTTTTTTACATTTGCATTGCTGGTTTAAGGTTCTGACAAAGAAAGAGTGATTGTTGCAGGATGAGTGTCAGTTTAGAAGTAACAGAAAATGTAACGGGCTCAAATGGAGTGAACAGATATAGAGGATTCATATAGCCTGACCCAACTAGTTTGGTATTGAGGTGTAAGTGTTTTTTATGATGTTGCTAAAGTAAGGAAATGGTACTGGGACACTGGAAATGTAGTGGATTTTATCAGTGCCAGTCGACTGTGTTGGGGAGATAGTCCAGAAACTTTTATGATTAGCACAAGCTAGATGATGTGAATTTATTGCCAATATTGACTAGAATTCACAAAGATAATTCTATTCCTTAAGGATGCCATTTGGAAAAGTAGAATAATATAAACTTGAGAACTCGAAGTCGATTATTTTGTGTTGTTATAGTGTAGGAAAGATTTCACTACTCTTAGTGGATCGTACTGGGACACTAGAAATGTAGTGGATTTTATCCATACCAGTCGACTGTGTTGGGGAGATAGTCCAGAAACCTCTATGATTAGCATAAGCTAGATGACGTGAACTGATTGCCAATATTGACTAGAATTTACAAAGATAATTCTATTCCTTAAGTATGCCATTTGGAAAAGTAGAAAAATAGCAACTTGCGTAACGACCCATTTCGTAGTTATTGTGAATTTCGAGAAAACCCGCAATTTCAACTCGGTAAAAATATCTTTGTTTCAGTCATACTTCTGAAAATTGCTAATTTGATCGAATACGTTGTGCACGTCGCGTGAGAGTTTTGAAATTTGGGCCACCAAGCCCAGTGGGACTGCCGCAGCGGCTAGTATGCCGCTACAGTGGTAGTGCTGTAGCGGTGGACTCACTGCCGAAGCGATTAGGTGGTTTGGTTAGTGGACCACCACAGCTGTGTCTTGCAGTCTTAGCGGCGCTGCCAAAGAGGTCCCCATACCGCTAAAGTGGTGATGTACAAAGATTTTCCCTATTTAAGAGTTCATTTCGGGAATTGACCCCGATTTTCTCAGAACCCTAAAGTCCAGCCACCCCTCAAGCCTTTTGGGAGTTCAAATTCAGATCTTCTTGGGAATGGAAATCCTTCTAACCTCTTCTAATCCCTCCTTTCACATAGTAAATTGTTCCTAAGGTCTTCACCTAGAGAGCTAACAAAATGGGTACCACTAATTCCAAGACTTAAAAGGTCAAATGGTTAGCAAGTTCTTAATATGGGTTATATTGGCTCAATCTCTCATATTCATCACCCTAGAGTGGTTACTAACTTGGATTCTCTTCTTCTTCTTCTTCTTCACAAATTTGTAAATGGGTCTCTTCCATAATCTTGAAAATGGATTTCTAAGGAATGGAGTTAAAAATGGTGACTTTACTTAGCTAGTAGCTTAAGTGGTTGACTTTGATCATGAATGGAGGCTAATGAATTACCTAGATTTATTGAGGCTAATGAATCACCTAGCTTTATTATGATGGGAAGAGAGTTCCTTGGTAATGGAGTCCTAGAGAATCTAGGAATATCCAACTCCCAATTTTCGTTATCAACCCGAATCTCTTATAAATGACTTAATAGTGATTCCTATTTTTGGGGTCTCGTGATTGTCTCAAGTTCCTTCATGCGGATTACGACATGATGACAAATTGAAGAGCTACGGATGTTCGTGGCACCCGCTCAGCCTCTATGTAGGTTACGACTTTCCTTTTTGGTAGACTCCGATTAGATTTACGTATTCATGCATTAGAAGGAGCGGAGAATGCATGTATAGGAATTGGAGATTAGGATGGATTCTTAAGATAGTACTGTTATGTGATATATGGGTTCGGGCTTGTGGCCTGTAGATTCCCTAGGATTCTTGTATCGTTTCCCTTGCGCTTTGGTGGATTTTATGTGACTTGGTAGTTAGTTTCTTGGTACTTTCTTTATTATGACCCGTTAATGAGGAATTTTCGTAAGATGCACGTAAGTGGTTCTATGCTATGTATAGTGAACCTTAATTATTATTGAAACGAATAAAATGTATCAAGGGCTGTGAATCGATTCTATACTGGGTATTAATGATGTCTTGTAAGTAGATGGTGAAGTTATCCTATATTGATATTGCTAGGTAGTAAGGATATGACGTGATATTGTTATGTGACTTGTCCGTGTTGATTTGGGAGACTATTGATATACCTTGTTCATGATAGCGTGAGGTATTACTTGTTGAAGTTCGATACGAGGATAGTGTCATATATGGATTGTGTAGTCTTTCATGATATGGTTCGTGTACCCATGCTTGGTACTTGTGATATGGATCTGATTATTGATGTCAACTCATACATTGCACGCATTCTTGTCCTTTATAATATACTGTTGATACATTGATGATACTTAAGGAAACACTGGTATGTGCTGGGCTCAGTTGCATGAGAGTGACGTGGGAGTCCGATATCCGATAGTTGTCCCAGAATCGTGGATTGAGTGACATGATTATCGAGGTTTGTGCCGGAACCATGAGGTACATGGACTTCACGGGTTCCCCATGGGTTGTGCTACCGAGACGTCAATACTTTCGTCCGGAATACATGTGTACACAACATTGCATTGCATTGCATTACATTATGGATTATATGGTGATGATCATGTGATTACTTGTGTTGTTTGGTTTCGGATTGGATATATTGAGACTTGATACAATTGGGCTTAGTTTCTAAGCCATAGGCTATGATCTTGAATTATCTTTGTTAACTGTTCGTGGTTCCAGTTTTATGTGTTCGTTTCCTAAAATTAGGTGAATAAAGATTATCATAATGATGAGTTGACTTTTATACTAAGATCTAATAGTGTAATGATAATTGACTTGCGAAGCTGGTGTGGAATTGCCTAGTGTTTATTAGAGAAGAGTTAATTGACTTAAGAATCCTGATGTTATGGAGAGTGGTAGATAATGTACCTTGTTGATCTAGTTTACTTATCATGCTTATTTGTGAACTCTCTTACTGATATGTGCCTCTAACCATTGTCGGCCTATGATACTTACTCAATACGTGTTGATTGTACTGATACTACTCTTGCTACATCCCTTGTGGGGTGTAGAGTGATTCAGGTGATTGATTGTTGGCATGTTTCGGAAGATGCACGGTGCCTGTCTTGAAGGCCTCTACCCATTTCATTCCGGGATGGAGGTTGGGTCTTAGAGTTATTATTGCATTCCGGTTTCACATTAGTCGCTCTTGTACTAGTCTAGACCAGGTCGAGGGAATAAAAATGAGTTATTGTAATGATTTATCTGTTGTAATCACTTCCGCTATTTTGGGTTAATATATTGATTTGATTTCCACTGTTATTTATTCATATATTGAAGAAAACGAATTGTTCTTTACTTGGAAAATATTTAATTGGATTAATAGTTCGCCTACCAAGGTGGGAATGGTAGGTGGCCACGCGATTCTAAATTGGGTCGTGACAACTTGAGAACTCGAAGCTGATTATTTTGTGTTGTTATAGTGTAGGAAAGATTTCACTGCTCTTAGTGGATCGTGCTGGGACACTGGAAATGTAGTGGATTTTATCCGTGCTAGTTGACTATTTTGGGGAGATGGTCCATAAACTTATATGATTAGAATAAGATAGATGACGTGAATTGATTACCAATATTGACTGGAATTCACACAGATAATTCTATTCCTTAAGGATGCCATTTGTAAAAGTAGAAAAATAGAAACTTGAGAACTCGAAGCTGATTATTTTGTGCTGTTATAGTGTAGGAAAGATTTCACTACTCTCAGTGGATTGTGCTGGGACACTGGAAATGTAGTGGATTTTATCCGTGCCATTCGACTGTGTTGGGCAGATAGTCCAAAAACATTTATGATTAGCATAAGCTAGATGACGTGAATTGATTGCCAATATTGACTAGAATTCACAAAGATAATTCTATTCCTTAAGGATGCCATTTGGAAAAGTAGAAAAATAGCAACTTGAGAACTCGAAGCTGACTATTTTGTGCTGTTATGGTGTAGGAAAGATTTCACTCCTCTCAGTGGATCGTCCTGGGACACTGGAAATGTACACCTTGTTTGTTCTTACAAACAAATCCAACTGTGTTTTTGTAATGACCCATTGACCCATGTATCCTTGTTGACCCTTCCCGAGAGTCCCGTTAGTACAATCTATGACTTAGTGAAGTCATTGGTTTGGTTCCCGAAAGGTTTGAGTGTGATCTGAGCTATTGGTGGAGGAACTAGTTAAGTTAGCAAGTTAGAGTTGACCACAGTCAACATCGGGTTAGGATGATCCCGTGTCAATATTTTGGAAGTTCCAACATGTTAGTATGATGATTTTTAACTTGTCCACAAGTTTTGTCACGCTCATATTCGATGTTTTTGCCATAGTTCTGTGGATAGAAACGACTACAGATTGATCAAACGGCCTTTGTTTTGTGTGAGGTTTGAACCATTAGATTCGTATCGTAATTATGAAGCTATAGCAACAAGAATTGTCGAGTCATGCCCTTTTTTGTTAGGGCTGTTCCAGCAGGTCTGCTGGCAGCGGACCTATGGCCACCATAGCGGGTCCGCTGAGCGACCTACTGGCCATCGCAGCGACCGACAGGGGCAGAAAAGCCCTATTTTATTACTCCAACTCATAGCCATTACCCCTAAGACCCCAAAGTCAGTTTTCAAGAGAGAAAGAGCCAAAATTCATTCCATGCTTTGGTGAAAGCATCTTTGTCACGACCTATTTTAGCCTAGGCCATGCGGGCACCTACCATTCCCACCTCGGTAGGCGAACGCTTTACTCAGCGTTCACAATCAATAAACATAATAAAATAGTGGAAGAAGTAAATGACGTAAGTCTCACAATATGATATAATATAGATAAGTGTGGAAGTAAACGAATCCAGCCAGTATCTGGTCTGGTCATACAAGAGCATCTAAATCCGAATATTAAGGTCTGAATAATAATAATACATAAATGTCTCAAATCATGTCTTGAGTGAAAAGTAATACATAAGCAAAAGAAGAGTCTTCGAGGTCAGCGGACGCCATGCTCACCCTGGAAAACTCAAGTAGAAGTTGAGGAGTTGATCAGCCACGAGTCAGAGAAGTAGGTCCGGCCTGATACTCTGCATTCATAAAAGAACTCAACAAGTGCAGGTCAGTACAACCAATAGTACTGGTAGGCATCATAAGCCGACTAAGCATAGTTAAAACCATTCAGAAAATAACGCAGTCAAACAAGTAACCAATCACGCATGGAAAAATATAATCGGAACCGAGTATCCATCAATCAACTAGGTAAATATCTAACCCCAATATGATAAGTCTGAGTATATCTTGTCCTGGAACAATCAACCCAATAGAATCAACACCACAATCGTCAAAATACAATCATCACGACATCTCACTCAAGTCATAATGCAATGCAATGCAATAATGGTATAAATGTGATGCCATGCCATGCCATGCTATGTAAATGAGATGTACACATGTACTCCGGATGAAAATATCGACGTCCCGGCAGCACAACCCAGTGTGACTCGCGAAGTCTGAGTGCCACTCGTCTCAGATCTTTGCCAAACAGACAGATTGGACCCTAGCTAATTGCTCACAGGGGGAGTCTCAACGGCACCACTCTGGGGGACCTGCGGAGTCCATGCACTACAATCTAATCCGGGATAACATCGGAAACGACCATGCAACAACGATGTGTTACACCCCGAAAAATTTCGCGTTACCAAGACTGTTGACGGCTTAGTATGAGCTTAAGGGAGAGCAGAGTTATACAAGTATTAGGGATGAAGATTATATTATCTGAGCATAAGAACATATATATGACATTTGGGGATTGCATAGAGTAAATCAGTTAACACGTTACTCGATGATGACCCTCGTAACCATAAGTTAAGGTGGGGCCCACATGTCGGGATTTTGTAAAGGACATATGAAATGTGATACGAGTGGTACATGGAAAGTTGATCAAATCTTAAGAAGGACCCTTAAGCCAAATATGGGCATAAGCCCTCCAAAAGGATGATTTAAAGATACATTTTCGGATGACCTGACTTGGAGGGGCCAAAACGATATTATAAGTTTGGAATTTGGAAACACACCAAGTGAAAAGTTGTAGATAATTGAAAGAGATTTCCAACCGTAGGTTGTGGGTCATCACACAACATCGGGATAAAAAGTTATGGCCATTTTAAGATCAAGTCTTTAAGCTGCCAAATGGCTCCACGGGCCCCACTTGAGAAAGTCGGTGAAACCGACCTAGGAGGGGTATAAATACCCCCATCAACCCCGTTTTTTTCAGCAAATAACATTCTAAAGGGTCCTAGAAATTTCTCCACACCTCCCCCAAACATTATAGTCCAATAAATCAAGAATTTAACAAGATTACACCAAAATAGTCCTTGAAAGGTGATTGTTCTTGCTTCTACTTAAGTTTGGTGTTGGAAAAAGTTGATGTGGCTGAGTTTCTTCAAGTATAAGGTATGGTTTTCATCCCATCTCTTATGTTGAGTTTATTTGAAGGTTTAACAAGCCGGAAAAGTGAAAATAGTTATGGAGGAAGGTTCATAAAGTGTTGTGTTGTAGTTGTTGTGTTTATGGGCTGTTTTGAACATGTTGTGGCCGTGTGGATGGGCTGATTATTATGTATAGAGATGGTATCTAATGTTGTTGGTGTGTTGACGAGATCATACTCCTTGATTGGGATGAAAGGAAGTGTATATTGTTGTTGTATGTTGAAAAACATCGTGTGGGATGTTTATGAAATATATTGGTATGAATAATAGTGTTGTTGAAGTTGGTATTGTTGTTGTTGTTGATGGGTTGCTAAATTGTAATTTTGGGTTAGGCATATAAATAGGGGAGATGCTGCCCGAATTTTGGCAGATTCTAAAGAAGTTTGGTTTAAGGACTCGAGATAGGTATATGACGATAAGTCTAACGGTAGTATAATTTCTCTTGAATGTAGATTTTCAAGTTCAGGAGGATAAGCGTTAATTCGTAAGAGATCAATCAGGTATGTTAAGGTTAAACCTTTCTTTCAAAGGCATGATTCCTATGTTTTGATTCCATACATGACATCCATAATATTTTTACCCCTAGAAATGCCAGAAGTCTATAGTTTCTGAAAAATCTTACGATGACTCCAATCCTAGAGATTTTCAAGCCTAAGTTTCTAGATGATTTCATGACGCGACTGAGTGTACTATGTAACATATGGCCTCGGCTTATGTCTGAGTGTGCTATGGCCTCAGCTTATGTCTGAGCGTGCTATATAACCTATGGCCTCAGTTTATGTTGTGGATCATTCAAAGTGATACATGATAGTGGTGATGATTATGGTAGTGATGAAGATCCTTATTATCTAAACGAACCCAACAAATAAATGAACTCCAAAGACTCTATTCCTAGACAGTGTAGGAGTATTCGTATCTTTGACCTCTTAAGTCCCGCAAGGACACCCATAAGTTGTGCGATTTCATAATGTTGTCTAATTCCCGAAGGGGACATTCATAAGGTTCTCTTTCCTATGCATTTTACATTTGATTTTTGAGTCTCGAAGGAGACAAATGAAAAGGGGAAGAAGTTCCCATTTTTTAGAAAAACGGGAAGAAGTTCCCATTTTTAAGAAAAGGGAAGAAGTTCCCGTTTTGAAATAAAAGTTGCTCCGAAGGGAGTCTTTTGATGTTTTTCAAAGACTTTCATGCATTTGCATATTTACATACATGCATGATATCATTTCATGGGGCAGGGAAAAGGGCTAAGGCGTTATATACGCAAACCACCTGATCAGCTGGTATACGATCATTATTAAGCCGGAAGTGGCTGCCCGAAGGGGCCACTATGCTATTATGCCCGAAGGGGCTGCGAGCAGGGTAAAGGCATGCATCATATATATATATATATACTCATGCTGCATCAAAAGTTCATATACACGTACATGCTTATCAGAGTTGGCTACAAGTACAGGTTGAGTATGTTACTCTTTTATCGTCCCAGTCGAGATATATTGTTTCAGTTCTGCCTTACATACTCGGTACATTGTTCGTACTGACGTCCCTTTTCCTGGGGGCACTGCGTTTCATGCCACGCAGGTGTATACAGACGAGTAAAAGACAATTGGCTATAGGGTGTTCCCAGGATATCAGCTGGATTGGTGAGCTCCATCTCAGTTCGGAGTGTTGGCGAGTCAAAGTACTTATGTTATAGTATTTTGTATATGTTAGAGACTTTGCAGATAGTGTCCTGTGGTATTTGTCGAGATATCGACAGAGTGATGTTAGTTGAGTCATTTGTGTATAGTAAAAGAGTATGTATTTTAGATGATTTCTTTTTGGAAAAGGTTTATGTTCTTAAAAGTTTTTTTGAAATAACAGGTTTTGATAGAGCGAACGTCCGAGGGTTCGCTCGACTCTGATGAGAGTCGGGTGCCAGTCATGGCCCATCGGTTTGGGTCATGACACGATGCCTGAATATACCATCGGACATCGGCCTCCTCACAATCACTCAAGTAAAAGAGTTTATCAAGTGTCAGTTTCATATAAACAACAATTCCGGAATGGATCTTCGGGCATCGGCCTTTTTCATAATCACTCAAGTAAAAGAGTTTATCAGATATCAGTTTTGCTCAATCAGCGATACCAGATCATCACCGGATATCGGCCATGCATAATAATTATGAGAGAATGCGTGCAATGCATAAATCAATCATCAAAAAAAGCTCAATATCATAAGTACCTCAACAAGGTGCGCCAACAATGCATAACATCACAATAGCAACAGTGGGGTATGCAAACAATGTATCACATCCATCCCAACTTCACACTCGAAGGTTCACATGCTTTCTCCGACATCATAATCTAAATATGTGATTCACTATACTACGTCTCACCAAAGGTAAACCATAACCTACCTGGACTGCCGAACTGCAACACCAACAAGTCACTCTATCGCCTTGCCCTTTCTCTGAAGCTCAGAACCAAAGTAGTCTAAGCATAATCGAATTCTAAGTTAGAAATCATGAATTATGATATCAATTAGGTCCATTTTAACCCTAGAAATTAAGGAAACGGACTCACAAGGGCGAAACGGGAAATTCACGAGTGAAATACCAAATTGAATTCTAGGTAACCATAACCTCATCATTAATTGCTGATTTAGCTCAAGAATTATCCCCAAATTTGATTCTAGTAAAAACCCCCAAATTGGGAATGAACCCTAATTCTCCAAATCCGAAATTCAACCTTAAAAGTGAAAGATATATGATCACTAAGCTTAGATTCATCATATTTTAGTATTACCATCATCAATTTTATCAATTATAACCCTAAGGAGAAGCCTCCCAAATCCCTTCTTCAAATTCTATTTCTAAGGGATTGAAAAGGGAAGGGATGATTCTAAGATGATAATGATTAAAGAGAAGTAAGTGATTAGACCAAGATTTACCTCCAAGAAATTCCTCAATTTATCCCCAAGAGCAGCCTTCCCAAGCTCCAATATCGAGTTATGACATAATGAGGGTCTAAGTCTTATTTTAAGACACATTTAATGAAATTCCCCTGCCCGTGACTGCCACGGCGAAGGAAGTGCTGCTATAGTGGCGCCATTGCGGCAACTGGGACACCGCTGCAGCAGTACAGTACATTTCTCACATGACCGCCCCAACGGTCACGATACCGCCATAGCGGTACTGCTGGGGCGGCTCTGGTGCAGCCGTTGCGGGCACCAGACACCAGAAATCCCAATTTTTTTCTAAGTCTTCCATCAAATTTCCGGGTTATTCTCGAGGCCATCTGCTCACAGCCCGACCACCTAAACTCATAACAAAATACGCTACAAAAGCATTCGTGGTCTCGAAATTTTCAACGGAGGTCCCGTTGACCGAGTCAACCACTGATGCGTACTTCCCATTTCCCATCCAAAGTCCCGAGATGCACTAAAATGCATTGGGAACCAAACCAATCATACACACCAGTTCTAAAAAATCATCCGAACCTCTCGGAGTGTACGAAACTCCGGAAAAGGTTCGTTCGCTCAAAAGTCAACCTTGGGTCAAAAGTGAGTCAATCAATGCTTGAAAGTGGAGAAAGTGCCAAAAGAGCAATAATGACCAAACGGATCGTTACAATCTTGGAGGGTAAGTCCCTATCTTTATTTGTTCTTTTTCCTTTCTTTTTCAAGTTCCTTGATTATTTTAAGGTCCATCAATGGTGGGTGAAAATTCTAGAACCCTAGAATTAGTAAACCCTTAAATAAATGGTGGGTTGTTGATTTGTTGTTGATTAATCATTTAGGAGTATAGATTATCACTTTCTAGGAAGGGAATTTGATTTTTTATGGTTGAAATTGCATGTTGAGACTTAGGGTTGTAATAAACATGGAAACTTTGTCCTAATCCGTTTTAAAGGGTAAAATTGATTAAAAACCCATGAATTGAAGGTTAATGATTGTAGAGATAGAAGTTATGATAAATTCACCATTAAAGGATGGTTTCATCCATTGAAAAGGGTAGAAGTAAGTGGGTCTTCTTCCCCAAATTGTTTTTCTTATTTAAATACATAGTTTGTTGCTTAGCATCATATTATTAGACTTTGACCGTTATGAGGCGCTTCGGAAATAGAAGGCTCGTGTGGAGTAGTTCGTGGCTCCTGTTCTGCATTCGAGGTAGGTTACGACTTACTTTAGTTAGAGTTTGATTACTGAAACATATGTATTATGTAGAATTGACGGGAGAAAGCATGGTCTTCAGACATGGTGTTTTGGTTGGATATTAGCTAGGTTGGTATGAATTCTGATTTTGTGGGCTCGTCGCCATTACTTTATGTACTGAAATATGAGGTGTAGTTGTATTCATACTATGGTGATTCGAGGTGGATTTCTATTAGGTTGATTGCTGCTGATGGTGGCTTGTTGCCCTGTTATTGTGATTAGACTTATTACCTAAATTGTCGTGCTGTACTCAGTTCTCTCTTATTATGACACATATTATCAGAGAAAGGAAGGATAATGAGTTTAGATTTGAATTGCGATATAAACTTGTGACAGTACGTAGATGAAAACTTCATGTATGATTTACTGTTGATGATAATATATAGAAAAATGTAGCATCTTGGTGATACAATACTTAGTTGTGAGGAATACGTGCTATGTGTGGAAGTAAAGAGGGACATAGGCTCTTATGTTGGGTGAAATGGTTTGTATGATCCATTTCATGGTTGAGTTGATCTAAGTCTTGATATGACTTGTACCTTCACTGTTTCTTTATTGGTTTGCATTGATTTACCATGTTTACACTTATTTATGCATTCATACACTCATACATGATGGAAATGGTTCAGTAAGGATTCATGAAAGACTTGTGGCGTGATGCCTTGTGTTTGACATTGATATTGCTAATTGTTCATAGTCCATACATACTAATAAACTGGAATACGTGGAGACATACATTGTGATATAACATTAGTGAACAAGTTAATATAATCTTCTTGTTGAACTTGTGATACTATTGGATGCTAGTTGTGAGCTCGTGGTCCGAGGTTCGTTTCGGAAATGAGTGGTACATGATGTGGATCTGCATCCGAGGTTCTTTCTGGAGCGGAGGGTTTATGGATCAGGTCCAATGAGTATCTAGAATGAGTGGTACATGGACACGATGGGTCCCCTGCAGGTCATGACTACTGAGCAATGACATCAGTTAGCATATGTGTACAGTGTGTAATTGGCCAGTGATTGCATGCACTTCATCATATTTTGCATTGCACATCATTACATTTTATTCTGCATTATTATATGCTCGTTTAGTTATGATTTTTCTGTGGTTTGTTGAATGGCTTTTGGGATATAAATATGACTATTGGTTGAGTTAAATTATGGATTAGTTAATCTACCTAGGGACGGAACTTGGACTTGTGATTATCAGGTGAGATTATTAAAACTTGATAGACTCGTGGTTTAGAAGCTTCATCTTAGGCTGTGACTCTGTTATGGCATATTCTGTGACTTGGATTTGAGTATTAAGTGCCTATCTGCTTATCTTGTTAATTTTATGCTTATATATGTGAACTATCTTAGTCGGCATATAATGCTTACCGGTACATAGTGTTTGTACTGATATTACCTTGTTGTACCCTTTTTGAGTGCAGATTGTGTTTCAGAGATTTCATCCAGACTACAACTCTAGCTTGAAGCTAGTTAGCTTGATCAGATCCGAGGGTGAGCTTCTATTCATGCCATGCCACCTGAAAATCTCTCTTTCCAGATGTCTACTTTCATTCCGGACATTATTTGTTATTTTATTTGAGATATACTTTATTTTTTAGACATTGTTGGTTAGAGTTCTTGTATGATGACTTTTCGATTTTGGGGGTGTAATAGTTAAGACTTCCGCACTTATATTATCTATTAATTATGACTTGTTTTATTTATTTATTTATTTATTTATTTAATTATTTATTCACGTATTTATTAATTGTTAGAGTATAAATGATTAAAGAAGTTGAAATTGGCTAGTGATTAATGGGTTAACGGGTAAGAGTTCACCTATTAGTGTTAATAAGGTAGGTGCCCGCACGATCGGTTATTTGGGTTGTGACAGTTTGGATCGTAAAATAACTCATAATAAATTTAAAAAAAAAAAAAAAACTCTTTTAAAATCTTATTTAAAGACTCATAAACAATAAAATTAAAATTTCAAAATAAAACAAATCACAACTAAAATCGTTACCTAATCCAAACGCACGCGCATTTGGAACACCAAGAGGTGTTTGGTTGGGCAACACGTTCTCCCAGAATTAATTATCTCAGGATTGTTACCCCACCCTCCTATAGAGATGTAAATAATACTACAATCTCGAGATTAGTTATTTTGCGATTTTATTCCAAACAAATGCGAATAAACTCATCTCAAATTTAATCCCGAAATTAATTATCCTTATCCCTCGTACCAAATGAGCTCCAAATGTTTTTTGAAAAGAGTTCTCAAAGTGGACTTGTATTGAGTGTTTCTTTAAACAAAAGTGTACTATGACTATCTTTATACTACAAGGGGTTTAAATCGAACATAAGTAAAACCTCATGGAATAATGTGAAATTATCCATTTGTTTATTCTCGTTAATCGTGGTCCCTAAAGGAGAAATAAACATTAAAAACCAAAAACTGAAAAAATCCCCAATTTCATTACAAAGCCCCTGGCAAAATCGAGAAACCCTAGAAAATGATCAAATCAGTAGTGAAGCATGTATCGAACATCTTCAATAGGCCAAACGTAGTCTTAAATCCACTAAATTGGGA
This sequence comes from Lycium barbarum, assembly GCF_019175385.1. NCBI lineage: Eukaryota > Viridiplantae > Streptophyta > Magnoliopsida > Solanales > Solanaceae > Lycium > Lycium barbarum. The sequence goes on from NC_083338.1 coordinate 115,945,704, forward strand.
GCTACAATAATGGCGAGGAATAAGAGTGAAGGTTAGGAACAACAACTTAGACCAAGCGTTGTTTTTTATGCAAGGGAAAATGCAGTCTAGTGCAAGGGAAAATGCAGTCTAGTGCAATGGAAAGGTTGATTAAGCGTGAATAGTTACATCATATTAAGAACTCGGAGAAGCGGGTATTGGCTCGTAAGATTCTTGAACGTAAAATTCGTTCTCAAGAACTCGCTCGTAAGCCTAAATCCATCCTCATCAAGAAAGTCAGGTAACATATAACAATTAAATTTTAGTATCCTAGTCTTCCTTATTCTTAGTTTTCTATTACTATTTATTGTCTCTTTATGCTTCAATTTTCTTACTATCATGTTCTTGTTACCGTGTATGTTTTCGTATTTGTGTTGTTTCTGCTTTACTTAAGCCGAGGCTCTATCAGAAACAACTTCTCTCTATCTTGCCAAGGTAGGGGTAAGGTATGCGTACAACAATTTATGCAGTTATTGAGATTTCTGTACTAATTGTTGTAATAACTGCTAAATATGTTGTATAAATAATTTGCAGCAATTGATGTACTAGTTGCAACAAGAAGGTGTCACGACCCAACCGGAGGACCATGACGGACACCCGGTGCTAACCCACCCGGGAACCTCTCTCGTACATTCATATTTACATCTAGGTGAGCCACATGGAATACTCGTGCTTTCTATACATCGATAACACTAATCACATCGGGCAACGACACATTTATATCATCACCAACGACAATACCCGTATCCACATACACAACCTGATGAGGCTAACAAAATAATATGCAAAATATGAGCCGACAAGGCTACAAGACATCTAACCATACACAACTGTCCAGGAGCCTCTAAAGAGAGTATGTAACATCATATAGACGGGACAGGACCCCTCCATGCCCATATGTATGTACACAAAAGAATAATACCAACAGTTGTAGCTCCGGATGAATGGAGCTCCTCTATGCAGTCCCCGGACAAATAATCTATGGATCAAGTGTTTCTCCCTGTCCACCTGCGGGCATGATGCAGCGTCCACAAACAAAAGGACATCAGTACAAATAATGTACTGAGTATGTAAAGCATAATCAACATCATAGTAGGAGCATAAGAAATAGCATAAGGAATAACATAAGATAGAAGAATCATGAGGTAATAGAGCCATTTGTACCTCTAGTGGCTATCATCATATTTACTTACTTGTTTCGAATTAGGGACCTTCCGTTTCAAATACTTACTTACATATTAGTACCATACCCGACCATGAAGGTTCGGTGTTTCACATACCCGGCCATGACAAGGCTTGGTGTCATATATACCTGGCCCTACCAAAGCTCAGTGTTATCTGTACCCAACTGCAGTGTTGTGCGTGCGATAAACGTCATACCCGACCATAGAAGCTCTGTGTTACATAATTGTCATACATACTTATACACGTATACATAAGAGTCCATAAGTATCATCAACATCATTTCCATCATTGTTTTCGTTACATCTATCCTTAGAGGATCAACTATAATATAAGGGAGGTAATGGCATTGTGAAAGTATCGAGGATCGTGAGCTTTAGTAATTTTTGAGATAGAGTCATTTGGAAAACATTATAGAACTCATGAGAGGGTGTATAACAAAGGAATCATCCCTTAGTGAAAGAAGGGTTAGCCTTACATACCTCGTCGTCTTCTTAACTACTTAACGTTCCCCGTCGAAGCTTGGAGAATCTACATTCAGAAGGATTCATGCCATGGTTAAGCCTTAATGATACTCTTAAATTCAACTAGAACAATTCATGATCTAACGAAAATTGGGCAGCATTCCCCCTATTTCATCAACTTCCACCATATTACAAAACAACTCCCAAACAACCACAATAATATCCAAAATATCATAATCAAGTAATCACATTCCATTAAGTCTTCAAAATTCATTCCCATGATCAACTTATACTAACAACTCCACACCCATCCTTAGCATATTTTCATACAACGCTTCTTCATCACTATTATTACCTTCCATAACAAGATTATACCCATATCACACTAGGAATCATGACTCAAGTTAGCTTACTACTCAAAAACATCATAAAAGCTGCATTTAGACCTCATTTTCTACTTTCTTCTTCTACCCAAGTTGTTCAACAACCAAGCATTAATGATAACATGAAATAAGCATGAAAAATAACCTTTTATATCATAAGAATGAGCTTTGGAGCAGCTATCAACTTATATGAAAACCTTAGCTTCAATACCCAAGAATTTCTTATTGTCTACTAACCCTAGCAAGATTTCTCACACATGGATATCTTGATTCTTTCCTCTTGATCTTTGTTTTCTCTTGGGTTCGAGTGGAATATGCTTGGAGAAGGGTTTTGGAGCTCTCAAGACTTGTGGAAAGTGGGAAATGAAATAAAAGAACAACGGTCGTCTATTTATACAAAAATTAAAAAGCAGCCCGATGGACTTATACGGACCATTTATATGGTCCGTATAATATTATATGGTCCATATAAATGGACCGTATAATATTATACGGTCCATATAAATGGACCGTATAACACCACTATGAAAATATCACTTTCTGTAAAGGTCATGTTATACGGACTCCCCTTCTACGGACCGTATAAAGTTATACGGATCATATAAGTAGTCGTATAACTCATAGTTATCCGAAACTTTCTCTCGTTGATTCGTTTGACTCCCAATCCTTGTGGAACCTTCTTGACACTTATATAACACTTCATTAACCATACAATAATCCCTATAGCAGACCCTCAAGACATTACCAAATAAATATTAGCTTAATTATAGCGAAAACCTTTCCGAACATGACTTACATTTCACTTCCTTCAACAAACTTAGGCTCATATATTCATACAACTTCAAAATCTTATAGTATGCACCTTAAGCTATCTAATACCTTCCTTAATCTCGTAAGGGTTTTGATAATCACCTTAAGCTCATATTAGCCTACTCACAAGGCAACAAATTCGAAATATTCGAGGTGTGACAGAAGGTTACTTGTTGCAACAACTGCATTAGTTGTTGGAGATCTTCTACAGTCGTTGGATTAAATAGAACCAAAAAAATTGAAGCTGCCTCCAATGACTAAGTGAGTTGTTGCAATGTCACGATCCAATCGGAGGGTCATAATGGGCACCCGGAACTAACCCAACCGGGCACCTCTCATTGTACATTCACATTCACATTCACATGTAGGTGAGCCACATGGCCTACTCATGATTTCTATACGTCAATAATACGAATCTCATTGGGCAATGACACTTCTATATCAACATCAACAACTATGCCCATATACATATACACAAGCCGACGAGGCTAACAAAATAATATACAAAATATGAACTGACAAGGCTAAAAGATATCTAGCTATACACAACTGTCTATAAGCCTCTAAAGAGAGTATGTAACATCATATAGACGGGACAGGACCCCGCCATGCCCATATGTATATACACAAAAGAATAATACCAACAGATGTAGCTCCGAATCAAATGGAGCCCCTCTATGCAGTCTCTGAATGAGTAATCTACGGATCAAGTCTATCTCCTTGTCCACCTGCGGGCATGACGCAACGTCCACAAACAAAAGGACATCAATATGAATAATATACTGAGTATGTAAAGCATAATCAACATCATAGTAGAAACATAAGGAATAACATAAGATAAAAGAGTCATGGGATGATAGAGCCATTTGTACATCTAGCAACAATCATAATGTTTTCTTACCCTTTCTCTATTAGGAACCTTCCATTTCTAATGCTTACTTATATAGTAGTACCACACCCGACCATAGAGGTTCGGTGTCTCACATACCCGGCCCTGACAAGGATCGGTGTTATACATACCTGGCCCTACCAAGGCTTATTGTTATCCGTACCCAACTACAGTGGTGCACAAGATAGATATCGGACCCGGCCATATAAGCTCAATGTTACATAATAGCCATATATAATTATACATGTATACATAAGAGACCATAAGTATCATCAACATCAACATCATCATTGTTTTCACTATATCTTTCCTTAGAGGATCAACTATCATATGGTGAAGGTAATGGCATCGTGAGAATACCAAGAATCATAAGCTTTAGTAATTCAAGGGATGAAGTCATTTGGAGGACATTATGGAACTCATGAGAAGGTATATAGCAATGGGAACATGCCTTAATGAAATAAGGGTTAGCCTTACATACCTCTTTTTCCTCTTAACTACTTAATGTTCATTGTTGAAGCTTGGAAAACCTACATTTAGAAGGATTCATACCATAGTTAAGCCTTAAAGATACTCTTAAATTCAAACTAGAATAATTCATGAGCTAACGAAAATTAGGCAGCATTTCCCCTATTTTATCGACTTCCACCATATTACAAAACAACTCCCAAACAACTATAATAACATCCACGATATCATAATCAAGTAATCACATTCCACTAAGTCTTCAAAATTCATTCTCATATTCAACGTATACTAGCAACTTCACACCAACCCTTTGCACATTTTCATACAACGCTTCCTCATCATCATCATCATTATTACCTTCTATAACAAGATTACATCCATATCATACTAAGAATCATGACTCAATTTATCTTACTACTCAAAAACATCATGAAAACTACATTTAGAACTCATCCTCTACTTTCTCCTTTCACCCAAGTTATGCAACAACTAAGCATTCTTAATAACATGAAATAAGCATGAAAACTAACCTTTATCTCATAAGAATGATCTTTGAAGAAATTTATCAACTTGTGTGAAAACCTTAGCTTCAATACCCAAGTTATTCTTGAAGTCTACTAACCCTAGTGAGCTAGCCAACACATGAACACCTTAATTATTGCTATTTGATCTTTGTTTTCTCTTGGGTTTGAATGGAATATGCTTGGAGAAGGGTTTTGGGAGCTCTCAAGACTTGGAGAGTAGGTGGGAAATGATGTAATGAACAAGGGTGGCCATATTTAACCAAAATAATTCTGGCCCGACCCGGATATATGGCCTGTTATACAGGCCGTATAATTTATACGGTCCATATAATTGGACCGTATAATCTCACCAGAGCGTCACCCTTCTCTAGAAGCATTCTACGGACTATTATATGGGTCGTATAATTTATACGGTCCGTACAAACTGGAAATTCCCGAAACTCATTTTCGTCGACTCGTTCAACTTCTAGTCCTTATGGAACCTTTTTGGCACTTATATAACACTTCATTAACAATATAATAGGCCCTATAGCAGCCCCTCAACACATTTCTCAATACGCATCAAATCAACTATTGCGAAAACCTTTCCAAGCAGGTCTTGCGTTTCACTTCCTTTGACAAACTTAGCTTCACACATTCAGATAGCTTTAAAATCTTATGACATGCTCTTAAAACTACTAGATAATGTCCTTAATATCATAAGAACCTCGTGTTCGTCCTAAGCTTGCATTAGTCTACTCACAAGACAGCTATCCAAAATCTCCGAGATGCAACATCCCCCCCCTTAGGAACATTCGTCCTCGAATGTTAGGTTCTTGGGGATTCTATAAATTTTTTTTCAGAGTTTCCCCTGTAATATGGCACTACCATCCTGTCACAGTAACCCAAAATATATCGCCTCACAGGGCTACAACAAGAACATCAATAATCATTGCCATACACGACCAAGAAAGAATTACATACCTGAGGATATTGGCGTCTCTGCCTGAGTCGGGTCTAGAGGTAGAAATAAATGCGGGTACCTGAACTTCATGTCTTATTCCGCTTCCCAGGTCATTTCCTCTCTATTATCATTTCTCCATAAAGCTTTAACTGAAGCTACATCTTCAGTTCTGAGTCTCCGTACTTGCGTATCTAGAATGGCAATAGGAACTTCTTCATAAGACAATTGTTTGGTGACTTGGACATCATCAACCGGCACAATTCTGGAAGGGTATCCAATATACTTACGAAGCATCGACACATAAAAAACTGGGTGAACTGTCTCCAAACCAGGAGGTAGATCTAATTCGTAAGCACCTGGCCTACCTTGCGTGCAATCCCAAAAGGCCCAATATACCGAGAACTAAGCTTGCCCTTTTTTCCAAATCTCATAACGCCCTTCATTGGCGACACCTTCAAGAATACCTAGTCTTTCACTTGAAATTCTAAATCTCGTCGACGATTATCTGCATAAGATTTCTGGTGGCTCTGAGCTGTTAATAGTCGATCCTGTATGAACTTGACCTTTTATATAGCTTGTTGGACCAAGTTTGGTCCTATCAATTTAGCCTCTCCCACTTCGAACCACCCGATTGGCGATCTACACTTTCGTCCATATAAAGCCTCATATGGGGCCATTTGAATGCTAGAATGCTAACTGTTGTTATAAGCAAATTTAATGATCGGTAAGTGGTCATCCCAACTACCTCCAAAATCCAATACACATGCCCGTAGCATATCCTCAAGCGTCTGGATGGTACGCTTAGCTTGCCCAGTCTGTGGGTAAAATGCTGTGCTAAGACTCACCTGAGTCCCCAAACCTTCTTGGAAATATTTCCAAAAATTGGTTGTAAACTTAGTCCCTCTATCGGAAATAATAGATACTGGAACACCATGAAGTCGTACTATTTTCGTAACATAAAGCTTTGCATAATCCTCAGCTACATATGTAGTGTTGACTGGTAAGAAATGAGCTGACTTCGTGAGTCTATCTACAATCACCCATATAGAATCATACTTACGTTGAGAACGGGGTAAGCTTGCAATGAAATTCATATTAATTACTACCCATTTCCAGGTCGGAATTTCTATATCTTGTAATAACCCACCGAGATTTTGATGCTCGATTTTGACTTGTTGACAGTTAGGACATTGAGACACAAACTCCACTACATTTTTCTTCATTCCATTCCACCAATATATGGATTTAAGATCATGGTACATTTTCGTTGCTCTGGGATGAACAGAATAACGGGAACAATGGGCTTCTTTCAATATTTGATGACGTAACCCTGCAATATCGGGAACATATAACCTGCCTCGATATCGGAGAACTCCATCTCCCGAAATCTCAAAGGATGACTTCTTCTTCTGGGGAAGTGTATTTCTATAACGAACTAGTATGGGATCTTCATATTGGAGCTCTTTTGACTTCAACTACTAGCGACGAGACAACTGAATTCTGAATGGTAGCTCCCACACTGCCTGAGTCCAAGACCCGAACTCCTAGGCTAGCTAACCGCTGAAGCTCACGAGCTAACTCTCTTTTCTCCGGCTGAATATCATATAGGCTTCCCATAAATCTACGGCTAAGAGCATCGGCCACAATATTCGCCTTCCCAGGGTGATACATGATGTTAACATCATAATCTTTCAACAACTCCAACCATCACCTTTGCCGTAAATTCAACTCTTTCTGTTTAAAGATATACTGAAGGCTCTTGTGATCCGTATAAATATCATCATGGACCCCATACAAATAATGTCTCCACATCTTCAATGCATGGTTCACCGTAGCTAACTTAAGATTATAGGTTGGGTAATTTTTCTCATGTTTGCGCAACTACCTTGAGGTATAAGCAATCACCTTACCATGCTGTATCAACACACATCCTAATCCAATGTTCGATCCCTCTGGAAGTATCAGGACTGGGGCAGAAGTTAACATATTCTTTAACTCTTGAAAGCTACGTTCACAAGCATTTTTCCATTGAAATTTAGCTAAATTCTGGGTTAACTTCGTGAGTGGTGCAGAGATGGAAGAAAAACCCTCTACAAATCTTCTGTAATAACCTGCTAAGCCCAGAAAACTACGAACCTCCGTAAGTGTTGTAGACCTTGGCAAAGTCTTTACGGCCTCAATCTTCTGGGTAACTATCCGAATACCATCGGCCGAAATAATATGCCCTAGAAAGGTCACTGAGATTAACCAAAACTCACATTTCAAAAACTTTTTAAATAGCTCTTGAGTTTGGAGAATTATAAGGACAATACGTAAATGATCCGCATGTTCTACCTTGGACTGAGAATATACTAGGATATCGTCAGTAAACACGCTCACAAATAAATCTAGGAAGGGTCAAAACACATTGTTCATCAAATCCATGAATACTGCCAACGTGTTAGTTAGCCTAAATGACATTACCTGGAATTCGAAATAGCCATATCTTGTTCTGAAGGTCGTCTTAGGAATATCTTTCTCCCTAACTCTCACCCGATGATACCCGGATCTCAAATCTATTTTTGAGAACCACTTGGTACCATGCAATTGATCAAATAAATCATCAATCCTTGGGAGCGGATATTTATTCTTGATCGTCACCTTATTTAGTTGTCTGTAGTCAATACACATCCGTAAGGAGCCGTATTTCTTTCTTACAAATAGCACAGGTGCTCCCCATGGGGAAGACTTAGGCCTGATGAAGCCCTTCTCAAGCAAGTCCTTCAATTGCTCTTTCAACTCTCTCAACTCTACGGGAGCCATTCTATAGGGAGGAATAGATATGGGTTTTGTATCCGGTAGCACGTCAATAGAAAAATCAATCTCTACGCTTTGGGGGAAGGCCTAGAAGCTCATCCAGGAATACATCCGGAAACTCATTCACTACTGGGATAGACTGAAGAGTTGGTGATTCAGCTTCTACATCTTGAACCCCGATTAAGTGGTAAATACAACCTTTAGCAATCATTTTCCTTGCCTCGAGATAGAAAATAAACCTACCTCTTGGCGATGCTGTATTTCCCTTCCATTCTAAAACTGGTTCTCCCAGAAACTGGAAGCGAACCATCTTCGTTCTACAGTCAATATTGGCATAGCAAGAAGCCAACTAATCCATGCCCATAATAACGTCAAAGTCCACCATTTTCAACTCATGTAAATTAGCCATAGTACGATGATTACAAATCACAACTATAAAATTTCTATATACTAAGCTAGCTATTACCAATTCATCAACGAGTGTAGATACTTCAAAAGGTTTAACTAACTTCGATTTCAACCCAAATCGACCAGCAATATAAGGAGTAACATATGACAATGTGGAGCTCGGGTCTATCAAAGCATATACATCATGAGAAAATACCGTTAATATACATGTGACGATATCAGGGTTAAGATTCAAGATCCTGTCGCCCAGCCAATGTATAAATATGGTGCTGAGGACCACTAGAACTGGGAGCTCCTCCTCTACCTCTACCACGGCTGACTGGTGTCTGTAAACCTTGCCCCGGAGGGCGTATAGACGATGAAGACCCAGCTGCTAACCCTAAGGGCTGGACCCTACCCCTACCACCAATCGAGGGGCAGTCTCGCATGATATGGCTTGGCCAACCACATGCATAGCAAATATCTGAGCCTAATCGACACTGGCCCCAATGTAACTTCCCACACTGAGAATATCGTGGCGCGGGTGGCCTTGCCTAACCCGAGTCGCCTCTGAAATGAGAACCTAAAGCCCTAAAACTCTGAATCGGTCCGGAGTGAGTAGATCTATCAAATCTCTGGCCTGTAAACCGTGGAGGTGCACTAGGCATAGAATGACCTGAATTCCTAGAAAACTGCTGTCTTTGCCCTCCTCTAAACTCACTAGTCAGACCCGAAGATCTAGCCCCCTTGCCATACCTTCTATCATGTTCATGCTCACTTCTTTGCTGTTGTTGGCTTTCCTCCAAATTCTAGGCATGGGCTTGAATGCGTAAAATATCCATGTTGTCCTGAAGGGACGCAGTCAAGCACTTATCCATCAAGTGTGGCCCTAAGCCATTCACGAATTAGTGCAGTCGATCACCCATATCTGCTACCATGGCCGGAGCATACCTAGCCAAAGAATTAAAACGGGGGCTATATTGTAAAGAACTCATTCTCCCTTGCCTTAGATTTAAGAACTTATCGGCTCTAACCCGCCAAACCTCTGGAGGCAAGTAATGTCGGAGGAAGGCATCCACAAATTCTTGCCATACTGGGGAAGGTACATTAACTCCCCTTGAAGCCATCCAAACCGTATACTAATGAACAACGACATCCCGCAATCTATAGGATGCTAATTCTACTGATTCAATGTGTTATAGCCCGTACTTCGTGCGTTCGGAAAATTCAAGACAATGGGGAGAAGTTGAGAACAAGGTTATGTCTCAAAAATAATTTTAATATACGAGTTGTTGGAAATGCTATTTATGAATATTGATAGTGTGGAAATATTGAAGAAAACCAAAGGCGGAAAGGAAATTGGCAAAATGGCATTATGGTAATTTTGTGGAAAGGCTAGGGGTAAAATGGTCATTTTACAGGGTTCTAGAAAATTCTTGCAAAAGGGCCATGTGGCCGAAAAATTAAGGAAAAAGAAAGAGGGATTAAATCATCTTTTGAAAAGAATAAAGAAAAGTCTAGAAAAAAAATAATAATAAGAAAAGAAAGGAATTCTCTAGAGAGGGGCATGTGCCCCTCACATGTCTACACAACATATATGTATATATATAGAAGAAGGGGTGGTGAATTATTCACCACCACAAATGAAGAAAACAAGAACAATACAAAGAAAGGAAAGAAGCAAGGGGAAAACGGCAAAAAACAAAAAAAAGGGGGCTGGCCGAACCAGCCCCATGGAAACCATCATGGAAATTTTTTCTCTTTATGTTCTTATACCAATTGGGAGGTCCTCTACGACATGGAGTAGTTGTTGGGAGAAGAAAACCCTTCGTTGCGGCAAAAACACAAGCTAGCCGAGTGAGAAAGAAAGTGAGAAAAGGGTAAGGTTTCATTTCCATTCTCATGAGTTATGAATGATTTATGCAAGTTGTGATATGTGGAAATAAATGAAAGTTATGAAATATGTGTGTGTGATGAAGTGTGGCCGTGTGTGTGTTGTTGTGTAGGAGGGAAGAGTTAAGTAAATTTAGCAAGTTTATGTGTTGCTGTAATGTGTAGAAACAAATGAAATTCATGAAGCTATGCATATTGTAGTTAGCCGTGTGTATGGGCTGTTTGAGTAGAAAGGATGAACAAATTTTACTTAGTATTATGATTGTTGTGATTATAGATGATTCATGCACATTGTAGAATGTGGAATTGGATGAAATTCATGAAAATATGGATTTGTTGGTGTTGACCGTATGGTCCCCTTTATGTGTAGTTGGAAATGAATAAATCACCGTTGGAATTTTGGTTGTCGTCGTTGTGAGTTTCATGATGGAGAATGAAGTTTTAATAATTCAAGTTAAAATTATAATCGTATGATTTGAGTTGGAAGGAAGTGTACTCTTGATATGGTTTCTTGAAATTTTGAAATGAAGTTGTAAATGTATGTGTCGTGTCATAATGTGTAAAATTGAAAGGAAAGAATGTGTTTGGTGTTGCTCTCGGGCTTGGGGACAATTTCGGGTAAGTTGGAGTGTTGGTCGGGTTGTTTGAAATATTGTGTGAATTGTTTAAAGGGTTTGGAATATTGTTTTGAATGGGTTTCGGATTGGTGGTTGAATGAATGAACGTTGACGATAGTTTGAATGTAAGTAGTTGACTTGAATATGATTAATGTTGTTGGATTGCGTAGGAGTCATTAATGTTAGAATGTATCCTTGAATTGATTATTGATGTTGTAGCTTGGTGGTTGGTTGGGTTGTTGTGAATTGGGCCGAGCCATATTCTCGGGGTGGTATATTTACAGGGGAGGTGCTGCCGAAATTCCGGCAGGATATAAACGAATGTGCTTGAAGGGTTAAAGTGATTATTTGATAAGGAAACTAATGACTGAATGAACTCTCTTGCACGTAGACAAACGAGTTGGAGGCAGAAGCGTAACTAGTTGGTCGCGGCGCAGGTATGTAAAGCTTACCCTTTCTTCCTTTTGGCATGTCTTAGAGTCAAGTAAGGTACGACGTGGTATACAATTCGAGGTTACTCTATTCTGTGATTCCGAGTTGTTCATGATTCATACTCACTCTTTTCGATATGTCTCTATGATTTCTGGAATCTTACTAAAAATGTTTCCGAGTCTGCCTATGATTCTGATTCACTTCTGATATAAGTCTGTCTGATACAAATGAGTTGTTATGCGATTGAGTAATAATATAAGTATACAGAATTTTGTTTCTGAAAGAATTCTGTGAGTCCTAATGTCTTTAACCTTCGAAAGATCTCAGATTTGCTTTAAAAACGCTTATAGAACGTTCTGTACTTCGAACGGTTATAACTTTCTCATACGACGTCGGATTGATCTGAAACTTGTTTCTGAGCCTTCAGAAGTCAGTAAGTGTACGTATCTATTGAGTCTTGATGTGTGTGCATATGGTTTCGCACTACTCTGTTCGTGCAAGTCTCTGTATGTCTGTTCACTGAGTCCCGGGCCAGGGCATGTTATGTTCTCGTGCGTACTCCACTGCATTATTCACCGAGACCCACCAGCAGAGGGTCGGGACATGTTATATTATGTTGGCGCCAGATCCGGACCGGATCCCCTCTACCGAGTCCCTTACTAAGGGGCCGGGACACGTTATCCACCGAGTCCCTCGCTAGCGGGCCGGGACACGTTACATGCATACATAACATTTGATGTGATATATATACGATTCTATTTACCGAGTCCCTCACCGAGGGCCGGGACACGTTATGCATATGTGATATACGATGATGATGTATATGATCCTATTCACCGAGTCCCTCACCGATGGCCGGGACACGTTATGCATATGAGATATATGATTTGACATGCATGATCTGGTTTGGAAAGTTAGCATTTGGACAGTCTGTACGTTCTGTACTCCTTCTGTCAGATGACATTGGTATACATGGATTGTGTCGGAAAAAATAAGTATTCTGGTACTCTGGGCAACGTACTTTCTTTCGTACTGTCTGTTCGGTTATGGTTCCTTTTCTGTATTCCCTGCTTTACATACTCAGTACATATTCCGTACTGACCCCCTTTCTTCGGGGGCTGCGTTTCATGCCGCGCAGGTACCCACAGATGGATAGACGAGGTTAGCTGAGGATGATCCAGTGGATTGGCGGGCTCCATTTCCTCCAGGAGTGCTGCCAAGTCAGAGTATGTATGATGTGATGCCTGATCAATATTAGAGACTTTGCAGACAGCGTCGTGGGTAGTGGTTGTCAGTCTGTATGCGGCTCCATCAGCCGATACGTCATTTTGGGTTATGTAGTAAACTTCATATGATTACAGATTTTTGTTTGATCTTGAACGGTAAGATGAAAAATTTTGACAGCTAAATATATATTTTATTTATGACCGATTTTTATAATTTTTTTTTTGTTTTTAAAAAAAAATAGGTGGGAAATCAGAGTCTGCGGGTTCGCTCGGCTCCGTACGTGGGGTCGGGTGCCCATCACACCCTAATAAGATTAGGGTGTGACACAATGTCTGAAGCATGCATTAATCGAAGTATCCTCAACATCCCATCAATAAAGTTCTGAGGGTTCTCATCTGGCTTTGACCAGAAGAATTTTGGAGGGTTCAAGCAAATAAAGTCACGGGCTCTTGCACTAACAACCCTATTACCTTGACCCATACCTTGCCGCTGGGCCGGAGCGGCAACTAATTGTGTGAGCAAATGAATGTCCTCTTTCACATCTTGGCCTGAGGCATCTGGTGGAGGAGCTGGGGCTGAGGCCCCCTCATGCTCCTCTGAAGCAAGTAATGAATGGGAGGACCTAGTTGGAACCTCATTCTGGAATTCACCCTCCTCTATAACTGTCGGTGGTATTCTTTCAGCCCATTTTTCCATCACTGTCGTGCCTTTTGTGCTGTAGCTTTTCTCTTTACAAACATTTTTTAATACATAATACACAGTTAAAGAAAGAGAAATCCTTATATCATGGCTCTATCACACGATCTGTGAAGAAAGAAGGTCATTCATTCCTAAAATGCCCGCAGCCTCCTATTTATAAGTGTGGCGCGCAACACATCCATAAACAATACTCTACTGGACACGGCTCGTAGACACACCCTAGGACGGAACTGCTCTGATACCACTTTTGTCACGAACCAACCGGAGGGTTATAACGGGCACCCAGAACTAACCCACTCGGGCACCTCTCTTTGTACAATCACATTCACATTTAGGTGAGCCATATGGCATAGTCATGATTTCTATACGTCAATAATATGAATCCCATTGGGCAATGACACTTTTATATCAACATCAACAACTATGCCCATATACATATACACAAGCCGACAAGGCTAACAAAATAATATACAAAATATGAGCCGACAAGGCTAAAAGACATCTAGCTATACACAACTGTCTACGAGACTCTTAAGAGAGTATGTAACATCATATAGACGGAACAGGACCCCGCCATGCCCATATGTATATACCCAAAAGAATAGTACCAACAGATGTAGCTCCGAATCAAATGGAGCTCCTCTATGCAGTCTCTGAACAAGTAATCTACGGATCAAGTCTATCTCCCTGTCCACCTGCGGGCATGACGCAACGTCCACAAACAAAAGGACGTCAATACGAATAATATACTGAGTATGTAAAGCATAATCAACATCATAGTAGAAACATAAGGAATAACATAAGATAAAAGAGTCATGGGATGATAGGGCCATTTGTACATCTAGCAACAATCATAATGTTTTCTTACCCTTTCTCTATTAGGAACCTTCCATTTCTAATGCTTACTTATATAGTAGTACCACACCCGACCATAGAGGTTCGGTGTCTCACATACCCGGCCCTGACAAGGATCGGTGTTATACATACCTGGCCCTACCAAGGCTTATTGTTATCCGTACCCAACTACAGTGGTGCACAAGATAGATATCGGACCCGGCCATATAAGCTCAATGTTACATAATAGCCATACATAATTATACATGTATACATAAGAGTCCATAAGTATCATCAACATCATCATCATCATCATTATTTTCACTATATCTTTCCTTAGAGGATCAACTATCATATAATGAAGGTAATGGCATCGTGAGAATACCAAGAATCATGAGCTTTAGTAATTCAAGGGATGAAGTCATTTGGAGGACATTATGGAACTCATGAGAAGGTATATAGCAATGGGAACATGCCTTAATGAAAGAAGGGTTAGCCTTACATACCTCTTTGTCTTCTTAACTACTTAATGTTCACCGTCGAAGCTTGGAAAATCTACATTTAGAAGGCTTCATAGCATGGTTAAGCCTTAAAGATACTCTTAAATTCAAACTAGAATAATTCATGAGCTAACGAAAATTGGGCAGCATTTACCCTATTTCATCGACTTCCACCATATTACAAAACAACTCCCAAACAACCATAATAACATCCACAATATCATAATCAAGTAATCACATTCCACTAAGTCTTCAAAATTCATTCTCATATTCAACGTATACTAACAACTTCACAACAACCCTTTGCACATTTTCATACAACGCTTTCTCATCATCATTATTACCTTCTATAACAAAATTACATCCATATCATACTAAGAGTCATGACTCACATTAGCTTACTACTCAAAATCATCAGGAAAACTACATTTAGAACTCATTCTCTACTTTCTCCTTTCACCCAAGTTATGCAACAACTAAGCATTCTTAATAACATGAAATAATCATGAAAACTAACCTTTTATCTCATAAGAATGATCTTTGAAGTAAGTTATCAACTTGTGTGAAAACCCTAGCTTGAATACCCAAGTTATTCTTGAAGTCTACCAAACCTAGTGAGTTTTCCAACACATGAACACCTTAATTATTGCTATTTGATCTTTGTTTTCTCTTGGGTTTGAATGGAATATGCTTGGTGAAGGGTTTTGGGAGCTCTCGAGACTTGGAGAGAAGGTGGGAAATGAAATAATGAACAAGGGTGGCCATATTTAACCAAAATAATTATTTCCCGACCCGGATATACGGCCAATTATACGGGCCGTATAATTTATGCGGTCTATATAATTGGACTGTATAATCTCACCAGAGAGTCACCCTTCTCTGGAAGCATTCTATGGACCATTATACGGGCTGTATAATTTATACGGTCCGTACAAATGGCCGTATAAACTGGAAATTCCCGAAACTCATTTTTGTCGACTCGTTCAACTTCTAATCCTTATGGAACCTTTTTGGCACTTATATAATACTTCATTAACAATATAATAGGCCCTATATCATCCCCTCAACACATTTCTCAATACGCATCAATTCAACTATTGCGAAAACCTTCCAAACACGTCTTGCGTTTCACTTCCTTTGACAAACTTAGCTTCACATATTCATATAACTTCAAAATCTTATGGAATGCTCTTAAAACTATTGGATACTCTCCTTAATCTCATAAGAACCTCGTGTTCATCTTAAGCTAGCATTAGTATACTCACAAGACAACTATATGAAATCTCCGAGATGTAACATGCAACTTTTATGTTACTTGTTGCAACAAATACTTCAATTGTTGCAACAACTTACTAAGTTGTTGCAACAAGCACTGCAGTTGTTTCATTTTTTTTTATAGTTTGGTACGTACTGTCATGGCCATTCTTTTCAAACAATATCTCCAAGTACCTCGAACACCATTAATGGGGGACTCAATAACAATAGGGGTTAATTGGCCTGTTGAATAGTTCGAGAACAACCATCATTTTATTTGGCGTCGAAAGGCTGGTGAACATGGTAGAGATGATAGTGATGATTGTCCAAAGAGAGTGAACGACATGTTAAGTCGGGCAAACCGGGAAGAAGAAGGACAAAAAGAAGGCGTGGAGTCGGGAAATCATTTCCAACAAGGAGAAATAAATGCCCTATATGCAAAATGTAAGCACAAAAAAACTGCATGCCCAGACCGAAATGCTCCATCGTTCTTAATCTTGCACTATATTGTAATAATAAGTACTGTTGTTGACATTTGGAAACTTAGGTTTTATGACATTTTGATGTGGTTCTTCTTGTAATGGTAAATTATGTTGTTGGTGTTTGTGAATTTGGTTTATATGATATGTTGATCTTGTTCATATCACAAATGTACGTATTAACACATTGGTAAATAGTTTCCAACAAGTAAGAATCTGTTGCAACCACTTTGTACTTGTTGGGGTTTTTTTAACAAGTGACAGGGCTTGTTGCAGCAACTACTTACTTGTTGGGGTTTTTTTCAACGAATGACGGGACTTGTTGCAACAAGTATGTACGTGTTATGATATTTTCAACAAGTGTCACGGCTTGTTGCAATAACTAATAACTCATGCCATGTTGAAAATCCGTGGAACAGTCTCTAACAAGTAACACATTTGTTGCAACAACTAAGTTACTATTGTTGACGTTTGCAAACTTGGGTTGCTTGACTTTTTGATGTTCTTGTTCTTTCTTGTAATGATGAATTATGTTGTTGGTGTTTGTTAATTTGTTTTATATGATATGTTATCTTGCTCATATCACAAATGTACGTATTAACAAATTGTTAAACAGTTCATATCACAAATCTTGGTTCTTATAAGAGAAAGAAACATTAAATACCAACAACCAAAAAGAAAACAAATCCCCAATTCAATTACAAAATCCATAGAAAAATCGAGAAACCCTAGAAATGATCAACTCACTGGTAAAGCATGTATCAACCATCTTCAGTATGTCAAACGGAGCCTTATATCCACTAAATTGGGAGCTACAACAATGGCGAGAAATTAGAGTGGAAGTGAGGAACAATAACTTAGACCAAGCATTGTTTTTATGCAGAGGAAAATGCAGTCTAGTGGAATGGAAAGGCTTATAAAGTGTGAACAGTTACACCATATTAAGAACCCGGAGAAGCGGGTATTAGATCGTAAGATTCTTGAACATAAAATCAGTTCTCAAGAATTGGCTCGTAAACTCAAATCCATCCTCATCAAGAAAGTCAGGTATAAATAATAATTAAAAAAGTAATTTTTAAAAATTATTTATGAAGTTGCTATTTGGTGGGTGTGTTTGGTACGACGGAAAATGTTCTCCAAGTAAATATTTTTTGCAAAATAAGTGATTTTCCTACTTGTTTGGTACGCAAGTTGGAAAACATCATTTTAAGAGCATTTGCATATATTCAAAACAAAGTAATACTCCTTTCGTTTCAATTTGTTTGTCTGGTTTTGACTTGGCACGGAGTTTATGAATATAAAAGGAGGTTTTAAACTAAAGATATGTGGAATGTACCAAAATATTCTTTAATCTTGTAATTTTACACATATCATGTGGAAATTTGGTATTAAAGAGTTGTCAAAAAAAGAAATAAGCATTCTTTTTTAAACAAACTAAAAAGAAAGTAAGACAAACGGAGGGTGTAATTCTCTTAATTATTCATGACATTCCTATTTAGTCTATGTGGGATTGACATCATATTTGAGATTTGTATTGCTGGTTTAAGGTTCGGATAAAGAAGGAGTGATTGTTGTTAGATGAGTTTCAGTTTAGTAGCGTGATTAGAATAAAACTTGCTCTAGTGGAGTGAAATAGATATATAGTAGTCGTATAGCTGAATCCAACTTTAGGATTGAGGTGTAGGTGTGTTTATGATGTTGCTAAAGTAAGCAGATGGTATTGGGAAGACTAGCAATCAGTGGATTTTATCTGTGGCCAATCGACCGTGTAGGGAGATAGCTAGATACTTTTATAATAAGAACATGCTAGATGCTGTGAATTGACTGCTAATATTACTAGAATTCACAAAGACAGTTCTATTCTTTAAGGATGCTATTTGGAAAATTAGAAAAATAGCAACTTGAGAACTTGAAGCTGACTATTTCGTGTTATTATTGTTGACACCCAATTTTTGCCCTCCAAAAATTCAAATAGCCTTGTCAAGCTTCTTGAATCAAAAAATAAGGTAAAAGAAATATTCAGAAAATCCAAAATACTTTCCAAAACAGCTTTTGGTGATATTTTGCCATTTCATTTGGCCAAATACACTAATATATATATGTTATGTATATTTTACATATAACTTCAAGTAATCATGCGTGATTTTAAGCATATTTATTAATTTGAAAAATCAAATTATGTCAAAACAAGTGTTTTAATTAGGTACGCATTTTTAAATTGTCAAATGAAGTCATTTATGGCTTAATTACTATAATTGATCCATTATGGTAAATAAATGTTTTACTTTGTCAGAGTTAAGAAGCTTGATTAATTAAGTAAAACTTACACAAATAACTGCCTTTTAACAGCTTCTAACAAGTTATAGCTATAAATTGAAGATTTACAATTCGTAGCTGCTTTTGGCTGTATTTCAGTTGTATCTCGCATTTTTTAAATACAATGAAATACAGCGCGGCTGTTGAATAAAAAAAAAGCTATATTTATGGCAATAAAAATCTTTTTCAAATTATATGGTAATTTGTATTAATGGTTCCATGATTCACGCAAACCTCATGAGGTTCCATTACAGCTAGCGTCTCTCTATCACAATTACTCCATTCAAAAGTTTTTTGCTGGTTTTTGTTGTATTCGCTTGTATTTCGCGTTTTTGAAATACACGAAAATACAAAATTTGACAGAGTAAAAATAGGTTGTATTTATGGAACATATTCTCTTCTTTCATTTTAAATGGTAAGTCAAATTAAATCAACCATGTATCACGCATAACGGCTGAAGTTCCATAACAACCCACGTTTCTCTCTCCAAATTACTCAATTCTAGACTTTTAGAAATACTTCCAAATACAGAAAAATATACATTGGAATACAATCAAATATGGTTGATTGTTTAAGAAATATAAAATTGTAGTATGCGTATATACAATGAAATGTATCAGAAACTATTTCGTAAATTAGAAATACATTGAAATATAGCGAAATATACTGAAACAGTGCACTGAAATATACTGAAACAGTACATTGAAATACACTAAAAAAAATGACGAATATACATTTTCTCCTTAGAAATACAAAGCGAATACAAAAAAATACACTATAACAAAAAAAAAATGCAACCTCCACAACCACAAACCCTACCGAACCACCACAACTCTACCTTGATACTTCTAAAAGCTACGAGTTTTTATGTGCATTGCAGTGTCTTTTTTCTAACATGCTGCTTGGATAATTACTTATCACTAGCTTCACATCACATGCCAACAAAGAGGTTTCAATCAGATAGAGGAATAAAGAAAAAATTCAATCAAGAAAGGGGAATTAAAAAAAAGAAGTAAGTATTTGGGGAATTTGATGTTTGAAGTTCCTTAAGGGGAACGCTAAGGCCACAAAGAAGCCTCTTAAGAAACTGTCTATTTCAAGTTGATGTTGTGGAATTGAAAACTTCGGAACGCATCATTACACTAATCAAAATTTGTGCATAGAATCCCCAACGTCTCAATTGAAAACTTGTATTTTACACTTTACTGGGTTGGCATTTTGTTAACATTAATACCTGAAGCAAATGGATTTCAGATCTGAAGAACTAGAAGCTTAAGGTTTTTTTAGAGTTTGGAGATGGAGATGGTAATAATAGTGGTGGTGGTGGTGGTGGTGTTGACGGTGGCGTGGGTGGTGTAGATAGAGAAGGGATGGAGGGGTACGTGAAGGGAAGGAGAATAGAGGCTGGAGATAGAGAAAGGGAAGGAGAGAGGCGGCAGTGAGGGGAAGGGGAAATAGGAGAGAGATTTTTTTTTTAGGGTTTGGAGAAGATGATAAATTTTAAATGTGTAGTGAAGGAGAATAAAGAGGTACATGTATTTCAAAAGTTACTGGACCAGTTATGAAATGTAATTTTGAAAAAATAAAGCTACAAAAATTAAATAAAAAATAAGGTAGTTATTATTTATAAATAAGTCTTAGAGGTAGCTATGACAGGTAAATTTTCCATTAATTAATTAATTAAATGACTCATCGTAATTTCATTTCAAATCGGTTAAATTGGTCATTTTGTTAACAAAAGATTGTATGTTGAATCCAATTTTTTGGCTATCCTTTAAATTTTAAACCAGCCTCCATTTCTAGTCCAAAGTCTCATTAACCCAACCCAAAGGAAATCCAACCCGGTCCATACGGGCATTAAACCAACTATTATCTCCATCGACTTTCATTTTCCTTCAAAAAATAGAAGAACCAAATGAACCTTAAGGATCCTCTTCCAAACACCTAAACCCCTGTTTGGATGGTGGTTTCTCATGGTTCATTAATGTATGGTTTTGTACAAAATCATGTTTGTTTCCATTGTTCTTAAAATTATGTGGTATGGTGTTGTAAACCCGTGGTTCATCCCATGGTTATATAACCATGAAAAGTCCCAATTTTTGTAACCACGGATTTGGTAGTTTTTCCGTGGTTACATATTTCATTTTCCCATTATACCCTACCCTCCACCATCCACCCCACCCTCACCCTACCACTCACCCCCACCCTACCACCCTTATCCCGCAACCACCCATGTCACCCCACCCACCCCTCCAACACCCACTACCCCTCACCACCACCCAACCCCACCCTACCACCCACTACGCCCATCCTCACCCCACAACCACCCACTACTCCTCACCACCACTACCCCCACCATCATCCCACCCACCCGTCCACTACCCCTACTCACTTCCTACTTATTTTTTGGTATAGCTATTAAGTGTGACTTAGCTCTAGGTTTCTGGTAAGTTTTTAGATAATGTTGATGTGAAGACTTAGTATGTGAATCAGTTGCTTAAGCTTTCCTGTATTTGCTCTTGTATGTTCAGTATATAGTTTAATTTGTTTAAGTAGCTTGATAATATTGTTAGTAGTGTTATAATCTTGTTTGTATAATCTGTAATTAGGTTGTTCTTGATTAGTAATGTAGGAATTAAGGTAAAATAAAATAGTGAGTAAGCCTTGATTAGTTGACTGTTAAA
This sequence comes from Lycium barbarum, assembly GCF_019175385.1. Classification (NCBI taxonomy): domain Eukaryota; kingdom Viridiplantae; phylum Streptophyta; class Magnoliopsida; order Solanales; family Solanaceae; genus Lycium; species Lycium barbarum. The sequence goes on from NC_083338.1 coordinate 115,967,503, forward strand.
TTTGTTTAAATATGATGTTGTTTGATTAGCTAAGCTTGAGCTTACACTGGACCTAAAATGATCCTTGGAAATTTGATAAATACTTAAGATCACATAAATGTGTTTAAAAATAATTAAATGGGTGAGGTTTTGACCCTTAATTTCTTTTCACACTTTCCTGATAGAAGAAAGGGATAGCTAGCAAGTCTTGTAGCTTTAAAGGGATTTAAAAGGAAGAAGGTAAGACTAAGCACTTAACTGGTAAGAATTATTAGCCTGGTTTGTGGTTAGGAAACCTGTTAAGGCTAGATCACGTAGAAGAATGGAAAGGATTTGAAGTGGTTTGAATAGGATAATAATAGAGAACCCCTACTTAGTTTGAAACTGCTGTGGGGGATTAAGTATGACTTTGTCGATCCCTACTCATATAAATGTGCTAGTCTGAATATATTTCAGCCTTGAGTGATAACTGCATAACTGTTGTATTGCCTGTCTGATGTTGTGACGTTTACTTTCTTTATTTGGTGGATTAATGACTGTTATTGGTATGTCACTCCTTGTGCCTATTCTTTCTCATGATATAGGTATAAAGTTGATCTAGAAGAATTGGTTCCTGGTTATTGTCCTAATTCCAGTATTGCTGATGGATAGAATTGGAACTCAAAGTGGCTGATTTGAGTTACGAAATTTGGGTGATTCCAGATGCCCACACAAAAATTTGGGTCGCCGGAGATGAGCATGGTGGCAAAGGAAAAAAATTGGTAGGAGAAGACGATGCAGAGGTTTCAAGAAAAGAAAAAGAAAAGGACAGAACAGGCAGACCACTGGTGCAGCACGTGGTCTCTGACTTTAATTCAAATATTTCAAGAAAAGAAAAAGAAAAGGACAGAACTGCAGGCAGACCACTGGTGCAGCACGTGGTCTCTGACTTTAATTCAAATATTTCAAGAAAAGAAAAAGAAAAGGACAGAACTGCAGGCAGACCACTGGTGCAGCACGTGGTCTCTGACTTTAATTCAAATTTTCCACGTAATATCAAATTGGGCCCAACACTTAAACCTAATGCTAAAACATTTGAGGTTGGATCTTCCTCTATAGTTGGGCCCACGAAATTAAAATCAACAAACAAGGCCTCTCTCTACAAAGGCCCATATCAGAGGAGAAATAAGGGTGGAAGTATCTGGAAGCCAAGGGCCCAAGACCCATGTATTTTTAACACTCGAATATCCCCCCCTCGTGATTTTCTTGACCCTCTTTCTACTGAGCTTCAGGCTCTCGAAATTAAACGCATGGTTTCAGAGAAAGAGGACGATGCTTGTCCAAGCATTTGTGAAGCTGATGATGAAGGAGAAGATGGAGAAGAGTATCAACAATTGGTACCCACTGGAATTGGAGAATTTCAACAAATTGGTTCACTTGGAATCCCTTCGCAGCTGATGAATCCTGCAACTGCATCTGGGATCGGAGAATTTCAACATCCACTTGGAATTCCTCAACAGATGAATCCTGCAATTGCCTCTGATTCTGACCAGTCTTCTATCGCATGTAATGGGTTCCCATCACTTCCTTGGTATGAAGACAATGTACATAACCATCAGGTGGTCCAAACCCCATCAGTTATTCCTACTTCTAATTGGACTAAATTGATCATGGTCAAGGCTTGCAAAGCTTTTGGGGTAAATGTCGCCGGATTCGAACATGAATTGTTTGACATGATCATAAGGATGGAACAAAGGAGGCAGCAGCAACAACAGATGGTATCTTCAGAGGGCGGGCCAAAGCCTAAAAAGAAGAAAGGGGCAACTGAGTTAAAAAGATTATCGTCAAGTTTAATTCAGGATGCCGAGCCATCAAGGTTGAGGGGTAGGTCTCACAAAGCTCAGTCAAGATGAAATTAAAAATCTTAAGCTGGAATGTCAGGGGTTTGAACGAAAGTCAGAAAACGAGTACCATTAAGTCTCTATTGATGAACTGGAAGGCTGATATAGTTTGTTTGCAAGAGACTAAAATTGAGGACTGGTCACATCAACTTGTAGGCTCTCTTTGGGGTAATAGATGGGCTAGCTGGGCAGTTTTACAAGCTAGTGGAACCAGGGGGGAATTATAATAATATGGGACAAAAGCTGTGGAAAAGCATCATCATTGAGCCTGGAACATATTCAGTTTCTGTAATTCTGGAGAGTCTGCAAGAGCAATTCAGGTGGTGCTTCACTGGGGTGTATGGTCCACATAGCAACAATGAAAGGGAGGATCTTTGGTATGAACTAGCTTCTATAAGGGGCACCTGGGATGGTTATTGGGTGTTGGGAGGAGACTTTAATGTGTGTAGATTTGATTATGAGAAATTTAATTGTCACAGAAGGACAAGTGCCATGAAAACTTTCTCAGATACTATACTAGATTTGGGTCTCATGGATTTGCCTCTCCTGGGAGCTCAATACACTTGGTCTAGAGGAACTGAACAATTGCAGGCATCACGATTAGACAGATTCTTGATTTCTCCTGATTGGAATGACTGTTTTAAGGCTATAAAACAGATAGCTCTCCCTAGAGTGGAATCTGATCATAAGCCTTTGATGTTGGAGTGTGGGGACTGGGACTCTAGCGCATCTTACTTTAAGTTTGAAAATATGTGGCTGCAGACAGAGGGGTTTCTTGATTGTGTAAAAGCTTGGTGGAATAATTATGAGGTTGTGGGTAGTCCTGATTTCATTCTAACACAGAAGCTTAAACTTTTGAAAAAGGATATCTCCAATTGGAACAGAGAGGTATTTGGGAAGTTGGAAGACCAAAGAAGCAAGGCTCTAAATGAACTTTCAAGACTGGAGCAATCTACTGAAGGTAGAATCCTTACGGAAGATGAAAAGATTCAATCGCTTAATTTGCAGGCTCAGATAGAAGAAGTAGCAAGGATTGAAGAGATATCTTGGAGACAAAAGTCAAGATGTCTATGGCTCAGGGACGGGGATAGAAACACAAAGTTTTTCCAAAACATGGCTAATGCACATAGAAGGTATAACTGCATTGATAAGATGCAAGTAAGGGGGTCCACTACTGAAGACAAAGAAGAAATCAAAGAGGAGATTTTGAGCTTCTATCAACAGTTGTATACAGAGAATGAACCTTGGAGACCATCGGTTAGATTTGATAATCTAGCTAGAATCTCTCAAGAAGAAAAGGTCTGGCTGGAAAGGGAGTTTGAAGAAGATGAGATTCATTCAGTCATTAAAAATTGTGCTCCAGATAAGGCACCAGGGCCTGATGGCTTTACTATGGCCTTTTTTCAACATGCTTGGGAGGTCATCAAAAATGAGATTATCAATGCCTTGAAGCACTTCCATCACCACTGTCACATGGTCAAATGCATCAATGCTTCCTTCATTTCCTTGATTCCTAAGAAGAAAGGGGCAATCGAACTCAAGGACTACAGACCAATCAGTCTAATTAGTAGTGTCTACAAAATTGCTTCAAAGTTACTTGCTGAAAGACTCAAAACAGTGATCGGGAAATTGGTGACGGGGAGTCAGAATGCTTTTGTTAGGGGAAGGCAAATCACAGATGCATCACTCATTGCCAATGAGGCTCTAGATTGGAGACTAAAGAGCGGAGAACCAGGGTTGCTATTCAAGCTAGACATAGAGAAGGCTTTCGACAAAGTGAGCTGGTCATATGTGCTTAACATTCTGAGTCATATGGGCTTTGGAAACAGGTGGATAAGGTGGATAAAGTATAGCATCTCTACTGTCAAATATTCCATTTTGGTTAACAGGGGACCTGTAGGTTTCTTTTCCCCTCAGAGAGGCATCAGGCAAGGTGATCCGATCTCACCCTTTTTGTTCATTTTGGCAATGGAAGGACTTAGCAAAATGTTGCAGACAGCTAGCCGTTTGCAATGGATTGTGCCATTTAAGATAGGAAGGAACCCTGGACCTCAAACTGATGTCTCGCACCTGTTATATGCAGATGATACATTGATCTTTTGTGGTGCTGAGAGATCACAAGTGACAAAGCTTAACCGAACCTTATTTATTTTTGAAGCTATTTCAGGTCTGCATATGAACATGCTTAAGAGCACTATTTATCCTGTCAATGAGGTACCAAATTTGGAAGAGCTAGCAGATATCATGGGTTGCAAGATTGGATCATTTCCTTCCACTTACTTGGGTCTTCCTTTGGGTGCTAAATACAAATCTACCGAAATCTGGACAGGAATCATTGAAAAGTTCGAAAAGAAATTGGCAACATGGAAAATGCAATATCTTTCATTTGGTGGCAGGCTGACATTAATCAACAGTGTTCTCGACAGCTTACCTACTTATTATATGGCACTGTTTCAAATCCCAACTGACGTTCTGGAGCAAATTGACAAGTTAAGGAGAGATTTTCTCTGGGAAGGCAACAGTGAGGACCACAAATACCATCTCGTCAAGTGGGAAAAGGTGACTCAACCAAAATTTCAAGGAGGTCTTGGTATTAAGGACCTTGCAGCTCATAACAAAAGCATGATGATGAAGTGGCTTTGGAGATTCAACCTGGAGGATGCAGGGTTATGGAAAGATGTTGTGATAGCTAAACATGGAATATTGGATCCTTGGTGCACAAAGGCCTCTACTCTTCCTTATGGAGTGGGTCTCTGGAAGGGTATTAGAAGATTGTGGGACACCTTTGTTCAACAGACTCATTTTGAAGTGGGCAATGGCTCACTCTTAAGATTCTGGAAGGACAAATGGGTTGGAAGTACCATCCTTCAGGATGACTTTCCAAATTTGTTCAGAATAGCTCAAGATCCCAACTCTGTAATTGCTGCTAACAGAGAAGGGAACATTTGGGACCTGTCTTTCAGAAGAAACATGTATGATTGGGAAGCGAATGAGTTGCTAGATCTTTTTTTGAGACTTCAACAATGTTTCATCAATCCCCAGGAAGCTGACAAACTCAAATGGGGACAACACAGTGGGGGAATCTACACAGTCAAGGAAGGATATCATCAAATGTGCTCTAGAAATCCATTCATAGACAATTGGCCCTGGAAACTCATTTGGAGAACAAAGCTACCTCTTAAAGTCATATGTTTCACTTGGACAGCTCTATATGAGGCTTGTCTTACTCAAGACAACCTGATGAAAAGGAACACTCAGCTTCCAAGCAGATGCCATATGTGCAGAAAGGAGGTGGAAACAACCAGGCATCTTTTCCTCCACTGTGAAGTTGCCTCAGAAATCTGGAATCTGTTTTTTTGCCTCTTTGGTCTTAATTGGACCATTCCTCTCTCAATAAAGGAAGCTTATGAGAGCTGGAATCTATGGGAAGTTGACAAAACCATCAAGAAAATTTGGAACATGGTACCAGCTAGTATATTTTGGTGTATCTGGTTAGAAAGGAATAGGAGATGTTTTCAGGGGGTGTCAACACCTTTAGGTCTTTTGAAAGCAAGATGTATTGCCAATTTGTTTAGTTGGACCAAATTGGTCCCTGTAGGTAATGCAGATCAACTTTTGGATTTTACTAGCTCATTAGTTCTGGCTTAGATATTTGTTGTACAGCCAGACAGTCTTCTTTTTGTAAGCTCAAATGCTATATCTTGTAATTATTGCATCTTCTTGATGCCTTTGATTAATACCACTTACTTCATCAAAAAAAAATTAAGCTAAAAATGGGTCTTCAAAACTGTTATTATATGTGAAAGAAGTATGCATATGAATCCTATATCCATCTTCCCTTTAAGATAGTGAAGCAGTCCTCTTTGGCATAAGGTTGAGTCTGGGTCTGAATGATATATGCAGGAACTGTTCAAGTGTTCCTTTCCTGCATTTCTTTCTTAAAAAATGATCCCTGTATGAATGTTAGTGTGTGTTTACTTGAAAGTATGGTGAATTGCCGAGTTTCTGGTGCTACAATATGTTTGTAGATGTTTTCTGTCCTCTCTTCTTAAATATGTGATAAGTTGGAATATGCACTGTATATAAATGCTTCTATGTCTTGTATACATTTATATGCATATGAGATGTACATCCAATGTATACACTTGTATATCACAACCCTATTTGATTGAATAGGCTTACCTTTTTTGTTTACCCCTTTGAATATATGCTAAAATGGCCTTATTGGTTGCAGAATGGATCTGTGTGTAGACTCAGTTATGGTGATCACACAACAACATGAAATTCTTCACTTTACATTATTTCTTGCTTGGAACTATACTCATTCTTCACCCTTCCCCTTCTTTACATGACTTAGGGAAATTTCCCAATCTCAAATGTTCCCTGAGTTGCTGCTGAACTTTGGGAAAATCTGCTGTACTTGTGAGGCCTTTCAAAAGGAGATGAGTTTGAATAGCCAACCTACTGTGGCTACTCTTAAATGGATAGAAGGTGGACTGATTGCTTTATTATTTTGAAGCAAGCAGATGCTATATTGGTGTCCCTTTGCATTTTCTAAAGCAAGCAGACTGCTCTACTAGAGCTACTATCTAGGAGAGCAATTGGTACTTTGTGTCGGACTCTGGCTGCTGAGTAACTATTCCATTTGACACGTACTGTTGCTTTAAAGTTGTTGTGTTTGGAAGCACAATATGTCATGAGCTTGCTACCTTGAGTTGCTGTTGTGAACTACTGATCTTCTAAACAATTGTTGTGCTCTTGAGCCTTGGGGCCTGATATACATTTTGAGATGCCCTGATGAAATTACTACTACACTACTGTTGTTTTGCTGTTACCTACATCTTAGCTTCTGCATTTAGTATGAGTTTATGTTCTCAACACAACTACTGGTATTTTGAAGCTCGAAATTGTGTTTTTGGTTGCAATATTAAGTTGGTTGCTATTGCATTTTTAGTTGAATTTTGGGGCAACTTTGAGGCCAAATGTTGCTCCTCTAAATGTGAAGAGTTGCTAAGTTTTCTGAAGTATAAAATGTTGTTTCTTGGCTGAACAAACTGTTGCTTCAAAGCTGTTTCGAACAGCTGCTGTTACTCTTGGCGTTTTGCTGAAAATGAATAGATTGCTATGCTTGGTGAAAATCTCACTGATTTGAATACAATGCTACACTAGGGCCAATGAGAACATTTAATTTGAGGCTAGGCCTTGTCCGAAAAGGTTATCCCTCGGTCTAGGCAATGATGACCTCATAATAATATCACGAGGTAGGAACCAACATGCGTTTGGCAAGGCAACTAGAATCACCACTACTTTGTAGCCAAGACATGTTTTGGGTATCTTTGCCACATTCGGAAAGATGATCCTGAGCCTCCGTAATCAAAGCTCTCAAAGTTTGATACGAGTCTGAGGGATATTATTTTTATGTTCATAAATGTCATCCTATGGGGGTGACGTACCATTTTGACTAACTACTTTTCTTTTCAATGTGCGAGGTACAAATGAAAACAAGTATGGAGAGCAAAGCTCAAAGACGAAGTAAAAGGATCGGATGCTTAAAGCTTCGGACAAAGAACTAGAAGAACATGGATTGCTAAGGATTTGGGCCCAAGGCCAGAAAAGCTAAATCTTTTTCCCCTTTCCTTTATTTTTGTATAAACATGCTAATTTTATATGTTTACATTCATTTTGCATGAACATGTATACCTGCAAATACTTGTGTATTATTGAAACCCTTTAGAACTTAGTTGAAACCTTGCATAAGAAAAATGATTCAAGTTGTTTTCAAAAACCGTTTTAGGCCTTGGCCCGCATAAAGATAATAAAACAAAAGAAATCTCACTTAAACCCAAGTTGGGGAAGATGACTTTGGTATGGAATATGATTGACCTTAAATGAGTTAAAATGGTTAAATAAGTGAAATTCTTTTCTTTATTTATAATTATAATATTTATGCTATTTTCTAAAAAGGGGAGATATACTCCATTTTTTCCTAAATATATATATATAATCATGACATTGGACCAAATTAGTGGAAACTCTACTTAAGAAAAATCTTAAGTGTGTTTTGGTCCGGAAATGAAGTGAATTTAATCCATTATAAACATTTTCTCAAGGAAATAATCAACTTTTCTTCCTTAAAGGATAATTTTGCCAAAAAGTGGAGTTTTATGATTAGCATGACAGTTTTAGCAATAAAGTAAATATTTTTAGCAAATAATCGCATTAATCACACATTGAAGCTCATAGGTCAACCGTATTCTATGAATTCTTAATACTAGGGTGCTTAAAACCTTTCCTAGGGGACCATCAGAACTCTTACCTCGAACTTTGGTCAAAAAGAATTTTTCTCTTGTTTGATAAACCCTTTTAAACCCGGGTTTTTTTAGTTTTCCTTAAATAAATTAGGTGGCGACTCTAAAATACTAAAATCCATTTAGAGAACCAACAACATCTTAGTAGCTTCTATGCGTCCGCGCAAAAGTGAACCATAACAGTGATATAGTGTAGGTAAGATTTCACTGCTCTCAATGGATTGGGAACATAGCAAGCTGCTTTTATGTTAATCACACACTAAATGACGTGAATTAATTGTTGATGATGACTAGTATTAGCAGATATAGTTCTTTCCCTTAATGAGGCAACACAAAAAGATAAAAAAAAAAATTAGAACTTAAGTGGACTAGTTTTTGTTATGATATGTAGAAAATATTTCATTTATCTGGCCCCGGAGGTTAGCTCAATTGTCAAAGGTTGAGGGTATTGTATCATAGGTCATAGGTTCAAGTCCTGCGCCAAGTGAACTAACTCTGGCATTTAAGGGGAAGAAGGGCAGAGACGGTCCCATTATCCCCAAGAATAAAAAATGTTTACCAAAATATTACATTTATTTCAGTGAAGAAAAGTTGGCTTGGCGATTGTTGCATATGTGTCTTACTGTGAGGAGTTAGTTTTGCTCCACCTTCCGTCCTCAAGGTTTAGTTTTGCTTATTTAAGATGGGTGATAATTATAACTGATATTTAGTCTCCACGGAAGTTGATCGACTAATGTTAGCGAACAATCTCAATATGTTGTATGTGAATGGAATTATCTTGGTATTTTTAATTCACTGCTTAAGCAGGCATGTGCATATTTAATGTAACACAAGGCCGGGATAAAAGGAGTCAATCATTAAATCATAATGCATAATATCTAAATGTGTGCAATGTAGGTTGCTTATTCATTTAACTGTTCTAGTGTCGTGTGATAAGGTTCATTTTACCATAGTGATGACTGAAGGACGAATTTATTTCTGAAATTGATTGTTTCTTTCGTTTGGTTCATAAGACAGAGATGTAAGAAGTTAATTCCTATTGTGTTTTATCTACTTACAAAAAGGAAGAGCTCGGGTATAAACATTTAAATAAATCGCATTTACTAATGACACTTTGATTATAAAGTGTGTAATCCTGTATAAGTGTTGAAATTTAGACAAGCTCCTTAAGTTGAGATACAGTGTTTTCTATGCAACTGTTTAGAGTAATGTGAAAGTCTGTTGTCTTTGTTGTGTTGTTATTCCAAATTTGAATATGCCAGCTTCAGAATTTAGGATTTCGCGAGCATTTCACTTAAATGAAGGGATTGGGCATATAATTGAGTATTTGTTTCCCTCCCTTTCCTGCCAGGATTGGAAATCATATATTTTACATATCCATACGATTGAGTCCTTTAGTTTCCGAAATAGTGTAAAAAGAAGTGTTCGAATCATTGCTATTTGACTTGGACCTGTTCTAAAAAAGTCGAGGTATTTCGAATTGTTTGTTGACACGGACAAAGTCAGGAAATTCTTGCTCCCATTGGACCATTTGTATCTATATGCATCAGGATCCCGATTCATGTACTATCTTTCTTTCGAATACTGATTACTAAGAATTTGAACAAAAAGTGGATACGGTTGTCGAAATGCAAGCACTGTGTAGTCTATTTGTCCATTTTTCTGTCTTAGAGCTAACGTTCGTTCACTAAATTAAAAATGGTTCTGGTGAACATTAGCCATTTCCTAGTTCTCGGTCCCTGCTCACTAGATGGACAGAACATTAGAAATAATAGACTATCTTCAATGCTCTTGTTATGGATTCACCCCTCGAATTGAAGGGCTAAAAGCTGAGCGGTGCATGGAGAGCAAAGAACCTTAGGGACCGAGAGGATAGTAAGTTGAAAGATATGGTGTGGACGAGGTATGAGGATCTGGGAAGCTAACAGAGAAGGAGTAGGAGAATTCTATTCTCAGAAGGAAGTCTAGTTTTGCTTACTGAAGATCATGAGTGACTTTGTCATGGAATCCAACTAAGAAAAGATTATCTTATTCATCATTTATGCTCTAAAATATTACAAGCAACAGAAAGCATGGTGTCCAAGCACAAAAGTAGACACCGGGTAAAATATTAGAAGAGTAAAATATCATCTAATTGTCACTCAGACCACTGGGCAAAAGAAAATAATACTAGAAAAAAGGGTCTGTGCACTCAGATTTTTTTCCCCGGGGGATGTGGGGGGGATGCAAAATAGTTACTACAAAAGTCCAGAAGAAAAAAGATATGTTGGGTCCCCCATCTGTCCCGGGTACCTATGTCGGTGGGAGGTAGAAAGTATCCCGTGGAATTAGTCGAGGTTCGTAAAAGCTGGCCCAACCACAACAGCTAAAAAGAAAGATGTTATTCCCATTACCGATGTTCGGATTAAGACTAGAGACCTAATAGAGTTCAAAACATCTTAGCTTTGAGGATTGATTAGTAGCTGGTAGTCCATGAAAATATCTTTTGTTCCTTTCATTCCAGATACTCCAAAACAATAGCAGCAGATATCATCTTCTTAATGGTGCTATCAACTTTCCATTTTGTCTCAGTCTAATTGTGCACAAGCTTAATAGTAGAGCATGAAAATATTGAGAAAATTAAGTCCTTGTAGAAATTGTTAAAAGCAAATGAAAGTGATACATTCAGTTGAAAGGTTTCTGCTTAACCTTTCTAAAAAATAAACAACATTTTATAGCACAAGGATTTAGAGGGAATATCGTGAAGCTTTTAATGATTAATGGTTTCACTTCCAATCATAAGAAGGGTATGGAAATAAAAGGGGAAAACAAAAAGGGTAGGCATTGTTATTCTCAAACTTGAAGATAGGATCTTGCATCCGTTGCAATCCCTTTGGTGTTGCTTGCTTTCTCTTCTTCTTTCAGGTTTTGTGATGTGTGATGTCTGCATATGGAGCTTTGTGTCTCTTTCCTACTCCATTCACAGTTTCACACTTGCCTAAGTAAACTGCATTTGAAGTGGTTGTCATTTGCAGATGAAATATACACACGTTTAATTGCAAAATTTTATATTTAGCTGTGAAAAGTCATTTTTCGAGTCTCAATTCCTCTTCCAAAGGGAAGATAGTATAGCACGATAATTGATAGTATAGCAGGATAATTGCATAAGATATCAATTTGTTTTCTGTTATCCTTTCGTTAAGCTTTCCTGATTAATGACGAACACCTTCTCTTATTGCCAATTTCCTGTGTATGACCATTCAAAACTGCTATCATTTGTAATGAGGCTTTCCTATGTAACTATTTTGCAACAGTTTGCTGCTCTTTTATACAATACTTATACCAATAAAAAAAACTGCCTTCTTTTGTAATATTAATGTCCTTAACTGCTATGCTTGCTGGGTTTTATAGAGGAGGATGTTCCAGTAGAGTTTTCTTCACCAACTATCTCGACTTGGCAGGGAGATTGCTACGACCACTATTTTCTTCCACCTTCCTGTGGGGACTACACACCTTTAAGAATAATGCACTTGATGTAGACTTTTGGCAAGGTTTAGAGAATAAAATCATTGCTAGTTTGCTACACTTTTTCTCTCTTGTTCTTTTTCGGACTAATGGTTAATTTGACAAATTAGTTTCAAAGGATGCATGTGGTGTACCAGGAATGCGTGAATGCCATAACGATTCTTGGTTTGACAACGCCAAATCTGGTCAGTGAAGGTAGCTGGAAAAAATAATTATATTTATCCCAAAAAAAAAGTTGCTTTTGATGCCAAAAAATACTACTAAATTGTATCTTATCTTCTTCAACCATTGATGATGGTGTTTGTGTTGAGTTCCTACATCGGTGTGATGTGGATTATTTGCCTTTTTTTCCCCTTGGAAATTCATATCTCATGAGCTAGATTTTGGGGTTGAGTTAGATTTAAGGTTCATTTCTTAGAATTATTTGTCTCCTTTTTACATATGGACTTAGGGCAATTTTTATTGCTTAAGCAATGCTTTTGGGGTGGGGATTTTTATTTTTTAGTAAAAGGTGGAATCAGCAACACGAACAAGAGTTGAACTTCAGTATCAATTCAAAGTAAGGCCTAATTACCAGAGAAATTTACTGAAAGCATTATTGTCGGGACTCTTCTAACAAGCCATAGCTATAGTTTAGCTAATTACGGCTCGTAGCTACTAATTCCCTGCCATAGGTTGTATTTTGTTATATTCAATTCGGTCGTTTTCAATTTGCTGTACAATTCAGTTGTATTTAAACAACAAAAATCCAAAAAATATAGTATAGGGATAGTCATATGTATTCAATTCATTGTATGCATTCTTAGCTACTTTTACACTATATTCAATTCGGTTTTATGCAAATAACAAAAGTTTCAAAAAGTACAGGAATTTGCTGAAAAAATCTCATTTGAAATATAGAAATACAAACAAACGTAGAGAAATAATACATTGTATTTACTATTTACACTAAAAAATAAAGAATAAAGTCAAATCTCACCAAATCTAAGAAACAAGAAATAAAATACATTCAGATCTGGGAAATTCCAATCGTTTGGTCATGGATTTTGGCCAGCGATGATGACGGCGGTGGAGGTGATGGAGTCGATCTGGGACTCGAATTTTCCGGCGGTTTCACCAACAAAGGTAGTGAGCCTTACGATGACGAGAAAAAAGCGAGAAAGAGGAAAGCATATGATATTGTTCGTGGTGGGAGCTTATCAGACTTTGAATTTCGCCGAAGTGGCTCGAGCAGGCTTGGAGAAGGAGATGGTCAGATCTGGAGAAATGAGGGAGAATAAGGAGGATTTGTTCTCGATGTATTTTCTTTAAATATATAGTATAGTTACGGAAGGTGATTAGAAACATAGTATAGCTACAGTAGGTAATTAATTTAAAATATAGTTATGGTAGGTAAATACCTCTTAGATGTTATCTACAACATGTAAAATTAACCTATTTACCAAATATAGTAAGGTTTTACATTTTATAACAGATTGGGAAAAAGGTGTGCTTGTGTGCGTAAAACTTCTTTCTTTCTTCCAGCAATTTAACACAAACTTGATTGAAATAAATCTCAATCCAGAATATCCAAATTTTGATGGTCTGTCAATAGTGTGGCTTTGAATTTCTTCAAATTTCAGCTTCTAGAAACTCTAATGTCAGCCATTAAAGGACCTCAAAGCTCAAGTTCGAAAAATGAATTTGCCTCAAACGAACTTCGTTTGGAGTGTGTGATATCTCAAAAGAATAGGAACGTCAAGGAGAGTTTGAATCTAGCATTTGGGACTATTTGGGTAAGATTTGAGCTAGTTTAGCCCTAAATTTTAGTCATAGTTTGTTGAAGTCCGAAGTTACAGTTGAATTGTATCAAATTTGTATTAAACTTTTATTCTAATTATATGAAAATTGTATTATAAGTTTGTAAAATGTTGTAGTTGTATTAAATTTGTCTAAATATTGTATGACAATTGTATATAATATTATTGTAGTTGTATTAACTTTTCGAAACTAACATGAACTTTATCCAAAATTTAAACAGTTATTTACATATATATATATATATATATATATATATATATATATATATATATATATATATTATACAGATTTTATACATAAAATCGTGAGCGAGATACGAAGCGTGATTTATTCCAAACACCTAAAGAGAATTTTATATAATTTTTTCACAATTAAATATGTATTTCATATCTATTTTATACGGTTCTTATATATGAAATTGTGGACCAAATCCTAAACCTTGAGCGAGATTCGAAGTGTGGTTTCGTATATGTTTTGAAAAAAAAATTCCTACTATGTTTGGTAAACGAAAATCTCCTACAACTTTCGATAAATATAAGTCTTACTTTAAATATATAAGTTTTTTTCCCCAATAAAAATGTAGCAAGCCATAGCATAAGTTTTGTTTCCAATAAAGTTACCTCGATGTTCTCTATAGCAAAAAGATATACTCACCCATCTCACAATTCTTGTCATGTTTTTCATTTACATGCCTTTAAAAAAATCATTAGGAGGGGTGTTTTACTCTTTCACCTTAATTTATGTCTTAAGATATAATCTCTCTTCGTTGAATATTTACTTTTTCTATGTGGCACAACTGAGATACTTGTAATATTCAATAATAGTTACTACTAGGAGTAAAATGAAAAAAAGATAATTAATTTTATCTTGAACTTCTAAAATAACAAGTATTTTGAGAAAGAATCTCGGCAAATGTAACAATGTTAAAACATGAATAACAACGGTCTGACAATTCATATTTCTAAAACTATCCATCTGTCTTTTGTTTTTTTTCAATTTTTCTCTTTTTGGATGGGCAAAATGAATAGGTGAAGCAAAGAAAGAAAGTCAAGAATTCATATCTCTCAAACAAAATATATCCATCTATTTCTTTTGTTTTTTCAGTTATTTTGGATAGGTTGCATTATGATAGGTAATACAAAGAAAGATGAGACCTTAATTTTTTTTAGTAGGACAACTGAACAAATTTTCACTCGATAAATAATAATGGTTGACATTATTAATGTACCTTCAATATATAACAAATATGCAATGTATCTAAAGTAATCATCCATAGATTGTACAGACTAAAATATGTAAGAAATAAACATTAAAATTATTTTTAACATGAACTTTGCTAGATTGCTATGAAGGTAAAAATTCAAGGAAGCTAAGAATCTATTTTTCTATTATTTCTCAAACAAATTACCAGTTTACTTCTTTTACGAGATTTATTGTGAATTAGGTGAGGCAAATAAAGAAAGGTAGCAGGTGTTTGGTAAAATTTCTAACACTCACCTTCACCTAAGTGATACATAGGTTGTTCAAGGTTTGATTTGGCTCGATTTTTCTCTAAAAAAAAAAATCAATTAAGTTAGTTTTTCAAATATTGGAATCAAACTAAATCAATTAAGTCGATTTTTCATCATTTTGATTTTGTTGTTTTGCCAGTTAATTCGATCTTTTATCGTTTTAAATATATGTGATAATACACTTCCAAATACATATTCGAGTGACTATATTCCAATATAACGCTACCAAACAATTACTCTTTAAGAAAAGAATGAATTATATATTAAATCAAGTTATATATGTAGCTATAACAACAACATACCCAATATAATTTCATAAATGGGGCTTAGAGAGAGTGGCGTGTACGCAGCCTTAACCCTACCTTGTGAAGGTGAGAGGATGTTCCTGAAAGACTCTTGACTCAAGTAAAGCAGGTGTGAAAAGGAAATACAGTAGTGAAGAAGCTATTTTGAAAAATAATGAGAAAAAAACATTATCAACAAGTAACGCAATAACTGAAGCAAAGAAAACTACTGGTACTAACAAAATCAGAGAATAAGATAGTAGAAGAGTAAAAAGAATATTATTGATAAGGAAATTCGACAACGCTCTATTACCTACTAACCTTCTATGCTAATATTCGACCTCCAAATCCTCCTATTAAGTTGTAGGTGCTTCATGTCCTGTCTAACCACTTCTTCCCAATATTTCTTCAGCCTACCTCAACCTCTTTTCAGATCACCATATCCAACCCCTCACACCTCCTCACCAGAGCACCTGTATATGTAGCTTCCTCCCTAAAATTACAAGCATTGTCTAAGAATTTAGTCATTCTCCCGAAATTTAATAAAACTTCTTACAATGAATTTAATATTAAAAGATAATAGTTAAAGAGTTCATTCAATTAAACGATGACGAATAATTAAAGGACTCAAACAATAAATGATTCTTAATATGAAAGAGATTCTTGGACTTATCCAAAAAAAAACAACCACATGTCAAAATAGAAAGTAAAGATAAAAAAAAATAAAAAATAGATTAGTATAAAGGCAAACACCTAAATTACAAATGAAGAGTGTAAAAGAGTAATATATACAATAAAAATTTAAATATTTATGTATAATTTTTAAATAGATTGTCAGTTTGGTTTGATTTTTTTGGCTTAAAGGCAACCAAATTTAATTTTGTCATTTAAAAATGAAAACCAAATTTTAAAAAATATATATTTTTTCTCTTGGATTTGTGATGTTTTTATTTTTCCATAAACATCCGCGACTGATACATACAATTGATGGTCTTTCAAAAACTGGAAAAAGCCCCAAAACGAAACCCTAGAAATGATGAAGTCAGTGGTATCAAGCATCTTGAGTCGACCCTTAAATCCAGTGCTACAACAATGGCGAGGAATAAGAGTGAAGGTGAGGAACAATAACTTAGACCAAGCTTTGTTTTTAATGCAGAGGAAAATGCAGTCTAGCGGAATGGAAAGGCTTATAAAGCGTGAACAGTTACATCATATTAAAAATTCCGAGAAGCGGGTGTTGGCTCGTAAGATTCTTCAACGTAAAATCCGTTCTCAAGAACTTGCTCGTAAGCTCAAATCCATCCTCATCAAGAAAGTCAGGTAAGCACTCCATCTCTTTCAATTTGTTGACTTGGCACGGAGTTTAAGGGAGACTTTTGAATCTTGTTTTGTGGTCTTAAATTAAAGATGATTGTACTCTTAAACTTGCCATGTAGAATGTTGGAATTGGAAAACTTACTATGTATATAGAACCATGCATTCTTTTTGGGACAGGTCAAAAAGAAAAGTAAGACACTAAAATTGGGGCGGAGGGAGTAAAAAGTAATTTTTAAAATTATTTATGACGTTGCTATTCGATCTTTGTGGGATTCACATCGTATTTGAGCTTTGCATTCCTGGTTTAAGGTTCGGATAAAGGAGGATTGATTGTTGTGGGATGAGTTTCAGTTTAAAAGTAGCACAATTGGAATGTAACGGTCTCAAATGGAGCAAACAGATATAGAGGATTCATATAGCCTGACCCAACTAGTTTAGGATTGACGTGTAGGTGTTGTTTTTATGTTGCTAAAGTAAGGAATGGTACTGGGAAGACTAGCAATGTAGTAGATTTTTTTTTTTTTTTTTTTTTAACAGTTAGCATATCTATTATCAGGGTTGATTGACTCATGTCAGCAAACAATCTCCAATTTGTTGTAAGTGAATGAAATTATCATGATATCTATGATTCACTATTTAAACAAGCATGTGCATAGCTAATGTAACAGAAGGTGGGGATAAAAGGAGTCAAACACTAAATCATAAGGCAAAGTAAGATCTACATGTGTGCAATGCAGATCATTGAACTATTCTAGTGCCTTGTGATAGGGTGCATTTTACAATACTGATGAATGAAGGGCGAATTTATTTTCGAAATTGACTGTTTTCTGTGTTTGGTTCACAAGACAGAGACTTAAGTTTAACCTATGTACAAAATGGAAAAGCTAGGTATACATAAATTAATAGAAACCGCATACACTAGTGAAACGTTGATTATGAAATGTGTACTCCTGTAAAAGTGTTGAATTTAGATAAGTTCCTTGAGTTGAGATACAGTGTTTTCTATGCAAGTGCTTAGAGTAAAGTAAAAAAATCCATTGTCTTTGCCGTTATTATTCCAAAATTGACTATGCTGGCTTCAAAGTTTAGAATTTTGCAAACATTTCACTTAAATGAAGGGATTCGCCACATGGAGAAATGCAAGCAGTGCGTAGTCTAATTGTTCAATCTTTCTGTATTAGAGAAACCATTAATCCACAAAATGACTAAAATGATTCTGGTGAACATTAGCCATTTCTAGTTCTCGGTCACTGCTCATGTCTTTGGTGCTCTTGTTCTGGATTCACCCCTCGGATTGAAGGTCCAAAAGCTGAGCAGTGCTTGAGAGAGAAAAAAAATAAAATAAAATAAAAACTTTAGAGCCTACGGGGATAGGATATGAAAGTGAAAGGTATGGCAGGGACGATGTCATGAGGATTTGGCAAGCTAAAAGAGAGGAGGAGGAGCTTTCTATTCTTGGAGGAAACCTAATTTTTCCCTGCTTTTCTTACTCAAGATCATGAATGCATGTTGTGTTTTCCACCTGCTGCAGTAGGAGGAAGCAATTGATCGCATTTTCAGTCCCTCTTCCTGAAAGACTTCAATTTTTTAAACAAACCCCTCCCGCCCATGAAAATTTGAGAACTCTAGATTCATTAGTACCGGTTTTAGGGGACTGCTAAGAGGTATGCCAACTCGTTGGATGAGTAGTTTCTAGCCGATTACCTTGCCCAGGTAGGAGAACAGTTAGAAGTAGGAAAAGATGCCGACACCAAACAGTTGAATTCTCCTTCGCTAATCCAAGTAAGAAAAGATTATCTTGTTCATCATTTATAGTTTAAAATATTAGGGGCAAGTGGGCAACAGAAAGCATGGTGTCCAAAGACAAGTAGACACCAGGTAAAATAGTAGGAGAGTATGTCATCTAATTCTCATCAAGACCACTGAGCAAAAGGAAAAAAAGGGGGAGAAAAGATCTGTGCACGCTGATGTTTTGTCTAGCTAACTGATTTATTTCTTTTTGTGTCCCTCTAATTGTGCACAAGTTTAATTCGTAAGCATGAAAATATTTGGAAATTAAGTCTGTAGAAATTGTTAGAGCAAATGAAAGCGATGCATTCAGTAGAATGTTTTCTACTTAATCTTTCCTAAAATAAGCAGCATGTTATAGCACATGCACACGGATTTTGAGGGAATACTCTGAAGCTTTTAATGAGTATCGAGTGAAGGTTTCACTTCCCATTCATAAGAGTGTAGAAAAGGGAAAAACAAAAAGGGTAGGTATTGTTAGTCTCAAACTTGAAGACTATATCTTGCATCGGTTACAATCCCTTTTGGTGGTGCTTGCTTCTCCTTCTTCTTTCAAGTTTTGTGATGTGTGCGTATGGAGCTTTGTTTCTGTTGCCTACTACATCCACAGTTCCACAGTTGCCTAAGTGAACTGCATTTCAGATAATTCCCATTTTTAGATGAAATCTATGCAAAGTTAAATTTCGAGCCGTGAAAAGTCATTTTTTGGTTCTCAACTCTTCTTCCAAAGGGAAAACTATACAGCAGATGTTACCATTTTCAAAAACAAAAACTATTTAGCAGGATAATTGCACAGATATGAATTTGTTTCTTGTTCTCGTTTCTTGGATCTTGAAGCATTTTCGTTGAGACTGGCGGCTGATATATTTTTGCATGATTCTTTGTATTTTCATTTTTGGCCAAATACATATATAGCCCCTTAAACTTGACATTATTTTCCACTTTGACACCCCAACTGAAGCTTGTTCCTATTAGACACTTGAACTATACTCAAATTGTGCCTATTAAACACATACAACTTACGTGGCACAATGCGTGTACCACACTTATTCTTGGAGCGTGAAAAGTTTAAAAATAAAATAAAAAATCATCTTTTTCTCTCTCCTTCCTCCCTCACTCTCTCCACCTTCCAGTCAATATCACAACTTTCTATATTGCACAGTCCGTCACGTAGAGAGAAGAGATGAAAATCAACAACTATTATCAGAATTAACCGGAGAAGATGACCGGATGATCGGCGACCCTTCTCCAGCCACCATCTGGATCATCCTTCCTTCCACTCTAAAATACATATCTGACCTCCAATTTTCTTCAACCACCAGTGCACCATCAAGTTCCACCAAATAGAGTATCGCTGAAAAACGCGACTGACACCGGCAAACCCACCAAATAGAGTTTCAATCAAACTGTTTCACTTCATTCTTTCACTTCCTCCATCACTGCCTCGCCAACACCACCATTCCTCTCATCTTCCACTCATTTTCCACCATTGTTCACAGATTTGAAGCACAAAATTTCTAAAATCATAATTCTACATAACAACCAAGTGTCCTTTTATTTATGAATGTATATGACGATAAAATCATGTCTTTAAAAGCTAAGGGAATGGGATTTACTTAGGATGTATAAGCTATTGCTCTTTGGTTGATAGGGAAAGATGCTGGCACATCTTTATGTTTTTGTTAAAGATCAAAAGAGATGCTATGTCCTCTTTGTTTATCCTTTAATCTCAAGTCTCAACAAATATTTCTAGGGGGTTTCCCACAATTTTTCTCTGTTTTCCGTAGCTTGATCGTAATTTTTGTACAAAGAAAAACATTTTGTTTCAGAACAAGAAGATTGAGAATTATCCGAGAAATAGTGACGAGGCTATGGCAGGAACAATATATTTATTTATTTTTTCTTAAAAGCACATTGGCGTTTTTTCATTTGTTATATTTTCCATGTCTACGCATGTGAACTTCACGCATTATATCGTTTGTACGGGTTAGTCTTGAGGAGTTTAATAGGTACAGATTCTTGAACTTGGAGTGCCTAATAGGAACAAGCTTAAGTTAAAGTGTCTAGGTGGAAAATGGCGTCAAGTTTAAGGGGCCATTTATGTATTTGGCCTTCATTTTTTTTTTTTTCCGAGCTTTCCTACTGACTAAGGTCGAAAACTCTTTTATCTTGTTGCCAATTTCCTGCATACGACCATTCAAAACAGCTTTATTTGTAATATTGACTTCCTTGACTGCTATGCCTGCAGGGGCCTATGAAGGAGGATGTTCCAGCAGAGTTTTCTTCACCATCCCGATTTGGCAGGATGGTTGCTACAATCACCATTTTCTTGCACCTCCCTACGTGGACTACACCTTTATAAATTAATATTTGCCTTTTGTTGATTTTCTATTAGATTTCTCATACACTCAGATCTAAAATTATGGCAAAGGTTAGGGGAGAAGATCGTTAATAGTTTTCTTCACTTCTTTTTTCCATCTTCTGGTTCTTCTTCAGATAATGGTTAATTTGACAAATTAGTTTGCATAGAATGTGTGTCGTGTATGGGAATGCATGAATGGCCATGACGATTCTTGGTTTGACAAAGCCAAATCTGGTCCGGGAAGGTAGCTGGGAAAAATTGATATTGTAATATTTACAAACAATAAAAGAGTGACCCTTCACGCCAAATATTACTGAAAAAAATGAACGGAATCTTCTTCCAGTGTTTAAGATGGTATTTGAACAATGCTTTTGTGGAGGTCAAAGAGCGTTAAGACGCCTCCATAAGAGAGAAAACCCAATACAATTAACTAGTATTAGAGGGGTTATCCTACACGTAGAATGAAAAATGCAGCATCGGCATAGTGTAAGTTTAGTTTTCAACAAAGTTACCTCCATGTTCTCTTATATGGCAAAAACGTAAGTAAAAATTTCCTTGGCAAATGCAGCAATGTCAAAACATGAATAACAACGGGCTAAGAATTCATATTTCTCAAACAAAAATATCCATCCATTTCTTTTGTTTTTTCATTTCCTTTGGAAAGGCTGCGCTGTGAGTAGTTGATGCAAAGAAAGATGGGATCTTAATATTTTTAATTGGGCGGGTAAAATATGATTTCATCCAAACAACTTTTACAGTTTGTAGCTCACTATCGTTGTGTACTCATTGTATAACACAAGTGTATAATTGATGTAAAACGTTCATGCGAATTACGAAGTAGATATACTGACTAAAGTTGTAAAAAGTAAAGATTAAAGTTATTTTTTGTTGTGTACTTTGCTGGGCTGGCTGTGTAGTAGGCCAGTTCATGTCAGAATGGATCGGATTTGTCACATTTCGAACTATAGTTTCGGTTTTCAGATTTTGTAAAATGCAATCCGAATTCGATCCAAATTAACCTCTGATTGGAGCAGATTTTTAATGTTTGGTTACGGTAAACATTTCCGAGCAGATTGTACGCCTTATTAAAATGCTATAGCACTGCTGCAACACGCCAACATCCCAACACCTAGTTCATAATCTTCATCAACCAATGTCTAATAAATTTTATTAGACAAAATCATCAACAAAATAAACTGAAATCTCAAACAGATGTCTAATAAACTGAAAGGCAGCCAACGCCTACTTCATAATTTTCATCAACCAATGTATAATAAAGTTCATTAAACAAAATCATCAACAAAATAAACTGAAATAATCAACAAAGTGAACAAAAAGTAAGACAAATATATCACAAATGAAATGGTCACTGTCGACTTTATAGGAATAGTGATCATAATCTAGATAACCTTAAACCGCCGAGGCCATTCTTTCTTTTTGTATGCAGCCATGAGAGCTTTCTCCGACCTTGTTCCAACAAATTCACAGAATGATAGACCCACCATTCCTTTCTCAAATCTCAAGTGAAGAGCCCTAGTTTTGAAAAAAAAATTTAAGTTCCTTTATAGATCAAAAGAAGCGAAACGGCATATTTAACAGCAGTTACAAGCATAATAACTCACATGAAAGGATTTGAACTACCACTGCAGTTTCTTATCCTTGAAACGAGTTGATCAGCCATCTGCTCAATCTCGGGAAGGAGCTTCAAAGCATGATAGTTGACCTTGCACCTCAGCCTATTTATCTCTGGAGAACATTATCATACTTGAATGATGACGCAATTAGTTTATCAGGTCAATTAAAGGAGTATGGGAATCCAGTTACCCAAGTCGATCGACAAAAGGTTTTAGTGACATTATCTTGTGCTGAAGCGTACTTGGGGATGTTCTTGACTGTACGCCTGACAAGCATTGTATAAGCTTTAGAAACACAAATGCAAAACGTAACACACTGTTGTAAATGAAATTGCAATTATGTGCTGACTTTCAGCAACTGCTAGGAACAATAAAATTTTCTTCCTATAAGAATGTAATCGAAGATCGCAAACTTGATCCTATAAGAAAGTTTTTTTATAAGGTATTCCTATAAGAATGTTTTACAAAAATGCTAACAACTAAAGATACAACAATTTGCTTTTTTCATATTCCTTTATGAAGCAATAAAAGATCTAACAAGCACGGCTGGTGGAGTTTATATACCATTACAAAACAAAAAGGCTTGCATCACAAAGTTGAAAACTTGCAGGGTCATAAATATTTAATACAAGCAAATGCAACCGATGAGTTTTGGCTAGACCTTGGAATTTGATAAAATTAAGAGTAGAGAAAGGTGTCATATATTAGGGCAGTAATATGGTTCATGCAAGATGAGTTCATGCGTATCTGAAATCCGTTATTTAATATCCGCCTATTTTTATATGGAAAGGATCCTCCAAAAACACAAAATCGGCTAGAAACTGAATGCATCACTATCAGATCCAAATCCATATTCAAGTACTCCTCCTAAGTCAATGTAACATTACAACTACACCATGACAGGGCGACTGGGGATCTTATGATGTTAACTTGAATTTGTACAACACTAGATTGATTAATCTTGTCAGGAAATTCATAGTTAGAACTATTTAAGAAAACTATACTTAGAACTGCTGCATGAAAATGAAACTAGCATTCAAATATAAAATGCTAATCAAGCTAGGAGATCATATCTTATGCTTGTGAACAACTCATTTTTGTCAGTAAACCACTCTGGGATATCGCGAACAATTAGCACATCATCCTTCAGAAAGTTAATAAAATGATCTACATCAAATATGCCCTCAAATTTCTTGTAAACGTAGTTAACTCTTATCAAGAATAGTCAACGTCTTACCAATATATAAAAACTCCTCACATTACAATGATATTTACTCTGGAATGTTGTCACGACCCATTTAGCCTAGGTCGTGCGGGCACTTAGCTTCCCACCTTGGTAAGCGAACTCTTACCAACAATGAACCAATACATAAAAGGATAAAAATTAAATAGCGGAATAGAATAAATACGTAAGTCTCACGATAAAAAATTAAGTAGTAGAAAATGCGACCTAGGGTCTAGTCTGAATAATACAAGAGCATCTAAGGGGAATAATACAATCTGGAATACTAATACAGAAAATGTCTATGTCTCTGAAATAAATAGGACATATGATAAGAAAGTATTCAAGGTCAGCGGAAGGCCATGCTCACCTTGGAAACTCGAGAGAAAGCTGAATGCGTCTATCAGCCTCGGGTCACGGAAATGGATCCGACCTGATACTCTGCATTCATAAAAGAATGCAGCAAGTGCAGGTCAGTACAAATAATAGCATTGGTAGGCATCATCGGCCGACTAAGCATAGCTAACACAATTCAGATAATAAAGCAGATAAGCAAATAAACCAACCAAGCGTAAGACAATATAATCACAACCGAATATCCGTCATCGCCTATGTAAGCATCTAATCCCAAATATGTCAAGTCTGAATATATTCGATCCAATCCCACATCAAATCCAGTCATCAAACATCTCAATCAAATCATAATGCGATGCAATGCCATAATGGTATGAATGCAATGCAATGCCATGCAAATGAGGTGTACACATGTAATCCAGACGGAAATATCGATGTCTCGATAGCACAACCCAACGTGACTCGCGAAGTCTAAGTGTCACCCGTCCCGGATCTTTGCCCAACAGATAGACTTGACCCTGGATCTTTGCCCACAGGGGATTCTCACCGGCACCACCCTGGGGGATCCGTGGGGTCCATGCACTAACAACGATTTCGGAATATCATCAGAATCGGCCATGCAACAACGATGCCGGAACAGATCATCGAACATCGGCCATCTCACAATCACTCAAGTAAAAGAGTCTGTCAAATATCAGTTTCGCACAATCAGCGATTCCGGAATTGAACCTCGGACATCGGCCTTCTCGCACTCACTCAAGTAAAAGAGTTTGTCAAATATCAGTTTCACACAATCAATGATTCCGGAATTGAACCTCGGACATTGGCCTTCTCAGAATCACGAAAGTAAAAAAGTTTGTCAAATATTAATTTCACACAATCAACAATACCGGATCATCACCGGGTATCGGCCATGCATCATGAATGAGTGAAAATGCATGTATCAACATCAACAATCAAGTTCAATATCACAAGTACCAACAATGAGGTATGCCAACAATGTATCATATAATACTACCAACAGTGGGTATGCCAACAATATATCAATATCACAATACCAATAGTGGGTATGTAGTGGGTGTGCCAACAATATATCAATATCACAATGCCAATAGCGGGTATGCCAACAACATGTCCAAATCAAGATGAATAACAAAATCTAATATCTACCAACAACCCATGGCTTCAAGCCAATACAATAGAACAGTCAAGCACAACACAACGGGGTGGCTAGTCCCAACACACAACAGGGCCCAACCTAAGGCAATATCTAACCCAACTTCATACCCGAAGGTTCACATGCTGTCTCTGACAATATAATCTAAATATGTGCTTCGCTATACGAAGTCTCACCAAGGGTAAGCCATAACCTACCTAGATGTACCTGGATGGCCGAACCGCAACACCAACAACTCATTCCTTTGCCTTGCCTTTTCGCTGAACCTCAGAACCAAAGTAGTCTAAGCATAATCGAATTCTATATTAGAAATCATGAAGAATGATACTAATATTGCCATAATTCAAATAGGTCAATTTCTAACCCTAGAAATTGGGGAAATGGGCCTACAAGGGCAAAACGGGAAATTCGGAAGCAAAATACTAAATTAAGTACTAGGTGATCATAACCCAACCACTAATTGTTGATTCAAAATCAAGGATTAGCCTAATTTCTGATTTCAAGCAAAACCCCAAAATTGGGTATAAACCCTAAGTCTTTGATTTCGAAATTCAACGCTAAAAGTGGAAGGTAAATGATTAATAAGCTTAGATTATTCAATAGCTAACATAAACATCACCAATTTATCATTAATAAGCCTAGGGACAATGTTCTTCCAAAAACCTCTTTCAACTCCCATCACCATGGGTTTATTAAGGAAAAGGGAGAATCTAACATGATTATGGTTAAAGGAAGAGTGAGAAAAATAAGCAAGATTTACCTCCAAGGTTCTCCTCCAAATATCCTGAAGAACAACTCCCTCTAGCTCAAATATCGAAATGGGACATAATAAGGGTCTAAGGGCTTTTAATACTTTATTAATATTACTAACTGCCCGTTACCCGCCTTAGCGGTACTGGGACAGCCCCAGCAGCGCCGCCTCAGCGGTCAAGCCTAAAACGCTTGCACCGCTTCAGCGGCAGGGTTACCGCCCCAGCGGTACCGCTGCTGCTGTCACTCCCCAAAACCCACCCTAGACGTGACTGGCATCCGACGTCGTGAACAACATCGGAAGAACCTAAACGACACAATAATAACACTTGAACCCGCCAGGTTCAACATTCGCCTCCAACAGTTTGTAAAATAAATGTAACATCAAGTTCCTTTTTAATAATCTTTCCTTATTAAATTAAACAAAGTTATAAGCAACTGCATATACTAGGGTCACAATTATGAAATAAGATCAGCGGAAGCCTAATATAAGTAAATAGTCATAAACGTGGAAAACACCCATTAAGTCGTACGATACTTTGACAATCTACCCACAATTCTGACAACTATCTATGGAGCTTCTAAGAGACAAAAAAATCATCTAACTTCGGGACGCAGCCCGAAAATCTAGAATAATAAATAAAACAGGAAGTGTCCCACGAACAAGAATGTGGGGTCACCAAATCAACAGCAGCAGCAAGTTCTCCTAAGCGTTGAGAGTATCACGAACCTGCTCTTCTCCGTTACCTAACATACCATAAAAAACAACAATGGTATGCCTGAGTACTTTCGTACTCAGTGAGTGCCTCGGGGATAATAAGTAATAAGAAAATAGAGTACATAATACATAAAGAAATTAGCCTTGCCAGTCATGTGAAAGCGATGTAAGAACAATTATTCAGTTTATGTATCTCAATAATGAGTATCAAAACCCATTTATAAAGCCTCTTGTCAAGTTACAACTTCAAATATGCCTTTTAAATCAATTAAGATAGTCATAAACAATTCCATAAGAGAATAAGAATGTCATACATGCCAATACAGGCCCAAGAATCAAGCATATCGCGCATAGCGCACCACACCGGAACATATAATTCTCGGTGGCTATCCTTCCTCCCGAATAATTAGGCATAAATCACACCGTACTATTAGTACGTGGTGACTATCCTTCCTCCCAAATAGTTAGGCATAAATCACACCCTGGGTAGCGAACCTAGCGGTGGCTATCTTTCCTCCCGAATAGCTAGGCATAAATCACACCCCGGGTAGCGAACCCAGCGATGGCCACTCTTCCTCCCGAATGGCTAGGCAATGACACACTAGGATCCATAGTGGCTACCCTTCCTCCCGAGTAGCTAGGCCAAACACAACAATAAAGTTCATAACATAGAAGCTGATTCACAATTTGTCTCAAAGTAGTCACACCATCAATTAGTATTAAAGTTCATTATTCCATATCGTAAAGATAAACCATTTCAAAGAACGTCTTGAAAACGTTTACACTTATTTAACCAAGATTTCAATGCTATAGTTCAATATGAAAACATCATTACTAACCCTTAGCCATCATTATTGATCATCTCTTCTAGAGGAAAAACATTTATAACTTTTATATGTACGTAGAGCATGATACAAACTAGGTTTAATGTGGGCTTGTCCCCTTACACACATTAACCATGATTAAAGCAAGAAATAGAGTTTCAATTTGTAAAAAGTTAACCTTTTTATTCATTGAAGAGCCTTCAAAGAGACATGCAAATCACAACCAAAGAGTTCATAAAAACCGACCGAAAGAGTATGTTCAAAAGAGACATACAAATCACCTTTATAGTAAAAAATGGTTTTTAAAAGAGACATACCTTAATTCCCGCTCAAGCGTACTTCCCACAATCCAAGAATTATTCTACAATATTTTTAGATAGGAGAGGTTAGAACTCTATCCTATTTCCACCCGTAAACCCTTCTTGCCAATGAAAGCTAGGGTTTTCATCACTAGAACGTGTTCTTGAACACTTCATGAATCAATCATGGATTCTAATCTCGTAGGACAACCTACACTAGTCTAAACCCTTTCAATAATATCACAAAATTCAAGGATCATATCTTATTGAAGGAATATTAACTTCTCCCAAACGTCCCTTTCTTCTTCTCTTTCTTGGGTTTCAAGAATCTAGGGTTTGTGGAAGATGAACTAGTGTTAATTTGATGTTAGATTGATAAAGTAATGATGGGAATTGATCAAACACTTACCTCATATGTTTTGGGGAAACCCTAGGGTTGTTTCCTCTCAAAAAGTCGTCCAAAACGAAGTGGGAATGAATATAACGAAGTAAGGCTTTTATAAAATTCGGAAAAAATCGCTTCAGGCATAAAATGGCCTGGTGCGTCGCTTAGGGTGTTGCCCTGGGCGGCGCACACAGTATATCCATTTAAATGGCGTCAAAATTTTGAGTTTGCTGGAAATTTGGCTTGGGGCGCCACCTAGGGCGCCGCGCACTCCTAATTTTCGCACTGCACACAGATAGTGCTCAGTAAAATGGGCATAACTCCTAGCACAAAGCTCTGTTATAGCTGGGCAACCTACCGTTGGAAATCTATTTCAAAGACCTACAACTTTTATTAAGGAAGTTTTCCCAAATTCCCAATCTATCTTCACCAAACTGGCTTAGAAGTCAGACCTACTGAAATTTAGACGAGTTTAAGAACTCTTACGAACTTCACTATTTGGGTTGACTTCAAAACGACTGTTTATCACCCGAATTCATCCCGAATGGATTCATATGGCTAAAATATCAACTTAATACTGGTTTTCATACATTCACACCTAACTTGGATTTACGGAACGTTACAGCCGCGGTGTTGGTGCCGCCAAAGCAAGCACCAGACACTAGAAAACTTCCCAAGTTTCTCAATTCGCTCCGATTTTCTGACTAGTTCCCAAGGCTATCTGCTCACATACCATATACATAGACACACATAAAAACGCGCTACAAACGCGTCTGTGACCTCAAAATTCCCAACGGAGGTCTCGTTGACCGAATCAACCCCCGATGCCTTAATTTTCATTTCCCAACCCAAGTCTCGAAATGCATTCAAGTGCATTGGGAAGCGAACCAAACACACACCCATGTACTAAACGACCATCCGGACCTCTCGGAATCGACAGAATTTCGAAAAAGGTTCGTTTACCCTAAAGTCAACTTCAGGTTAAACATTTTTCACTTTAAGCCTATATTTACCAAAAGTTGCCCGAATTCGGTCCATACACCTCAGGAATCCTGTCAACGGTTCCCTCGGGTAAAAAGTGAGCTAATCAAGGCTCGGGAACATGCAAAAATATCGAAAAACCTATAACGACCAGACGGGTTGTTACATCAGATACCAATTGAACCAACGCTCATCCTCGAGCGAAGAAAAGAAGGAAAGTAGGGAAATACCTGAATCAGTGAACAACTGGGGATATCGGCTATGCATGTCGGACTCGGTCTCCTAAGTAGTCTCTTTCACAGGACGGTGCTTCCATTGCACCTTCACAAAAGCAATTTCCTTTGACCTCAACTTCCGAATCTACCTATCCAAGATCGTGATAGGCTCCTCCTCATAAGTCAAATTCTCATCAAGCAATATAGAATCCTAACGGACAATGTAGGTACCGTCGGCATGGTACTTCTTCAGCATCAAAACATGAAAGACCGGATGAACTCCCGCCAAGCCTAGCGGCAATGCTAACTCATAAGCTACATCACCGATACAATTCACAATCTCAAACGGACCAATATACCTGGGGCTCAACTTGCCCCTCTTACCAAACTTCATAATACCCTTCATGGGTGAAACCTTCAATAGAACCTGCTCACTAATAGCAAACTTCAAACATACATCTTTTGCCGACTCTGAGCTGCCAAAATTTTAGCCTAAATAACTCTCACCCTATCAAGGGACTCTCTCAATAGGTCCGTGCTCCAAGGTCGAGCCTTGAACCCATCAAACCAACCAATCGGAGATCTATATCTCCTACCATATAAGGCCTCAAAAGGCGCCATGCCAATACTCGAATGATAACTATTATTGTACGCAAACTCTACCAAGGGCAAGTGCTGATCCCAATGATGACCGAAATCAATAATACATGCTCTCAACATGTCCTCGAGCACCTGAATAGTCCGCTCGGACTAGCTATCGGTCTGGAGATGGAAGGCTATACTAAGATCCAATTGGGTACCCAACTCCTCGTGAAATGCCCTCCAAAATCGGGAGGCGAAAATAGTACCCCGATCAGATACCACAAAAATAGAAACCCCATGTACTCTCATAATATCCTGAATATACATTTTAGCTAACTTCTCTGCGGTATAGGAGACCTGAACTGGAAAAAAGTGAGCGGACTTCGTCAACCGATCCACTATTACCCAAATATAATCAAACTTACCAAGGGTCTTTGGAAGACCCGTGACGAAATCCATGGTAATCCTCTCCCACTTCCACTCGGGAATGGGCATCCTCTGAAGTACCCCACCGGGTCGCTAGTGCTCATATTTTACCTATTGATAATTTCCACACTTAGCCACAAAATTAACTATATCTCTCTTCATACGACACCACCAATAATGCTGTCTCAAATCACAGTACATCTTAGTCGCCCCCGGATGAATGGAATAGCAAGAGTTATGCGCCTCAGATAAAATCAACTGAACCAAATCACCAAAACGTGAAATACACACGCGTCCTCTAATCCTCAAAATGCCCTCAGAATCAATCACGGCCTCCTTGGCCTCACCTCTTAAAACCATATCTCGGATCTTGCTCAACTGAGCATCCTCAAACTGATGAGCCCTGATCCTATCCAATAAAGATAACCTCGTCTCCATACGAGGCAAAATCCTGCCTGGGGCTGAAATATCAAGACGGACGAAGCTATTAGCCAGAGTCTGAACCTCTATGGCTAACGGACGCTCAGAAACAAGCAATCGAGCTAAACTCCCCATACTCACTACCTTGCGACTCAAGGCATTAGCCACCACATTGGCCTTTCCGGGATGATACAGAATAGAGATGTCATAGTCCTTCAGGAGCTCCATCCATCGGCGCTGCCTGGAATTAAGATCTCTCAGGGTAAACACATGTTGAAGGCTACGGTTTTCGGTGAAAACCTCACAATAGACATCGTACAAATAATGTCTCCGAAGCTTCAAAGTGAAAACCACGGCCAACAACTCCAAATCGTGGGTAGGGTAATTCTTCTCGGTAGCACAACCCAGCGTGACTCACGAAGTCTAAGTGCCACCCGTCTCGGATCTTTGTCTAACAAATAGACTAGACCCGGATCTTTGCCCGAGGAGGTTCTTACTGGCACCACCCTGGGGGACCCGCGGAGGCCATGCACTAACAACAATTTTAGAATATCATCGGAATCAGCCATACAACAATGATGTCGGAATAGATCATCGGCCATCTCACAATCACTCAAGTAAAATAGTCTGTCAAATATAAGTTTCGCAAAATCTACGATTCCGAAATTGAACCTCAGACATCGACCTTCTCCCACTCACTCAAGTAAAAGAGTTTGTCAAATATAAGTTTCACACAATCAACGATTTCAGAATTGAATCTTGGACATCGGCCTTCTTACAATCACTCAAGTAAAGAAGTTTGTCAAATATCAGTTTCATAAAATCAACGATACCGGATCATCATCGAGTATCGACCATGAAATATGAATGAGTGAAAATATGTGTATCAATATCAACAATCAAGTTCAATATTACAAGTACCAACGATGGGATTCACCAATAATATATCATATCACAATACCAACAGTGGGTATGCCAACAATATATAAATATCACAATACCAATAGTGGGTATGCCAACAATATATATATATATATATATATATATATATATATATATATATATATATATATATATATATATATATATATATATATATATATATATATCACAATACCAATAGTGGGTATGCCAACAATATATCAATATCACAATACCAATAGCGGGTATGCCAACAATATATCCAAATCAAGACGAATAATAAAATCTAATATCTATCAACAACTCATGGCTTCAAGACAATACAATAGAACAATCAAGCACAACACAACAGGATGGCTAGTCCTAGCACACAACAGGGCCCAACCTAAGGCAATATCCAACCCAACTTCATACCCGAAGGTTCACATGATGTCTCCGATAATATCAGCTACATATGTGCTTCGCTATACGAAGTCTCACTAAGGGTAAGCCATAACCTACTTGGATATACCTGGATGGCCGAACCGCAATACCAGCAACTCACTCCTTTGCCTTGCCTTTTCGCTGAACCTCAGAACCAAAGTAGTCTAAGCATAATCTAATTCTATATTAGAAATCATGAAGAATGATACTAATATTGCCATAATTCAAATAGGTCAATTTCTAACCCTAGAAATTGGGGAAATGGGCCTACAAGGGCAAAACGGGAAATTCGGAAGCAAAATACTAAATTAAGTACTAGGTGATCATAACTCAACCACTAATTGTTGATTTAATTCAAGGATTAGCCTAATTTCTGATTTCAAGCAAAACCCCCAAATTGGTTATAAACCCTAACTCTTTGATTCCGAAATTGAACGCTAAAAGTTGAAGATAAATGATCAATAAGCTTAGATTATTCAATATCTAACATAAACATCACTAATTTATCATTAATAAGCCTAGGGACAATGTTCTTCCAAAATTCTCTTTCAACTCCCTTCACCAAGGGTTTATTAAGGAAAAAAGGGAATCTAACATGATTATGGTTAAAGGAAGAGTGAGGAATTAAGCAAGATTTACCTCCAAGGTTCTCCACCAAATGCCCTTAAGAACTGCTCCAAGGTCAAATATCGAAATGGGACATAATGAGGGTCTAAGGGCTTTTAACACTTTATTAATGTTACTAACTGCCCGTCACCCGCCTTAGCGGTATTGGGACCGCCCCAGTTGTCAAGCCTAAAATACTTAGAACACTTTAGCGGCAGGGTTACCGCCCCAGCGGTACCACTACCGTGGTGCTGGTGCTGCTAAAGCGGGCACCAGACACCAAAAAACTTACCAAGTTTCACAATTCGCTCCGATTTTTCTACTAGTTCCCGAGGCCATCTGCTCACATACCATATACATAGACACACATAAAAACGCGCTACGAACGGACTTGTGGCCTCAAAATTTCCAACAGAGGTCTCGTTGACCGAGTCAACCCCCGATGCTTTAATTCCTATTTCCCAACCCAAGTCCCGATATGCATCCAAGTGCATTGGGAAGCAAACCAAACACACACCCAAGTGTTGACACCTAATTTTCACCTCATAAAACGTGTATTTTTATTTTTAAATTTCGAGTCCAAGACGGAGTAAGGATGCCCTTAAAAATTAAAAAATTAAAAATCCCGAGAAAATTGCAAAAATTAACGTTTAATTATTATTTTCATAAAAATTAACAATTACAAGAAATTACGAGTTATTTACTTTCACAAATGTGATTTCAAAAGAAGATACATATCCCGCTCCGTCTAACTTGGGAAGATTGTTAATTAAAAATGACGTATGAATTACGGCTCATTTTGACCGTATTTTTTCACATTATTGCCCGGAAGTATATCAATATCGGGCTCGTTTCGAACCCCGTATTTTAAAACGACGTATTATAATTTTTATTTCTTCAAAATATTATTTTATGAGGGGCGTATTAGACTAATTAACTTAAAACTATATAAAAACTATGCTACATTTTTATAAAAAATAAGAAGGGAATTTTATCCATTTGTACCTTTGTTGGTACTATTTGGATAAGTTCCTTTTTGGGGGAAAAGTACGACCAAGTGGCCTATTTTTGTCCATAGATTTCTAAATGCTTAGTTGGATGATCTTGAAAATTTGAATAAGAATTTTTTTGGGGGAAAAGTACGGCCAAGTGGCCTATTTTTGTCCATAGATTTCTAAATGCTTAGTTGGATGATCTTGAAAATTTGAATAAGAATTTTTTTGGGGGAAAAGTATGGCCAAGTGGCCTATTTTTGTCCATAAATTTCTAAATGCTTAGTTGGATGATCTTGAAAATTTGAATAAGGATTTTTGGGGGGAAAAGTACGGCCAAGTGGCATATTTTTGTCCATAGAATTCTAAATACTTAGTTGGATGATCTTGAAAATTTGAATAAGAATTTTTGGGGGGAAAAGTACGGCCAAGTGGCCTATTTTTGTCCATAGAATTCTAAATGTTTAGTTGGCTGATCTTGAAAATTTGAATAAGGATTTTTGGGGGAAAAGTACGGCCAAGTGACCTATTTTTGTCCATAGAATTCTAATTGCTTAGTTAGATAATTTTTGAAAACTTGAACAAAGATTTTGGGGGGAAAAGCTATGGCCACATGGCCTATTTTTATTCATGAAATTTTAAATTGGCTT
This sequence comes from Lycium barbarum, assembly GCF_019175385.1. Lineage (NCBI taxonomy): Eukaryota > Viridiplantae > Streptophyta > Magnoliopsida > Solanales > Solanaceae > Lycium > Lycium barbarum. The sequence goes on from NC_083338.1 coordinate 116,001,815, forward strand.
GCCTACAAATAGAAGGGATGGACATTAAGAAAGGGGGGCTTTTTTTTAGGGAGATTTTTGGGGGGATGTTTTTGAGAAAAAAAAAATGGAGAATCTTCTTTTTCTATTTTTGGGAAAAAGAGAAGAAAAAAAAGATAAAAAAATGAAAAAAGAAAAAAGAAAAAGAGAAAAATGAAAAAGAAAGAGTTCAAATTTGGCATCCTGAAAGCTAAAGTTCGATTTATATATTCAAAGCTTAGCAACAAAAGATACAAATATAAGATATACATATAGAAAAAAAGAAAAAAAATTAAAAGAAAAAGGGATTTAAAGATTTGTAAAGTGTTTGGTGCTTGAAGTAGATTGAACCAATCCTCATTTTGATCTTTGGGTTGCCCCATCAAAAGGTAACCTCTCATTCTATCCTTTATTTCATTTCTAGTTATGATTATATATTTATTATGATACTTGTGTTAATTAAAAATAATTCTTCGCTAGCTTAGTCTTATTTGATGATTAAGTGGATATTATGTGAATTTTATACCACTGAAAAAAATGAAAATAATTAGAAGTTTGATTTAGACAAATGTTAAGTGATTTTAGGTTAGTTAAATTGATATCCTTTACTTCATTTTTAGTTATGATTATATATTTATTATGATACTTGTTTAGTTAAAAATAATTCTTCGTTAGCTTAGTCTTGCTTGATGATTAAGTGGATATTATGTGAATTTGATCCCATAGAAAAAGATGAAAATAAATTAAAAGTTTGATTTAGACAAATGTTAAGTGATTTTAGGTTAGTTAAATTGATATCCTTTATTTCATTTCTAGTTAGGATTATATATTTATTATGATAATTGTGTTAGTTAAAAATATTTTTTTGCTAGCTTAGTCTTGCTTGATGATTAAGTGGATATTATGTGAATTTGCTACCATTTGAAAAAATGAAAATAAATTAGAATTTTGATTTAGACAATGTTAAGTGATTTTAGGTTAGTTAAATTGATAAAAATAAGAAAAAAAATCCATCTTTTATTTCATTTTAAGTTATGATTATATATTGTTTATGATGCTTGTGTAGTTGAAAAGGATTAGGTGCTACCCTAACTTTGTTACATGATTAAGTGAGTATCCTGTGGATTTATTATTATTTGAAAAAACTGAAAATAAATTAGGAGTTTGATTTAGGCAATGTTAAGTGATTTTTGGTTAGTTAAATTGATAAAAATAAGAAACAAATCCATCTTTTATTTCATTTTAAGTTATGATTATATATTGTTTATGATGCTTGTGTAGTTGAAAAGGATTAGGTGCTACCCTAACTTTGTTACATGATTAAGTGAGCATCCTGTGGATTTATTATTATTTGAAAAAACTGAAAATAAATTAGGAGTTTGATTTAGGCAATGTTAAGTGATTTTTGGTTAGTTAAATCGATAAAAATAAGAAAAAGAGATTCCATCCCTTATTTTATTTTAAGTTATGATTATATGTTATTTATGATGCTTGGGTAGTTGAAAGGGATTATGTGCTAGCCTAACTTTGTTTACATGATTAGGTGAGTATCCTATGGATTTATTACTATTTTTGACAATGTTAAGTGATTTTAGGTTAATTAAAATTGATAAAAATAAGAAAAATAGTAGCTCAAGTTAGAATTTTGACATTGTGTTGATAGGTTTAGTGTGATTTATTCATTCTTGTTAGCTTTTGATATATATATATATATATATATATATATATATATATATATATAAACCTTAGTTCTTGTGAATTTGTTACTAATTGATAGCAACTATTGGGCCTTTTGCATAAATTGTCCTTTTATTGAGCCGAAGGTCTTTCGGAAACAGTCGTCCTACCTTGGTAGGAGTAAGGTCTGCGTACACTCTACCCTCCCCAGACCCCACGTTGTGGGATTTCACTGGGTTGTTGTTGTTGTATTTATAAGTATGATAATTATTGGCTTGGTTTAAAAGTATTGTAATTAATTTTTTTTGGCTTTGTAAATTAAATAATTGACCTCGGCCTATTACTAATGTTTTGTACAACTATCTTTTGTGACCTCCCCAATTTGTTGGTGGATCTTTCGAAGTCCACTAATATTCTAGATCGAGTCAACCCCTATCATGGAAGGACTAAGGCATTGGAGCATAATTTGGAGCGGAAATATTTATTTATGCATTTTTCTATTGGGCTTGGTCGGCCCAATTCCCTACTTTTTATATTATTTACTTGATTATATATATATGTATGCTTGTATATAAATTAGAATGAACCCTTTCGAATTGGTTTTGCTAATTTCCTAAAAATTAGGTAGCGACTCTAAAATAAGTCCATTTAGAGCACCATTCACGTAGAAGTATATTTTTTCCTTTTTTCCGGTACGATTGACAACTGTACTTCTCCAGGACACTTTCCTTTTTAAATGAGGCAAGTGTAAATACGAATCGGAAAAAATCGAACCGCTACAGATGGCGACTCTGCTGGGAAAAATTTAAGGTTCTAACTATAAGGGTTCCAATAATTTGTGTGTTTTGTATAATATAAACTGTTTAAGTGATATAAATCGTTTATGTGTTTAAATTTCCGCAGAATTATAACTATCATTCATGCATGCATACTCCGCCACTCCTGACATTTGTTTTTTATTTTTCCAAGGGTAACTACGCGGGATGAGCTGCAGTCATACCTTCACTAAAACCCGTTTACTATATTCTTTGGAGGTCTCTAAGGTCGAGTGGGCATGCTGTCATCCCACAGCCTTAGAGAGCCCACCCCCAGCTTGTCCGCTTGGGTAACCTGTGTCATTTGCTTGAAAACCACTCTATAATAATAGCGTAGAGCAAAGCCAAATCCTTACTGATATAGTGCATACTGACAATAGAACGATTTGGGTATCTCAGACGTACCTGAATCGGACAGGAAGACCACTCGCATCTAACTATGTGAAAAATTGAAAGATGTACATGCCGTTATATGAACCGTTTGCCCTTGGGTTTGGGTTTTTACTTTTTAGTTTAGAAGTTGTTGTAGGAAAGAATAGGAAGAGAATATTTTTCTTAGAGAATGCTCAAGTTGTATTAGGCTACTTAAGGCCACTTGAGATGATTATAATCATCAATTACATCTCTATTTATACTACTCAAACAACCAATTCAAAAGTCTTGCACAAATAACTAAATACATGTATCACAATTCACTAGATACATGTATCACAAACTTTTAAAAGATTTTTTGAAAAACTAAGAGATAATATTGAAAGACTAAATGATATTCTTGAAACAATAAAGAACTCCTAGAAAATATAAAAGTCAAGGATAGTATCCTTGTGAATGCATTAATTCCAACACCTCCCCTTAACTCATTTGCTTGACAACTCCAATGCGTTCTCGAAGATAGCAAAACTTTTCTCTAGGAAGTGCTTTGGTGAAGATGTCAGCAAGTTGTTCTCCTGTCTGGCAATAATGCAACTGAATTTCACCTTTCTCTTATGCTTTTCGGATAAAATGGTACTTGATGGAAATATGCTTCGATCTTTCATGGTTGACCGGATTCTTGGCAATGGCAATCGTTGATTTGTTATCGCAATACAAAACAACCCCTTCTTTTTGTTTTTCACCAATATCTTCAAGAATTCTCCTAAGCCAAATAGCTTGAGAAGTAGCCTTAGCTGCTGAGACATATTCTGCTTCGGCAGTGGATTGAGCAACAACACTTTGCTTTTTTGACAACCAAGAACAAATGCTTGAACCAAATAAGAAAGCATAACCAAAAGTACTCTTCATGTCATCTATACTTCCAGCCCAGTCACTATCAGAATAACCAATTAAGTCCAAATCTCCATCAAATTTGTACATTATCCCATAATCCGTTGTTCCTTGCAAGTAGCGTAGAACACGCTTTGCAGCTCCAAAATGCACTTGGCTTAGTTCTTGCATGAATCTGGATAATAAACTGGCAGCAAACATAATGTCAGTTCTTGTTGAAGTAAGATATAACAGGCTTCCAATCAAGCTCCTGTAAAGTGAGCTATTAGCTTTCTTTGCTCCATCATCTTTTCTGAATTTCTCATTTGCTGCTAATGGTATGGCCACAGACCTTTGGCTTCCCAGAGATGGAGTCTTCATTGGTCCACAAATGTCTGTATGGATTAGTTCCAAAAGTAAACTTGCTCTCCAAGACTTCCCTTTTGGAAAAGACTTTCTATGTTGCTTTCCTATAATACAACTTTCACATGGATCCACCTCAATATGTATCTCAGGAAGGCCTTGCACCATGTCTTTTTGCTTCAGAAGCTTCAAACCATGAAAATTCAAGTGACAAAACCTTTTGTGCCAAAGCCATGAATCATGTACAACTTCATTTTTGAATGCATTGTCATGAAGTTGTAAAGGAAAGTTTCTTTTTATCATCTTTACTTCAACAATGACTTGATTTGGCTCAATTTTACCATAAATTCTACAACAATTATCTCTAAACACAAGAGAATAACCATTTTCCATGAGCTGACCAACACTAAGCAAATTTTCTTCCAGGTCAGGAACATAAAGGACATCATGAATTTACTTACCGCTCCCTTTTCTGTTGATCGAAATGGTACCTCTACCATTTGCATCAACTAAGGCTCCATTCCCCATTCTCACTTTAGAAGTGATGCTGCGATTAATTGAGAGGAGATCCTTTTCATCTCCAGTCATATGATTGGTACAACCGCTATCAACATACCATTCATTGCTTTTTGCTGAAGCATCAGGTTGAGAAGCGTAGAAAAGGTTTTCTCTTCCTCTTTTCCTTCACAGAAATTTACTTGCTTTTGTTGCTTGTGCATGCAGTCCTTCTCAATATGGCCAAACTTTTTACAAAAGTTACATTGGGGCTTGCCTTTGTGCCAATATTTTTCTGCATTATGATTAGTCTTTTTGCAAATTTTACAAAAAAGACTAGTACTTTTCTCACCTTTTTCTTCAACCTTCTTAGTAGAGCCATCACGATCCTGCTTCTTTTTTGGATTGTACTTCTTTTTTTGTTGATTCTTTGAGAAATTTTGAGAATTCTCATTGGTTATGGACTAGAAAGCCGTCTCTTTGGGTTGATTCTCACGAAAAAATCTTCGCTTCTCGTGTGCATGGAACGATCCAACTAGCTCTTTGATGGAAAGCTTAGAAAGATCTTTCGTCTCCTCAGTGATAGCAACAATATACTTATACTTTTCTGTGACACTAATTAGAATGTTTTCCACAACTTGTTGGTTAGAAATTTCATCACCATGATTTCTCATTTCATTAACAATATTCATGACTCTTGTGCAATATTCATCGATTTTTTCAGATTATATCACCTTCAAATTTTGAAACTCTCTTCTAAGAGTTTGAAGATTGATAGTGCGTACCTTTTCGTCACCATACACCTCAGCTTCCAGAGACTCCCAAGCTTGCTTTTCAGTCTCACAAGTAGCAATTTTTGCAAAAAGTGCTCTTGAGACTCCCATTTGAATTTTGCTCAAAGCCTTTGCATCTTGGCGATGCTTAGCCTCAAGATTTTTTATCTCTGCTACTGAAAGTTCACCATCGTCTTCTGGCTCTTCATAGCCATTTGCAACAATAGTCCACAAATCTTCAGCTTTCAGATAAGTTCTGATTCTTATATTCCAGTATTCAAAGTCATTTCCATCAAAAAATGGAGTAAGAACAACTGAAGAATCAGCACCATCATTTGTTTTAGATGCCATAATATTTTCTTCTTCACCTAACCCCATATTAAGAACGAAAACTGCTCTTGATACCAATTTGTAGGAAAGAATAGGAAGAGAATATTTTTCTTAGAGAATGCTCAAGTTATATTAGGCTACTTAAGGCCACTTGAGTTGATTATAATCAGCAATTACATCTCTATTTATACTACTCAAAAAACCAATTCAAAATTCTTGCACAAATAACTAGATACATGTATCACAATTCACTAGATACATGTATCACAAACTTTTAAAGGATTTCTTGAAAAACTAAGAGATAATATTGAAAGACTAAATGATATTCTTGAAACAATAAAGAACTCCTAGAAAACATAAAAGTCAAGGATAGTATCCTTGTGAAAGCATTAATTCCAATAGTTGTACCCCTGCGCGGGACTGATTTTCTGTGTACCCCGTTCCCCTATTATGTATCCCTACTTGATATTAGTCAATGTTGTATATATTGGGGCAAACGGAACGTCTTAACAGTACCTGCATCCTTTAAATGACAGTATACTTTTGTTGATATATTGATTACATGATATATATTATTTACATGCTACGTGCTATATACTCTGCTGTGCCATGCCTATTTTTGATTTACGCATATAAAGACATCTGTTTTGCTTCAAACACAAATAGTCCATAGTTCCATAGTTCGGTTCCCAAAATCTTAGAATGTCGTCAAAACGCATCCCAAAGTAAAATCTCAAAACACCACGTCAAAAGTCAAGTTTTCTAAAACTTCTAAAACGTCGTTCGATCATCATCCTATCCACGTGAACCACATCATTTCCAAAAGCACATTTTTAACACTCAATATTGCTAAGAGACACACCCCTCGGTCCTCGCAACCTCTAAAGTTTTAAAAAAAATGGCCCAGCCATCACATATTTCCGACAACTGCTTCATTCCTAAAAAATCATTCTTATCAGACCCTAAAGATCGTTAAGGTCATACTTTGCCCTTTCAAAGTCCAAAAACTTCAAGTCCAAAATGGTCGAGTCATCATCCAATACTCATTGACCATGTCATCCTCAAATATCACTGTCACATACAAAGATTACCAAAGTCGCACAAAAATCAATCGAATAGGCGAAATCCTGTCCATCCGGGTCATCTCCAAAAGTCTCTATGTGAGCCGAAGTTTAGACAATATGTTTCAAGTAAAACAGATGTTACATGTCTTATTATGATTAACAAACTAACACGATTACCTCTTGAGTTTTTTTTTCTTCTCTCTTTTGATTGACTCGTGGGGACCACCGAGAGGTTTCGGTAACGAAAGTTAAGTGGTGATCCGTTTCAGCCCATCCATGTACTACGCTATGGTGATCTCACAAAATTCAAATCAGAACTTTTTTTTAGCTCACCCATGCACTACACTATCATGATATTGCAAAATCTAAATCACAACTCCTTAAAAAATTCAAGATTACGACCTTTTTTAGACTATCCATGCGCTACACTAAAATGTCCGACATCCAAAAATGACAAGCCTACGCTCATTCAGATATACAAGCCAAATACGACAGTTTTGAATTCCGAACTACGTCAGACTTGATTCCTGTTCCAGCAAGATACGTAGGCAATCATATATAAGGGTGCAGTCTCCCCACTGTTTCAAACCACAAACCCCGATAAGAAATCGGGGTACGTCTTTTGATCCAGTCTTCAAAAACTTCATTCTTCCACTGTTTCAAAATATGGACTCTCCGAGCAGATTTGGGTATGTCTTTGTAACGACCCGTTTGGTCGTTATAGCTCTTGTGGCACTTTTGCCACTTCCGAGCATTGCATGACTCCCTTTTGACCCGAGGTTGACTATTTGGGCAAACAGAACTTTTCCAGAGTTTCATCATTTCTTAGAGGTCCGAATGATTATTTAGAACCTGTATGTATGATTAGTTCGGTTCCCAATGTATTTTGGGGCATTTCAAGAATTTTGATGGGAAATGGGAAGTAGGCACCGGTGGTTGACTCGATCAACGATACCTTCCTTAGAAATTTCGAGACCACGAGTACGTTCGCAGCATATTTTTGTATGGGTTTAGGTGGTCGGGTTATGAGCAAATGGCCTCGGGAATAACCTGGATTTTCAATTGAAACTTAGAAAATTTATGGGAAATCTGGGGTCTGGTGCCCGCAACGGCGGCACCAGAGCCGCCCCAGAGGCACCGCTATGGCGGTGTGATAACCACTGGGGCGGTCACAAATGATTTAGGCTTTACCGCTGCGGCGGTGGTCCAGCCACTGTAGCGGCACTCCCTCTGCCGTGGCTGTCACAGGGCAGTGATATTTCATTTAATGAGTCTTAGACCCTCATTATTTCATATATCGATATTGGGGCTTGGGAAAGCTGTTCTTGAGACAAATTGAGGGAAATCTCTGAGGTAAAACCTTGTCTAATCCTTTACTTCTCTTTAATCACAATCATCTTAGACTTTCCCCTTCCCTTTTACAATCCCCTAGAGTTGGAATTTGAAGGAGGGTTTTGGGAGATTTTTCTCTAAGATTATACTTGATAAATTGATGATGTCAATGTTAAAATGTGTTGAATATAAGCTTAGTAAGCTCATATCTTCCACTTTTAACGTTGAATTTCGGATTTGGAGAATTAGGGTTCATACCCAATTTGGGCTTTTTTTTACTAGAAATCAGATTTGGGGATAATTCTTGAGCTAAATCAATAATTAATGATTGGGTTATGATTACCTAGGATTCAATTTGGTATTTTACCCGTGAATTTCTCGTTTTGCCCTTGTGGACCCGTTTCCCTAATTTCTAGGGTTAAAGTGGACCTAATTGATATCATAGCAATATTAGTATTGATTTCTAATTTAGAATTCGATTACGCTTAGACTACTTTGGTTCTGAGCTTAAGAGGAAGAGCAAGGTGATAGAGTGACTTGTTGGTGTTGCGGTTCGGAAGTCCAGGTACGTTATGGTTTACCTTTGGCGAAACTTAGTATAATGAGTCACATATTTAGATTATGATATCGGAGGCAGCATATGAACCTTCGGGTGTGAAGTTGGGATGGATATTGCCTTAGTTGGGCCCTGATGTGTGTTGGGACTAGCCACCCCGTTATATGTGTTGATTGTTTAATCGTGTTGGCTTGACACTATATGTAGTTGGTAGATAACAAATTTCGCTTGTTGTCCTGATTCGGATATGGGTGACATACTCGATGTGGGTATTTGAGATTAGTTATATATCTTGGCATACCCACTGTTGGTATTGTGATGTGATGCATTGTTGGCGTACCCCATTGAGGTACTTGTGATATTGAGCTTGCCTGTTGATGATTGACATACGCATTGCACACATTCTTTCACATTTATCATGCATGGCCGATATCCGGCGATGATATGGTACCTTTGATGAGCGAAATTGATATTTGATAAACTTTTTTACTTGAGTGATTGTAAAAAGGCCGATGTCCGAAGATCCATTCCGGAATCGTTGTTTGTATGAAACTGACACTTGATAAACTCTTTTTACTTGAGTGATTGTGCGAAGGCTGATGTCCGAGGTTCAATTCCGGAATCGTTGATTTATGAAATTGATATTTGACAACTCTTTTGAGTAATTGTGAGAAGGCCGATGTCCGATGGTTATATTCGGGCAACGTTGTTGCATGGCCGATTTTGACTTTATTCCGGAATCGATTATAGTGCATGGGCTCCGCAGGTCCTCCAGACTGGTGCTGGTGAGACTCCCCTTGTGAGCAATTAGACAGGATCTCGTCTGTATGTTTGGTAAAGATCCGGGACGGATGGCACTTAGACTTCGCGAGTCATACTGGGTTGTGCTATCGAGACGTCAATATTTCCGTCCGGAGTGCATGTGTACACCTTATTTGCATAGCATGGCATGTCATCACATTTGTACCATTACTGCATTGCATTATGATTTTGAGTGAGATATCGTGATGACTATATTGTGATGATTGTGTTGCTGATGATTGGGCTGTGATGATGTTATTATGGTGACTGTTTCGGGACTAGATATACTCAGACTTATTACATTGGGGATTAGACACTTACATAGGTGTTGACGGATAGTTGGTTATGATTATATTGTTTCATGCGTGATTGGTTTACTTGTTTATCTGCGTTATTTTCTGAATTGTGTTAGTTATGCTTAGTCAGCCTATGATGCCTACCAGTACTGTTGTTTGTACTGACCTGCACTTGCTGCGTTCTTTTATGAATGCAGAGTATCAGGTCAGATCTTCGTCTCTGACTCGTGGCTGATCGACTCTTCAGCTTCCACTTGAGTTTTCCAGGGTGAGCATGGCATCCGCTGACCTCGAAGACTCTTCTATTGCTTATGTCTCACTTTCACTCAAGACATGATTTGAGACATTTTATGTATTATTATTCAGACCTTAGTCTTTGGATTTAGATGCTCTTGTATGACCAGACCAGATACTGGAGAGGATTCATTTACTTCTGCACTTTTTTATATTATATCATATTGTGAGACTTATGTCATTTTACTCCTTCCGCTATTATTTTTAATGACTGTGAAGGTCGAGTTAAGAGTTCGCCTACCGAGGTTGGAAAGGTAGGTGCCCGCATGACGTAGGCTGAAATGGGTCATGTCAGTCTTTGAATCAATTAAGCTATTCAAATTTTCTAGCGCAAACATCTTGAACTAAGTGCCCTAGGACTGGAAGCCGGGGCGACTAGTTCAAAACAGTTCGACAATTTTGATATCTTCATTCGTTAGAGTTGCCCAATCAAACGAACAACTCCTTCCCTTATGAGAATCTAAAATAAGAACGTAAGTGGCTTCTTTCGAATGAACGATTCATCCTTTTATAGAAATTAAAAAAAAATGGAACATGCCTCACGTGACGTCCTATATCGATTATTTAGCCTTCGACTCGCTCAATACTTATTCCGGGGATCACATTCCTATTTCCTTCAGTCCATCATGACACGCTCGGTGAGGTCAACACGAGTCAATCACTTTTACTCTAAAGAAATTTTCTTTGAGCATAGGGACAAGGAAGCTACAAAACAACAAGCCTCAAGTCCACGTCAAGTCCAACCAAATGTGTTATTGATCCTACCATCGCCTCAACTCTATAAGCCAAAAACGGCTTAATTTCTAACTCAGCCTTCAAATTGGATTCCTTTCACTTCGCTATGTCCATTGACACTTGATCTTAGAATATTGTAGGTTACGACATTATGCAAAGTTGAACTCGGGAGTCAAGATTATGAGACGCTGGCGGGATCCTCACCAATTCACATAAGCCAAGACGGCTTCGTCACTAACCTTTTGCGTTATCTTTATAAAAACAATAGTATGATTCTACTGACAATAAAGTCAAATCTCGCAATGATCTGCATCAACACTGCCAAAGCTTGGAGGATCAACAACGTCACTTGCCCGAGCGTAATCATCACAAAACAAGCAAAACAAACGTCAAGCCTTCAAAGACAGTCGAAAATCTCAAAAGCCTATTTAATGGCCGAGGCCAAACGGCAGCATCTCTAACTTTTCTCCCAATTTTTGAAGGCTACTTTTAACGAATTTGCTTTAAAACTTTGCAGAATCAACTTCAAGTCATCAATGACTCCCATCAACCCCAAAACAGGACAACTTGCTTAGGAGGAATACTGAATCTTCCCGAAAAATAGAAGCTACACATCAGGCTACAAAGTACAGTCGAATATCAAAAAATCCAACAGAAAGCAAGGCCTACCCCTACAAAAGCAAGCAATTGCTTAACGGTTTCATATATCTTTCTAAAGTCCTTTTTAGATTATCTTGACTAAAGTCACTAGTAAAGCGAACACGTAACTACTAATCATCTTCTTTAAGTACAGGTGATTGTTATAAGATTAAGAGGCATCAAAGTAGTGATCGTCCTCAATGTCAAAGGAAATGAGTCAATTGAGCCAAAGGGGCTATAAAAGGACAAAATACCGCCAGGGCGACACAATTGAGCCGAAAGGGCTATAAACAAAAATCAAGCAAAAGAAGTTACAAATGGACGAAGCGCCACAAGGGCGATGCCATCAATATGGGCTATAAGATAGACATAGTGTCGTAAAGACAGCATAAAAGAGCCAAAAAGCGCAAAACAACCATCTAACCTAGAGAATCACAATCCTCGGGGGTCGAGATGACGACAAAGAAGTCAAGAAGGCTACAAAGAACGCCGAGAAAATCGTTTTCAAGCGATACCAAGAATGTTGTAACTATAAATCAAAACCGAGGGGTTATAACTACGCGAGAATGGTAGAATAGAAACAAACTTATCTTCGTGACAAAGCAAGATTGTCCACCTAAAAATGTGACAAACAGGGTTGTCCGCCCTAAAAATGTGACAAGCAAGGTCATCCACCCTAAAAATGAGACAAACAGGGTCGTCTGCCCTAAAAATGTGACACTTACCTCATAAATAGACATTGCCTGTCTCTAAAGTGGATCGTCATAGGACGATACGCTAGTCTCGAAAATTCGAGATGTCGTCATAAAAACATTACCACCAATCATGTTTATGACATAATTCCCAAAGTGGGATTACATAGGCATTTTTCGAGTTTGGTCCCAAAGTAGAAATTTTGAGATCTTTTTGGGAGATCTCAAAACCTCCTCAAAACTCGACACGATAGGTCGCCGACACAGCTTTAACTGGGGCAGAATTTTTGAGAGGATCTCAAAAATTCTTTCGGTACGACAAGTTTAAGAATTAGCGAATACACTTCTACACCGGGGCAGAAATTTTGAGGAAACCTCAAATTTTCATTTTTCAGACTCAGAATAACGTCATTGCCAAGCGACATGATACTATCAAAGGCATCAACCAGACAAGATTCGCCACGTCAAACGGTTTCATATCCAACTTTATCTGTTATACCTTACTAACTTTAATGAAAGGGTTTTTTAAGTAACACCGTCAAAATCGAGGACATGCCCAAAAATGACAAACGAAAATGGACTTCAAATCCGTAACAATGACAAGAAAAATCAAATAAAGCCTCTCAAATGGCTAAAGCCAAACGGCTACACTTCGAACTCTCTTCTTCTCCTTTATGAATACATTGTCGTTTCTTTTGACTAGTCTAAAACATTGTCGTTTCTTTTGACTAGTCTAACGCCTTTTTGCTTCAAGTTTTGCAGAAATTCACCATCAAGTCATTAACGACTTCGCTTGACCGTAAATATGAACAATTTGTTGAAAAGGAATACCAAACTCTTCGGGAAAAGCAAAGATCCTACAAAGTGCGTCAAGGACCACCACAAAGAAAAAGCATAGAAAGCGCGGCCTGCTTCAACAACGAGCAAAAGATGCTAGGTGGTGGCAGGATCATCAGAACGAACTTTGGCAATACAATTCAAATTTCAGAAAGGCATCAAGGTAATCGCAACATAACAAAGGCTTCAAAGAAAGCAAAGGAGAGCATTTTGGCCACCCATATCGACAATGAGACATAAACTATGTCAAACACATGGTTCTCGGTTTTACAGTTTAAACATGCTAAGGAGATGACACATACAGCTAAGAGGGCCATTCATTCAAATTGTTAAGAGGTCCATTCATTCAAACAAAATGCCGAGAGGACCATGCATTTAAGACAAAATTCAAAGGAAGAACAAAGAAGCTGCAATTCAACGAAGGAACACCCGGAATGGGTAACAAAGCTATTTAAATAGAGTTTATTTTTTTCGCTAACTTGTTTGTTCAGTGGTTGAGACAGGAAATGGCCCTAGCGGAACAAAACAAAGTAAGAAACCAAAGGCGAAACAACAAAAGCAAAAGCAAAGACGAAAAATTCAAAAACAAAGTAATAAAAGCGAGAAGCATCCGAAAAGGGAATAATGATGACAAAGCAAAACGAAGACAAAACTTGAAGAGATGCGATAAAGCAAAAGCATCCGAGAGAGGGTAACGAAATCCTCCCTAAGTAAAGTTTGTTTTACGCTGATAAGTTTATTTTTTTTTTGCAGAGCACGAAGATTTTTACGAAAGTAAATTCTAAGACTACTGAAAGATATAATTATGATACCAAAAGCCTGGTCACCACTAAACAGTATCGTGTCAAGGTAATGAGACTCCGGCCTAGACGGCGCATGGCTTGCCTTGATAAATCTAAAAAATTAAAATGACGCGTTGATATCGATATCGAAATTCCGTATTCACAATCGACTCAAGTCTTTTTGGAAGATGTGAAGCTTGTCGACGGGCGGGTATTCTTCCCCGGAGTCAAAAAAGGAAGGTGTCAGTCTTGCCACTGAGGTAAGCTTCATTCCTCAAAATGATTATATGGATTAAATGACTACGTGCCGAAAAGGCTGAGTCGTCATCCATATATATAACCAAAAATAGGTGGCGTAATTTCGAGGTTGATGTCCGCAATTGTTGAAATACGAATGTGATTCCTACATCAAGATTTGCGATCGCTATTGCAGTCTATTTCAAGTTAACGTAATCATGGTTCAGGGATAGTGGTAGTCATGAGAAAAGGCTCTGCACTTGAATATGCAGTAGTTAATTTGAATACTCTGACTAAATGTTGTAATTCTGGACACAGAGGTTAGTAGTCATCATGAAAGGAATATGATACTGCTCTCGGATGTGCAGTCTACCGCAAGCTTCGTATGAGGATAACTATGTAATCGACACCAGATTTGTGACAGTCATCGCAATATGCGAAAATAATGTTAGTCCAAATTTTCAGGGGTGGCAGGTGTCATAAGAAACAAAAATGACCCCACACTTAAAAAACATGTTTTTCATTAGTAACATCTTGCTTACGAAAATGACAACTAGACTGGGGTGTGTAGGTTCGCAAAAATGTGGTATAGCCCGAGCTAGATCCCAACAGAATTTATCATTGAACGATGAAAACATTTGAAAATGACGGAAAACGATTAAAGTATCGTGATTATTATCCAGAGTAGATCATTTTTTTAAAAAAATACACAAAAAACACACACTTACAAGAGAAAAGAAAGAAGACGGACAAGCATTTGTGAAAAGACTGACATAAAGTGAGAAGATGACTTCAATGTCAACAAAATGGCAAAATGCCACTCAGGTATGACCACATTAAAATCAAAATTTTCACGCAGGACTCAGCATTTGGAAACGAGCTAGAAGCTACCAAAAATGGAAGCAAAAGCCGGATTCAAAACATGCGGAGCATACGTGGAACTTTTTCTTGGGCAACCGGTCAAAAACCTTGTACGAGAGTCAAGCTTTCTACAACAGGGATTGGAAGATCACTTCAAGCATCAATACTAAGATAACTGCATCTGAAGCCTCTACTTCAGGTCTACCCGAAAATGGATAAAATCTACCTCGACCTGACTGCCCTGCCTGAGATCCACCTCGAGGACCCTGCGAACCACCGCGGCCTGACTGAGCACCGCCTCTAGATGAAACACCACCACGGCCACCAGATAGTGTCAGAGTCCTCAGAGACTAAATATCCTGCCTGGGTCGAGTGCACTCTCTAGTAAAGTGGCCAGGCTCCCTACATGCATAACAGATCCTCAAAGGCTGAAACTACAGACTCAGATGGAACCACACTACCAGTAGGTCGGAGATGAGATCTCTCCGGAATACCCTGCCTGGAGGGCCCACTAGATGAAGCCTGTAAAGCTGACTGCACGGGACTGCCAGCATAAGGCTGATGCGGGCTAGAAGACTGACTGTTGCCCCTCGAGCTAAAACCACCATATCTCCCAATCTGTCGCTGCCTTTTCTCACTACCCCCTCCAAATGCACGGGCCTTAGCGGCCTCGAATAAAGAAGCATGCTCAATGATGGACTGGAAGGACATGGCCTCTATCTGAAGCTAAGGAATCTGAAGAGGACCGACTAACCCACTAACGAAACACCTAATCCTGTCAGGCTCAGTAAGATACAGGTAATGAGTCACATAGGCCTCCACAGACATGCCCCTCTGCTCAAGATGTAAAAACTCCTCCCTACGTTCCTCTCTCAAAGACGTAGCACATACTTCTCAAGGAAGGCTCGGTAATTGAGTCCAAGTCAGGGGAGGGGAACCCCCAGGTCTGCAAGCCATGAAATACCTCCACCAACTCTTCGCGTGGGCGCGAAACTGATAGGACAAATAGTCAACCCCATGGGTCTCCACGATCCCCATCCGGTGCAGCAACTCATGCATATCTGGAATAAACTCATAAGCATCCCAGAAGTACCCGAAAACCTCGACTGCTCTAACTTCCGGAATCTCCCACCAAGATCCTACTCCGACGCAGTCATAACAGCGTCGTCCATGGGTCTAATATCATCACCAGGAGCGGGTATCGCATCAATGTGGGAAGCCATAGCTGCAGCGGGGTGTGCTGCCCGAGTAGGTCCCTGCCCAGGGGTCTGCGCCCCGACTCTGGTCTCTGAGCCTCCGCTGGGAGTCGTAACCCCAGTTGTCGCCTGCTAGGCATCAAGATGACGTAAAATCCTGGCCATAGTGTCATGAATAACCGGATCATAAGCAACTTCAGGCTGTGTCCACCCTGGGGCTACACCATCCCCTGCGGTCTGGCCTTGATTCGACTGATACTCAGGCTCGGGAGACGTAGATCTCTCTCGCCGTTGCCTTACCGCAGGAGCCCTTCCCCTGACTGGGGTATCCCCGCGGCCTCTCGCTGTGCCGCGCCCTCTGGCTGTCGCTAGCCCTCGAGCTATCATAGCTCGAGTCCTCACCATCTATGAGAGAAGAGATAGAAGTAGATACCAATCCAATCTTTCCAGATAGCAGTCTGAATAGAGTAGCATGAAAGAATGAAAGAATTCGAAGTTTCCTAAATGTCTTATAGGCTCTCGTAGATAAGTACGAAGCTCATCGTACCGATCCATGAGACTCTATTAGACACGCTCTTGTATTATAAACTGGGTAACCTAGGGATCTGACACCAACTTGTCAAGACCAAATTTCACAAAGTTGCGCGAGCACCTACCTATCCTACCTCGGTAGGCGAACCCTTAATTCAACATTCACAAACCCAGTATATATATAGCGGAATAAAATAAAGAAACGAAGCCTGTCATTTGAATATATAATAAGTGCGAAAGTAATCATAAACCACCCCAGTATCTGGTCTGGTCATACAAGAGCACTAACTAAATACTACAAGTCTGAAGATGAAAAAGTCTCATAATACAATTGTCTCAAAATAAGACTAAGACAAGTATGTAAGGGAGAGAACATCCGGGCAGCGGCCGTCATCGTGCTCACCCTGGAATGACTCTACAACAGCCTCGCCGATCAGCCGCGAGGGAAAAGCGTGAACTTGTATAATACTCTGCATCCATAAAAGAAAGCAGCAAGCGTAGGGCAATACAAAACAACGGTACTGGTGGGTATCATAGGCCGACTAAGATTAGTTGGCATATATAAAGATAATAAGGTAAAAGAAAACAAGTAAACAATAGAGTACAATTCATGATTTTCCACGCAATCACCGTTCATATCCAACCTTGTGTTATAGCAACTAATCTCAATTGTCCCAACTATTCACATATATCAAACAAGTCTACTAGTGCGATCCAATCAACATAATCTAACTCATAAATAGCCAAAAAATATAACCAACACCACAACTAAGTCATAATCAACCAAGAAGTATAATCAAAGCAATGCAATATGAGGTATGAATACAATGCAATATCTGTACTCTTGTACTCTGACGGCGGAATACCTCCACGCCTCGGCAGCACAACCCATAAGGGACCCGCCAAGTCCAAGCACCGTCACTCCCCACACAACTCAGAGGACCAAATATTCGAAAGTCTCATAATATCAGTGTTCCATATCAGTCACTCCGCACACAGCCCAGAGATGACTCAATATCAAATATGTCTCAGAAGAATATCGGTCACTCCGCACACAGCCCAGAGATGACTCAGTATCCAACACAATAATGTATGCAGTATGAATATGATGCAAGTACAATATCAATGAATCATATCAACCACCCGTTCAACGTAGAGGCGCACAAGTAATATCATTATCAAGGCAACAAGATAAACCACAATGGAGTCACAACTCTCAATTCTACTAATAATCAAGTCTCACCATATCATAGTCATCAATGTTTCCTTCTCATTTCTATGGTCAGTACCAATCACAAAGCCTAGAATGACCTGTCATCCCATGTCAAAAGCCTAGGATGACTCAATAATCTATAGGCTATGAATATGAGTATGAATATGGGACCATGCAAGTACAACCCGTAAATAATATCAAGTTCAAGTCGTGCCAAACATAGTGCAACAATATCACAAATGATACACAACCATGCCATACAAAGCGCACCAATATCATCAACAATGATCCACAGAGTAATCATAATGAATCTCTAATTTCCATAACAATAAAGATCAATATCCTAAGATTTCTATACCAATAACAAGGCGTTCACTAAGTACTAGTATAAATATCAAGTAATCTCATCCTTCCGTTTGGCTCCCAATTCACAAACAATCCACCAATTTATACACAACGTACCAAACAAGGTCCTATGGAGTCTACAGGGCACAAGCCCGATCAAACAAGTCACAAGCAATACCAAAACCTAAGGCAACATCCAACCCAAACTTCATACCCGAAGGTTTACATGAATCTCCGACAATATCATCTAAATATATGCTTCGCTAGTCGAAGTCTCACCACAAAGGTAAGCCATAAGCTACCTGGAATGTCGAACAACAAATCACGGACCACGAGCTAATTCCTTGCCCTCATGGTGACTCTACACACAATCAAACTCTAATCAAATAGTAATTCTATGTAAGAATACGAGAAGAACAACACCCATATTGGTTATATTCTATTCGGGTCAAACCTGCTATTTAATTTAGGAAAACGGAACTTAAGGGGAAAATGGGAATTTTTTATCAAAATACCAATTTCAACACCAATTAACCCAAACCCATAATTAAAATCAAAGTACTATTCAACTAATCCTTAAAATCCTTTTTATATGAAAAACCCCCAATTTGGGTCTAAGAACCCTAATTTCTTATTCAAGAATTTCTATGAAATAATCATGGGTTATTTATTACTAAGCATGGAAACATGATAATCTATCATAAACATCAACAATTTCATCATTTAACTCCATCTATTCATCAATTTTGTTTTTAACACTTTTTCTCCCAAAACCAATGAAAACCCTCTTTGATTCTAGTTATTACTAGGTTAGAATCATGCATTAATAAATTCTAGGCATCGAATTCATGCTTAATAGAGCTAACCCAACCAACAAATCAAGATTTAAAAGCCTAGAAGGAATACTCATTAAACCCACTTTCATTCTTCAAGTTCTATGGATTTTCTACCATGGATTCTTACTAGAGAAGGTAAAAGAAAGAGATTAAGATTACGGAACATACCCTCAGGAGAAATCTGACCAAACCCCCGTCAAATCGCCTCCAAGATGCTATGGAAATGTAATTTTTGGAATGGGAGGAAGAACGGTTTCATAAGGCATTTAAATGAAAAATCTGGCCCGTTGACCGCTTCGACGGTTCAGCCATCGTTTTCGCTCATCGCTTCGGCGGTTCGACTATCGTTTTCGCGCTACCGCTTTGGCCACCGCTCAGCAGTTCGGCCATAGTTTTCACACATCGTTTCGGCCACCACTTCGGCGGTCACCAGATGCCAGAAAATTCTGATGTCTTCCAAACTTGAAATCGACCCTCGGAACCATCCCGAAACCTCCCGGGCACAAATAAAATATGTAGATATACAAAAAACAAAATCGCTACGAACGCACTCATGGCCTTGGAATTCCCATTGGAGGTCTCATTGACCGATTCAACCCCCGATACCTCCAAACTAACTTTCCAACCCAAGCCCCAAAATGCATGAGTGTATTGGGAACAAAACCAAATATGCACACAAGTTATAAATGACCATCCAGACCTCTTGGAATCAATGGATTTTTGAAAAAGGTCCATTTACCTAAAACTCAATTTTGAGTCAACCATTTTTCGCTTTAAGCACAATTTCGCAAAATGTCACCCGGATCAAATCTAGACACCTCGGGAATCATGCCAAAGGTCCCCTCGGGTCAAAAGTGAGCTAACCAAGCTCGGAAAAGTGTCAAAAGTGTCGGAGATGCAATAACAACCAAACGGGTCGTTACAATTTGATACCATTTGAAAAAATGAAAATAAATTAGAATTTTGGTTTAGACATGTTAAGTGATTTTAGGTTAGTTAAATTGATAAAAATAAGAAAAATTTCATCTTTTATTTCATTTTAAGTTATGATTATATATTGTGTAGTTGAAAAGGATTAGGTGCTAGCCTAACTTTGTTTACATGATTAAGTGAGTATCCTATGGATTTATTATTATTTGAAAAAATGAAAATAAATTAGAAGTTTGATTTAGACAATGTTAAGTGATTTTAGGTTAGTTAAATCGATAAAAATAAGAAAAAAAGATTCCATCCCTTATTCTATTTTAAGTTATGATTATATGTTATTTATGATTCTTGGGTAGTTGAAAAGGATTATGTGCTAGCCTAACTTTGTTTATATAATTAAGTGAGTATCCTATGGATTTATTACTATTTTTGACAATGTTAAGTGATTTTAGGTTAATTAGAATTGATAAAAATAAGAAAAATAGTAACTTAAGTTAGAATTTTGACATTGTGTTGATAGGTTTAGTGTGATTTATTCATTCTTGTTAGCTTTTGATATATATATATATATATATATATATATATATATATATATATATATATATATATATAAAAACTATAAAAAAAAATAATAAAAAAAAAACCTTAGTTCTTGTGAGTTTGTTACTAATTCATAGCAACTATTGGGCCTTTTGCATAAATTGTCCTTTTATTTATAAGTATGATAATTATGGGTTTGGTTTAAAAGTATTGTAATTTATTTTTTTTGGCCTTGTAAATTAAATAATTGACCTCGGCCTATTACTAATGTTTTGTACAGCTATCTTTTCTGACCTCCCCAACTTGTTGGTGGATCTTTCAAAGCCCACTAACATTTCTAGATCGAGTCAACCCCTATCATGGAAGGACTAAGGCATTGGAGCATAATTTGGAGCGGAAATATTTATTTATGCATTTTTTTATCGGGCTTTTTATATTATTTACTTGATTATATATATGTATGCTTGTATATAAATTAGAACCCTGAATGAGATTATTTACTTGATTATATATATGTATGCTTGTATATAAATTAGAACCTTGAATGAGATTATCTCACCTAAGAGTTGCTAAAATTGATTTTCAATTTTTTTTTTAAACCGTTTAGCCAAATTTAGGATTGCGGATGATTTTGAGGATTTTGGATACCTTTGATATGATTTTGAACTTATAGGCAAACTTTAGGACTACTATGATTGATTTGAAACTTGAGTTGGAAAAGATGTTTTGTAAACTTGGATTATCATTTTGAGTGAACTGTTTTGACTATTAAAAAGGCTAATGAGTTAACTTTGAGGCTTTCTGTAAAGATTAAAACCAAGAATTAGATAAAAGTTCTAAAAATATGGCTAACCTATGGAGTATATTAATATGCCTATAAAAACTATTTTCAGAAACTATATTCTATACTTAAATTTTTTTTAAAAAAAACCTTTTCTAAACTCGGGTGGGCTTACGTAGTGTTCTACTTGGGTTAACGCCTTCAAGTTTTAACCTAGGTGTTCTAGTCCGAAATCCAAAAAAAATACCTAATTTTGGACAAAACTCTACCGTTTTTCGTTTCTTGAAAAGGAGTGTTTTTGGCATGAATGACTAATTTCTATTTGCGGAAATATGAAACAAAAATTGTTTTTATCACAAGCAATTTATATCTACAAAGGCATACTAAAGAAACCCATAGTTCAACCGTATTTTACGGATCCTTAATACCGGGGTGCCTAACACCTTCCCCGAGAGATCACTAGAACCCTTATCCATACTTTGGTTAGATTATGATTCTTTTTAAATTTAACCATTTTGAATGAACCCTTTAAGAACTGGCTTTCCTAAAAATTAGGTGGTGACTCTAAAATAAGCCCATTTAGAGCACCATCCACGCAGAAGTATATTTTTTTCTTTTTTCTGGTACGATTGACAATTGTACTTCCCTGGGACACTTTCCTTTTTAAAATGAGGCAAGTGCAACTACGAATCGGAAAAAATCGAACCGCTACACCAAGTACTAAACTATCATCCGGACCTCTCGGAATCGACGTAATCCAAAAAGGGTCCATTTATCCTAAAGTAACTTTGGGTCAAACATTTTTCACTTTAATCCTATATTTCCCAAAAGTTGCTCGAATCCGGTCCAGACACCTCGAGAAGCGTGTTAACCGTTCCCTCAGGTCAAAAGTGAGCTAATCAAGGCTCAGGAATGATCAAAAATACCGAAAAGACTATAACGACCAGACGGGTCGTTACAAATGTTTTTGCTACAAGTAACTGATATAAAAACTATAAAAAATCTAGTGATTTCTCTCTCCTCCTAAAAAATCTCTCCGCGCACATTAAGCAAGGCTAGCTAACGTCCGCTCCGGCGATGGCAAAGGGGAGAGGGTGGCCCTGGAAAGAGCAGATCGGCTAAAATCTTCAATCACTCGAGTCAATCGAAGGGCGCAACACAGCAATCACAACACAACTCTCCACAACAAAGTGGGGGATTGACAGAAACGATAACACCACTGCCTGCACCCTTAAAAACTGCGACACCAGAGGGGGAATCTGGTCTAAGACTACTATCCATGAACCCTCGTGGAGGAAGAACACATGTACGACTAATAACGGGGGGCATAGCTATTAGTGGATATTGAGGACTGCAGCAAAATGTGACTCCAAACCCTGAGGGCAAAACTTGGACAGGTTTGTTCCATAACACTAGAGGGCTAGGGGAATAGAATTAGAGTATGTGCCTCCAATAATTCATAAAGGAAAGGAGATTGTTCAATTAACTGAATCAGATGTGGAAACTGGGTGTGAAATCTGGAAAAGTTTTGTAATTCTATATGTAGTTGGTAATACTCCATCTATAGGGGCTATAATGAGATTTATTGCTACTGAAAGGAATTTTGTGTCGAACTGAATAGTGTTGGTTTCTTTGTTGTCAAACTGAATAGTGTTGAGGAAAAGAACTCTGCGCTGGTTTGTGGACCATATATGATAAACAACAGACCTATTATATTGAAAGGATGGACTCATGAGTTTGATTTTGATAAGGAGGTGCTAAGAACCATACCACTATGGGTGCAACTCCCTAAACTACCATTACATTGGTGGAGCAAGGCAGCACTAAATGAAATTAGTAGTGTCCTAGTTAAACCCCTCTATGCAAATAAATGTATAACCTCTCTGGGAAGGATCTCCTACGCTAGGCTACTTATTGAAATGGACATCACCAAACCACTACCAAAGCAAATAGAAATATAGGATCCAGCTGGAGGAAATTTGAAGCAGTCCATTATGTATGATTGGAACATGTTTACTGTCCTACTCGCTGTATGATGGGGCATAACTGCCCCGACAACAAAAAGAGCAAAGACTGAAGGAGATACATGATAATAGAGCTCAGGTCAAACAGCAAGAGAGGAATAAGGGGAAGAATAGGCCAGCTAGACGGGAATGGCAACCAAATAAGAATGTTGAAAGTGATGCACCAATAATAGGGGTAATATCTGATGGAAAATAGGAACCATTAAGCACTGGGTGCTTGGTTCCACAAAATCAAAAGTTGCTACAGATGAGGGGTGGAAAATAGCTAAAGGGAAATCTGCATCAAAGCCTGATAAATCTGGTGCAAGTCAAATACAAGTAAGCACAAAAAATGATTTCAATAGCCTTGATCCTAGTCATGTTGAAATTTAACACATAGGGCGATATAAAAATGGACAATGCAGTGATTCCAAGAGTACAGGGGATACTCAACTTCCTCTCCCAAATCCATGATGAATATAGTAGCTTGGAATATTAAGGAATTGAATAAAGTGTATAAACATAATGAACTTAGAGTGTTTATACAGGAGAATAAAGTGTATAAACACAATGAACTTAAAGTGTTTATGCAGGAGAATAAAGTGGGGTTAATAGCAGTAACTGAAACTAGAGTAAAAGAAAACAAAGCAACTCAGATTGTTAAGAAAATTACAAACAGGTGGAAGTGGTGTAACAATTATATAGATGGACTGGTGGAAGAATATGGATCCTATGGAATCCTGTCAAGCTGGATTTTCATCTGTTGGGTACACATAAACAATTTATGGATGGAACTGTCAAAAATCCCAAGACCAACATGGAATTCAACCTAAGTATGGTGTATGGTTGCATACTATATATGAGAGGCGGGAAATGTGGCAAGAATTAAAGAGATTTGTTAATGGCAATACTGCACCTTGGGTGGTGATGGGTGATTTCAATGCAGTGCTCCAGGTAGAGGATAGATTGGTGTGCTCACTTATACAAGAGGCAGAAATAAGAGACTTCAAACAGTGCTTGCTTGACATTGGCATCACTGAATTGAAGACAATAGGCAGAGAGTTCACATTGACAAATGGGCACACTTTTAGCAGAATTAAAAAAGCACTGGTGAATGCTAGTTGGCTACAAAGGTGGACACATTTGGAGTGTAGAGTCATGGTACTTGGTTTCTCTGATCATATCCATTAGGCATCAAGATTGAAACATGGGAGGCTACAGGCCCAAAACCTTTCAGATTCTTTAGTTACATAGTTGAACATCCTAAATTCTTAGAAACTATTAAGAAATGTTGGACTAGTACTAGAAGGGCAACCTCAATGGCTAAGGTATAGCAGAAAGTCAAATCACTAAAGAATCCCATGAGGAATCTCCGAACCCAGGAATTGCATATTGTGCATATCAGGGTTCAACTCATCAGAAGCCAGCTCCAAGAACTACAAGAGCAAATGAGGGATAACTACATTGATCCTAGTACTGATATGTTCACTGAGGAGAAATCATTAAAAGCACAACTAGAGAAATGGGTACATATTGAAGAAAGCATCACCAAAACTGAAAGCTAGAGTACATTAGCTTAAAAATGGGAATAGCAATACTGCATAATTCTTTGCTTGTTAAAGAACGGACACACAAAACCACATAACAAGTCTTACTTCTGCTGTTGGTACACTCATACAAGATGAACAAGGGATAAAGGAGGAAATTCTGAACTTTTACAAAGCTCTACTAGGGTCAACAGCTAGGAAATTTCCTGCTGTCCACCCCCACATTATGGAAAAAGGACAAGTCTTAGATAGGGAAAAACAATTAGGTCTGATCAAGGAGGTTACAGACACAGAGGTTCAAGAGGCATTGATGGAAATAAATTACCATAAGGCTCCTGGTTGTGATGGTTTTAATGCTTTATTCTACAAGAAGACATGGCCCATCATAGGAGAGAAAGTCACAGAGGTAGTCAAAGAATTCTTTGCAACTGCCAGGATGTGCAAGACTATAAAATGCTCCTCAATAACCTTGATTCCAAAAGTGCAACATCCATCTTCAATCAGAGAATACAGGCCAATTTCCTGTTGCACCATATTGTATAAGATCATATCAAAGATCTTAACTAACAGAATGCAAGGAATAATTGGTTGCTTGGTTGATGCAAGTCAAGCAGCTTTTGTGCCAGGCAGAGTTATTGAGGGCAATATCCTTCTAAGCCATGAAATGGTGAAAGGATATGGCAGGAAAGGAGTGTCACCTAGGTGTACGTTAAAGGTGGATATGCAAAAAGCCTATGACTCAATTGAGTGGCTAGTTGTGGAGAAAATTCAGAGGTATCTGAACTTCCCAACAATCTTCATAAACTGGCTTATGAATACTTAAAAATTATTTCTTATTCTATCATGATTAATGGTGTCCATACCCTCCATTTGAAGCAAAAAAGGATTGAGACAAGGGATCCTTTGTCCCCATACTTGTTTGTTTTGTGCATGGAGTATCTAGGAAGACTATTAAAGGATATAAAGCCGAACAGAGACTTCAAACATCATCCAAAGCGCAGTAAATTGAACATATCCAACTGGGATTTGCATATGATCTCCTTTTATTCTACAGAAGGGACTTCAAATCAGTACAGATTCTATTTGATACATTTACAAAATTTTCTGAGGCATCTGGATTAAAAGCAAATAGAAGCAAAAGCTCTATCTACTTTAGGGGAGTAAATCAAACAATACAGGATCAGATTCTTGAATACACAAGGCTTCCAAAAGGGGAGATGCCATGCAGATGCCTTGGTGTCCCTCTGAGCACTAAAACACTATCCATTGCCCAATGTGAGCCTCTCCTAAAGAAGATACTAGGAAGAATATCCTCCTGGATAGACCTCTCATATGCAGGGAGAAGCCAACTGATCAAAGGTGTCTTGTTCTCTATGTAAACTTACTGATCCCAATTATTCATTCTACCCAAAAAAAAAAAAAAATCATTGCACTGATAGAAAAAATGTGTAAGAGATTTCTATAGACTAGCAAGGCTGAATTTACAAGGAAAGCACTGTGGCTTGGAGCACATTGTGCCAGCCCCGATCAACCGGGGGTTTGAACTTTATTGACATTGCAAAATGGAATCAAGTTGCTGTGTGCAAGCTATTGTGGAACATGTGCAGGAAAAACGATAAGTTGTGGGTAAAATGGGTTCATATATATTATGGGAAGAACAAAAATGTGTGAGAACTAAAATAGGCATCCTGGGTGGTCCAGAAGATATTCAAAGCAAAAAAACACTTTGAGAAAGCTGGATATTCAAAAGAGGAGGTTCACCAACTATCCCACGTCTAAAAATTATATACCAGAGATTCTAAGGACAGTTTGACAAATTCAGTTGAAAAGGGGTTATATGTGGTAATCAAGGATCTCCTAAATGGATATTTATATTGAGATTAGCTGCCTTGGAAAGACTATGTACTTGTGACAGACTTAGAGGATGGGGTATGGATATTAATGATAAGTGCAAGTTATGCAATAATGAGATAGAAACACTTAATCATCTCTTCTTTAAGTGTGCATACTCTGGGAGAATATGGTGCACGATACTCCAATGGCTACACACTAGCAGGAGCAATTTCGACTAGGCTGAGGAACTCAAATGGGCAGAATCATGGTATAACGGAAAGAGCAGTCAGGCTGAGGTATACGAAATAGCACTTGCTACCACTATTTACTATGTATGGAAGGAAAGGAACAATGGATTCTTCCAGTAGGAAACCAAAAGTACTGAAGGGATCCTGAAACAAATTGCACAAGAGGTGTTTTACAGAGCAATTTTGAAGCCAAGGAATAGACTAATGTTACAAATGCTACATTGTTATCCTTAGTCTAGATGATAGGAGTAAAGATGTAGTTGGAGTATAATAGAACTACAGGCATGTTTGGTTCTGGTTTTTTTAAACTGAGTTGTAATGTTACACTTGGTAAATAAAATACCTTTAATTACCAAAAAAAATAACCATAAACCTCCCTTTTTAGCTTCTATGCAGTTTGACTAAAATCTCACTATGGTGCAACATACAAAATCTACAATATCCATCCTTATAAGCAGGGAATAACTGAGTCAGTCAAGTTTTCCTTACGTTTGGTCTTTCCATATCTGATCTTGCTTTAATACTGGCAAAATAAGAGTAGCATTCATAATTTTGGCCACTGCAACAGCATTGCATATCTGCAAAAAATGCATGATTAATTAAAGTGGTACAAATCCTTCGAGTACACATAACAGATTTCATAGATCCGCAGATAATTTAGCAAAGACAATAACTAGTTTTCATTCTTTTTTTTTTCTTTGAGATAGTATAGTTTTTATTCATTAAACAACATCCAAAATAAGAAATAACTAAAAGTTACAGAGACAAATATATACATATGGGAAACAAAAGCATAGCACAAGACATGAAACATACAGCGATCCTTTGCTGGTTTAAACCACCCTCAGCCTATATGAATATATAACCGTTTGTGGCGCTCTCAGGTGGAATATCCGCAAAGCACCAAGCTATATCAATATTTTGCAAAATGAGGAAGTAAAAGGGTAAGAGAACATTTATTCCATTTCGATAAAGTATTCCAACAAGCTCAAGAGGTTTGTAGCTGTCACCCAAAGAGAGGTTTGATGAGTAAATTTTGGCAAACAAGGGAATATCAGGCAGAAATCTGGTACACCATTTTTTCCACTTCTTAAAGTAATGCTACAACTTTCATGAATGAGAAGAACAACTCTGCTTTCCAACTTCTCAATGACACATGACAGATACCAAAGCCTCTTTGCAGAGTTCTGCAGCTCTGTATCAAGAATGGCCTTCTAATTTACTCTATTCTAAAAAGCTGTAATTCATACAAAAAATTTAGGTGGGAAAACAACATTTCCAGGCTCCAGAATGTCATGATCTAGGAACTTTAAGGAGTATATGTACCAAATTTCCCGACCAGAAGACATGACAAGGCAAACGTAGAGATATAATTTTAAGGAGCATAAGAATACCTGATATGAGTCCCTTACGTCACTCCGCACAAGGTTTCCATGAGATTGTTGCTGAATAAGGATTCTCCCACAAGGAAGGAGTCTCTTTCACCTAATAAAATTAGATAGATTGGACGTTTGACTACAATGATGGCAGTGATTATGTAATAGGATGTAGTAGCAGACGAAAGGGTAGTCTATCAAGAACTTACCCGTGGACACTGAAAAGTTATACCATCCTTTTTGCACAAATGTGGGGCATTCTACATACATGGGAAAAAAACGTAAACAATGTCAACGCTGAAATTGCTAGTATCAAAGAACATCAGATAGGGAAATACATTACATATCCTCTCAATAATAGTTTGTTTAATCAAATCAAAAGGCAATGTAGCGTACAAAACAATTACTAGTCCCGATGACAAACTTTTTAATCAAGAAAAGAATTACCTATTCTGATTCATATCATAAACCTTCCCTTTTATTTCAGATTATTTGCTTGAAATCTGTAACCTAGTTAGTACCTAATTGTGAAAACAACTATTACATGTGGAAAGAGGCAACTACTCATGAAATCGTTGACAGCTGCTGTTGAAATTTATGTCCTTCAATTTACCTATTAAAATACTATGCGTTTTAATTCCACCACCCTTTAGAACATTGTTGAAAAGCAAACTTCAAGACAGATTAGGGGTAAGGCCATCAAGAAGAATGGTGGATGATTCCTGTAATTATTTTTTTTGGTGCTTGTGGACTGAAAGAAACGGAAGATGTTTCGATGGAATCTCAACTCCAAACTCCTCCTTCAAAGCTAAGCGTCTACTTAGAGCCCGTTTGGATTGGCTTACAGCTTAAAGCTGTTTGCAGCTTATAAGCTGAAAAAAATAAGTTGGGGTAGTCTAACTTATTTTTTTTGGCTTATAAGCTGTTTTCAGCTTATAAGCTGCTTTAGATAAACTAAGTCAAATGGGTCCAATTATTTTTTTGAGCTTATTTTAAGCATAAAATGACTTTAAGCTGGTCAGTCAAACACTCAAAAAAGCTGAAAACAGCTTATAAGCCAACTTATAAGCCAATCCAAACGGGCTCTTAGTATTTTTAGCTGGGTTAAGTTAACCCCTGTATTAGCACAGACTAATTTTGGGAATTTGTTAGCTCCCTAGTCATAGATTGACACATTGTATAGGTGAAATACCTTACTTCATCAAAACTAATTATTCATATATATGAAATCAGAAGTAAGAAGGGAGCCTTGGCGTAACTGGTAAAGTTGTTGCCATGTGGCCAGGGGGTCACGGGTTTGAGCCGTGGAAACAACATCTTACAGAAAAACAGGGTAAGGTTGCATACAATAGATCCTTATGGTCAGGCCCTTCCCCCGGACCCCGCGTATAGCGGGAGCTTACTGCACTGGGTTGCCCTTTTTTTTTTCTTTTCTTTTTTTTTTTCTTTTTTTTTTAATGAAATCAGATGTAACAAGTTTTTATTCATATGATTCCATACCACAAATGAAATCCTTAATATGAAGAAAGTCAAGGAAGAAACATGCTTACACGGCCCACAATTTGATTGATATCAGATATAATATAAAGCAAACTTCAGCTATATAACATGTTTGTGTTCATTGAAGAACAACTCTAAAATATTAGCTTGCATTTAACAAATTAGATGGCATTACTTAATTACACTAGCAGCCGAAAGACATACATTTCCACTCTAGTAAACATACTATGGAGGTAAGGTCCTAACTTGACCAATATTTATCAAAAGGATTCCCTGTATTAATCTATAGTCGATGCACATCTTCTCTAGAAAACGTTATATGGAAGTCAAGGTCCTGACTTGACCAAAAGATATCAAAAGCACTTCCTAAATTATCTCTCGTCGCTTCCAATTGTCCAACCATTCAACTAGTTGAAGTAGCTATAAGAATCTTCTATTCTGTTCCGTTCTATTCAAGCTCATCATTCCAACATTGGTAAATAATTTATCATTCAAGGTAATTCACGAATTTTCTAAAATACATACACCTTCAATAAATCACACACTTGTTCCTATCTGAAGCTAGTGTGAGCATAACATCAACATTTAGCCTTAACAAGAAATAGTTAATACCAGCTTCCAAACTGATTAGTGTTTGGATAAGAACAAGTGTGGGATTTAGGGAGTCTGTATTTCTATAACACGTATTTTTCCTTGAATGATAAATTATCTCCGGTCGATTATTGACAAATAACTCAACTAGTTGAAGTAGCTATAAAGATCCTCTATACCATTTCATTTATTCAAACTCAACATTGGTAGATAATTTATCATTCAAGGAAACCACGTATTCTAAAAATAAACATTCCCTAAATGCCACACTTGTTCCCATCCGAAACTAATGTGCGCATAACAAGCAACATCTAAGCCTTAATCGCAACTAGTTTATACCAGCTTCAACTAGCTGTCTATGATGTGTGTGTATACATAATATGCCTATGAGCGTGTTTTAATGATTAATAAAATGAAAGCATTACTCTAAAAATACACCTTCCCTAAATCACACTCTTGTTCCTACCCGAACATAATGTGAATATAACAACCAACATCTAAGCCTTAATTGCAACTAGTTGATACCAGCTTCAAACTAATTAGAACCACAATATCATTGATAAATAAGAAATATCCAAACTAGAAAACAAAAAACAACTTCCAATCTCGTTTAGTGTTTGAGCAAATTGAGATGCTATATAATGTATATGTGTTTGTGTGTGTTTTGACGGGTAAATGTTTTATTTTGAGCCCCTGATGTTTAGAATATGTGAGATCTAACTCCTTTCATATGGACAAGTTACAGAAAAGTTCACTTAATCATCTCCATCAGGCTGTTGTCCAAGGAAAATTTTTATTACTCTTTTTGTCCCAATTTAAGTGTCTTAGTTTGACTAAGCAAGGTGTTAAAGAAACAAAGAGAGATTTTTTAATCTCTCTTAATCCTAAATTAAATATTTGTGTAATCACTAAAATGTCCTTCGAATCTTGTGGTTATAAACTTGTCATGTATGATTGTTTGAATTGTCAACTTTCTAAATATCAAAAGAGACACTATAGACCAAAAAAGAAAGTAAGATACTTAAATTAGGATGGAGGGATTATGTGTCTCACAAATTGAACACTAGTTGTATGAGGTCTCTTTTCCACCAATTTATAAAATAAAAAATAGATTTCATATTGTTGGTATCATTAGTTGTGTGAGACAAATAATAAAAAAAATCGTGGCTCAACATTTCAAAATAGCTCTTTCTCAACCTCAATAAAGAGTATAAGAATTTCATTCAATGATCTCGATAAGAATAGAATAAAATTTGATAAGTTTTATATTCAGTTACTTTTAAAAATTCATCCAGTTAATTGAATGTTCATCAATTATTTGTATATTTTTACGATGTGAGTCTTCTCATATTGCGATCTACTCAATTTTGAATTGTTTAAGGATAAATTTTATGAAATTGTAATTAAAAGATTAATTAGAATATTAATATATCAAAAGCTAAAATAATTGCTTTTTGATATAACTCCAACTACTATGACTCAGAATAAAACATATTTTTTGGACAATAATGTGAAATATCTTGCTATCCTGACCAATTATTTGTTTTCTTATCCAGATACACTTTGTTTGTTCTTAAAAACAAATCCAAATGTGTTTGGATCGTAAAATAACTCATAATAATTTTAAAAGCAACTCTCTTAAAATCATATTTAAAGACTCATAAAAAATAGAATTAAAAATTTCAAAATATAAGAAATCACAATTAAAATTGTAACCTAATCCAAACACACATGCATTTGGAACACCAAGGGGTGGTTGGGTTGAGCTAACACGTTCTCCCAGACTTAATTATCATCCCACCCTTTCGTAGAGATATGAATAACACTACAATCTCGAGATTAGTTATATCGCAATTTTATTCCAAACAAAAGTGGATAAACTCATCTCAAATTTAATTCCGAAATTAATTATCCTTATCCCTCGTACCAAACGAGCTCCACATGTTTTTTGAAAAGAGTTCTCAAAGTGAACTTGTATTGAGTGTTTCTTTAAACAAAAGCGTACTATGACTCTCTTCATACTACAAGGGGTTTAAATCGAACATAGGTAAAACATCATGGAATAATGAGAAATTATCCGTTTGTTTATTCTCGTATCGCTTAACAGAGAAATAAACATAAAATACCAAAACTGGAAAAAAATTCCCCAATTTCATTACAAAACCCCTAACAAAGCCGAGAAACCCTAGAAATGATCAAATCAGTAGTAAAGCATGTATCAACCATCTTCAATAGGCCAAACGTAGCCTTAAATCCACTAAATTGGGAGCTATAATAGTGGCGGGGCATAAGAGTGAAAGTGAGGAACAACAACTTAGACTAAGCATTGTTTTTGATGCAGAGGAAAA
Source organism: Lycium barbarum (assembly GCF_019175385.1). Taxonomy (NCBI): domain Eukaryota; kingdom Viridiplantae; phylum Streptophyta; class Magnoliopsida; order Solanales; family Solanaceae; genus Lycium; species Lycium barbarum. The sequence goes on from NC_083338.1 coordinate 116,034,448, forward strand.
TGTTGTCTAGTGGAATGGAAGTCCTTATAAATCGTGAATAGTTACATCATATTAAGAACTCGGAGAAGCGGGTGTTGGCTCGTAAGATTCTTGAACGTAAAATCCGTTCTCAAGAACTTTCTCGTAAGCTCAAATCCATCCTCATCAAGAAAGTCAGGTAACAAATAACAATACTCACTCCGTCTCAAATTATATGTCGTGGTTGTTAAAAATAGTTGTCTCAAATTATTTGATGTTTTAGAAGGTCAAGGAATAATTAATTAATCTTTTCACAATTTTACCCTTTAGTAGAGTTTTGTCATTAATGGAGATGACACTTAGGTAAAGCAAACATTCAATGGAGAGGGATTATAACTTATACATAAACAAGGGTAAAGTTAGTCAAATACCTCTCCTAATTAATATTTCCTAAGGGTCGTGTAAAACAAAAAAGAGACAAATAATTTGAGTCCCTTCGTCTCCATTTAAATGTCTTAGTTTGACTAGTCACAAAGTGTAAGGAATAAAAAGAGACTTTTGAATCTTGGGGATCTAAATTAAAGATGTGCGTCATGTACTATAATGTTCTTTTAAACTTGTCATGTAGGATGTTTGAATTGTCAATGTAATGACCCATTTGGTCGTTGTAGTATTTTGACCCATTTACCCTTGTTGACCATTCCCCGAGTCCCGCTATTATGATTTATGACTTAGTGAAGACATTGGTTTGGTTCCCGAAAGGTTTGAGTCTGATTTGAGTCAGTGGTAGAGGAACTAGTTAAGTTAAAGAGTTAGAGATGGCCACCGTCAATATCAGGTTAAGATGACCCCGTGTCAATGCTTTGAAAGTTCCAACAAGTTTGTATGATGATTTTGGACTTGTCCACAAGTTTTGGTGAGGTTCCAAAGAGTTTCAAATAGATTTGGGTTTTGTCACGCTCGTATTCGATGTTTTCACCATAGTTCGTTGCATATAAAGGGCATCATATTAATCAAACTACCTTTTTTGTGTTTTGATTGAACCATTAGATCTGTATCGTAATTACGAAGCTATAGCAAAAAAGAATCTTCGCATTTCGCCTTTGGATAAGGAGTTATGGCCATTTTAGTGCGGGTTGTACCAGGAGGCCCGCTGAAGCGAAGCTAGGGTTCGCTGCAGTGAAACTCGTTACCGCTGCAATGAAGCAGTTGCGACGAAGGTAGGGACCGCTGCAATGAAGATGTGGGGGGGGGGGGGGGGGGGCAAAAACCTATTTTTATATTGAAATTTCGAAGTTATTACCCACAAAACCCCTACCACAGTTTTCAAGAGAGAAAGAGGCGAATTTTATTCCATTCATTGGTGAAGCATCTTTGAGGGTAAGTGCCCACCTTTAATTGTTCCTTTACCTTTCTTCTCTAAGTTCCATGGCTAGTTTAAGGTTCTCTAATGGTGAAAGGAAATCCCAGAACCCTAGAATTAGTAAACTCTTAAATAATTGATGGGTTGTTGATTCTATTGTTGGCTAATCATCTAGGAGTATAGATTATCACTTCCTATGATGAGAATTCAATTATTAATGATGAGAATTGTGCATTGAAACTTAGGGTCCTAATAAAAATGGGAACTTTGGCCTAAAATCTGTTTTGAAATGGTTAAATTGATTAGAAACCTATAAATTGGAGGATAATGATTGTTGGGAGTGGTATTATAATAGAATTACCATTTAATGATGGCTTCATCCATTTGAAAAGGGTAGATGTAATTGGGTCTTCTTCCCCAATTATTGTTTTGTTGATTAGATGGTATGTTGCTTACTTAGTATTATGGTTTATCATTATATACTAGACTACCATCGTTCTGGGCATTTCAAAAATAGAAGGCTCGTGTGGAGTAGTTTTGTCACGCCCCGAACCTGGGCCTGGACGTAACACGGCACCCGGTGCCTGACTGCATGTGACTGAGCGAACCAACTGGCTGGCTGAATCAACATGTGATATCAAACACAACTGATTTATAAAATAAAACTAACACATGTTGATTAACTAAAAGTATGACTGAAATATCATAATGCGGAAACACTTAGACAATCTGAACATAGCCAACATGGCTAAACCAAAATGACTGAACAACTGCCAACAAGGCTAACACAATAAATATCTGACTGTCTGAACTGTGTCTATGAAGCCTCTAAGAATACTGAATAATAGAGCTGTCTATAAACTGAAATAATTAGATAGCTGACAACGCCCCGAAGGAATTTGGGGCTCACCAGTAGCTGATACGTGCACTCCTAAATAGCTGAGTCGTCGACCTGTATATCGTTTCCTGCATCGCGAGATGCAGGCCCCCAAGCAATAAAAAGGGACATCAGCACATTTGAATTGTACGGGTATGTAAAGCAACTGAAGCAATAAAATACTGAAACTAAAACTAAAACTGATAACTGTAACTGTAATAACAAGGAAGTAGAGATATGAATACTCCCTGCTCTGTATCTGAATCATCTGTATTATCTATATTTGTATATGTGGGGCCTCGGCTCAATAATAAATGCACGCTATGGCCCGGCCTAGTAGTGCGTCAGTCAATGGCCTCGGCCATGTATACGTATACACAAGACTGTGTTGTGCCCTCGGGCAAAATCACATATGTATAATCATGGTTAATTAATAAGGACTGAGACCATAACAACAATGAACAATGTTGAACTGAAATAGACATGCTGGACTGAATTGAAAACACTGACTGTTTCTGAGCATACTTAATTTCTAGACTGAGACTCATGTGGTAACAATACATAAGTCTATAAAGATTACGTGCTGAGTTCATGATATTCAAATTGATAACCATGAACGAATTCTGTAACTGCAACCCTAGAAGATAACAGTTCTACAACATATCATAAAACTAGGGCTAAACTGTATTCTGAGTCAAATTACTGACAAGTATGAAGAATGAGGCGTAGGGAGAATCATGAACATTCCCTAACGTAGATAGTTAGCCTCACATACCTTAATTCCAGCCTTTGAGCGTAATACAATGTTCGTCACCCCTTTCAACTTTGATCTATATCAATACAAGCCAAAGGGATTCTATATTAGCAATAATAGTCATGCTTTGGTCATCTAAGCATTTTATCAAACACTTAGTGGGCATAAAGCTCCACAATCTCCATTAATGGTGTTTCTTCACCCAATTCCCAGTCTATTACTTCTAGGTGATTCTACAATCTCAATTAGATGTAATTAACATCATTCTCCATCACCCATATCATTATAACAATCTCAAGTCAACAATTCAAAACCCTACTATAGTTCATGTAATTCTCTTTACTAAACCCATTTACTATTCTCCCAAGAACTCATCAATTAGGGACTTGAATTCAGCCTAGAATCATGATAACACTTACCTTGTATGGTACTTGAGGCTTGGGACTTGTTCTTATTGACTTTAGGGTAATTTTTCGTGAATGGGGTGCTGGGGAAATAAACCCCAAACCTTAGATATAACTAAAAACGCGTAACCCGACCTTTCGACCCGACTCTGACCCGATTCGCGATGGGTCCGCAATGCGGGACCATCAGGCAATGTTTTGCAGCTCAATACTCAGACTAGCGCGATCGGCCCGCTATGCCGGACCATCGCACGCGCCCCCACGCGCCTTAAATAGCGACGGGTGTCGGTTCTGCACAGTGTTCGGTAAAATGGACATAACTTCTTGTACAGAGCTCTGTTTGGGCTCCACAATATACCGTTGGAAAGATATTTCAAAGGGCTACAACTTTCATGTTTTAAGTTTCCTCACATTCCCAACGGAATTTCACCAAATTTGACTGGAAGACAGACGTATCGAAAATTAGCCGATTCTATCGAATTTTAAGTGCCTTACTATTAGCCATATTGAGACGATCAAATCTCCTTGCTCCGATCTCTGATTGGCTTGGTCCTTATATCGTTAGAAAGGTATTTCTACATACTACAACTTTCATTGAGGGTACTTTCCCAAATTCCCAACTAATCAAGGAGTTATCACTGCCCGAAGTAGGCCTATCAACCATTTTCGCAAAACGTTCAAATCTTCAGTTTTTCCACTAAAACTCTAATGATATGAGTCTAACCTTAGTTCCAAGATACGGGGTGTAACATTATCTCCCCATTGGGATCATTCGTCCTTGAATGATGGGTCATGGTTAAGAATATGGGTGGACATGACTTGACTACATGAACGTGAAGGAAACATGACATAAAACATGGAGACTGAAATAACATGACATGGTTACATGGAAACGTGAATACTGAGACATGAGCATGGGCACTGGATACATGACATGAGCGTGAAACATGAGACATAGCATGACATATGTTATGAAAAGTTACCTTGAGAGTTCTCTGCTTGCTCTTTAAACAAAAATGGGTACTTGGAGTTCATATCCTCCTCAGCTTCCCATGTAGCCTCCTCAACCTTTTGACTCCTCCACAGGACTTTTACTGAGGCTACTTCCTTAGTTCTCAACTTACGAACCTGACGATCAATAATGGCTACAGGGATCTCCTTATAGGTGAGTCCATCCTTAACTGTTATAGTATCAGCAGGAACAACCAACGAAGGGTCTCCTACACACTTCTTCAACATGGATACATGAAACACTGGGTGAACAGCAGCCAACTCTTGTGGCAACTCAAGTTCATAAGCTACTAGACCGACCTTTCGTGAAATTCTGTAAGGTCCAATATATCTGGGACTAAGCTTCCCTTTCTTGCCAAATATCATAACACCCTTCATGGGTGAGACCTTAAGGAACACCCAATCATCAATTGAAAATTCTAAGTCCCTTCGCCTCACATCTGTGTAAGACTTCTGGCGACTCTGAGCCGTTTTCAAACGCTCTTGTATTAACTTGACTTTCTCCATAGCTTGGTAAACCAAATCTGGTCCTAACAACTCTGCTTCACCAACTTCGAACCAACCAATTGGTGATCTACACCTTCGCCCATAAAGAGCTTCAAACGGTGCCATCCCAATGCTAGCATGATAACTATTATTATAGAAAAACTCGATAAGAGGCAAGTGATCATCCCAATTACCTTTGAAATCCAAAACGCATGCTCTCAACATGTCCTCCAGAGTCTGAATAGTACGCTCTGCCTGGCCATCTGTCTGCGGATGAAAAGCTGTGCTAAGGTTCACATTGGTACCCAATCCTTTCTGAAAAGATTTCTAGAAGTTCGCTGTAAACTGAGCACCACGATCTGAAATAATGGACACTGGTGTCCCATGCAATTTGAAAATCTCATTAACATACAGCTTGGCATAATCTTCTGCTGAATCTGTGGTCTTGACTGACAAAAAGTGTGCCGACTTAGTAAGCCTGTCAAGGATCACCCAAATAGAGTCATGTCTCCTGGCTGAGTGAGGTAGACCTGATACAAAATCCATATTGATCATTTCCCATTTCCAGACAGGAATATCAATATTCTGAGCTAAGCCACCAGGCCTCTGGTGTTCGGCTTTCACTTGCTGACAATTCGTACACTTAGCTACAAAATCTGCCACATTCTTCTTCATATCGTTCCACCAATAAATCTCCTTAAGATCATGATACATCTTAGTGGAACCTGGGTGAATGGAATACCTGGAATTGTGAGCTTCTGACATGATTCTCTCTCTAAGCCCATCTACATCTGGAACACACAATCTACCTCGGTACCTCAAGGTACCATCATCTCCCCCTTGTTCGAAAGTCGTCGTCTTATGCTTGTGAATCCCCTCTTTCAGCTGCAACAAGTAGGGATCATTAAACTTTTTCTCCTTGACTTCAACGACTAAAGAGGAAAGAGCTCTATTCTGGACAACTACACCCCCACCCTCGGAGTCCAAAAGTCGAACTCCAAGATTGGCCAAACGGTGAACTTCCTTTATCATAACTCTCTTGCCTACGTCTACGTGGGCTAAATTTCCCATGGAACGCAGACTAAGAGCATCAGCTACAACATTCGCTTTCCCCGGATGATAGAGAATATCCACATCATAATCCTTAAGCAATTCGAGCCATCTTCTCTGCCTAAGATTCAACTCTCTTTGCTTGAAAATATATTGCAGGCTTTTATGATCGGTGAAAATATCCACATGCACTCCATATAAATAGTGCCTCCATATCTTGAGTGCAAAAACCACAGCTGCTAACTCTAAGTCATGGGTTGGATAATTCTTCTCATGAGTCTTAAGCTGTCTGGACGCATAAGCAACAACCTTACCATGCTGCATTAAAACACATCTGAGACAAACTCCCGAAGCATCGCAATAGACAACGAATCCTTCGGTTCCCTCTGGTAGTGTCAAAACTGGAGCAGAAGTCAATCTCTTCTTCAACTCTTCGAAACTCTGCTCACATACCTCTAACCATTGGAATTTGACTTTCTTTTGAGTCAGCTTAGTCAGCGGAGCTGAGATAGAGGAAAATCCCTCAACAAAACGCCTATAATAACCTGCCAGACCCAAGAAACTTCTGATGTCTGATGCTGAGGTGGGTCTGGGCTAGTTCTTGACAGCGTCAATTTTCTGAAGGTCCACCTTAACACCTTCACCTGAAATTACATGGCCTAGGAATGCCACTGACTTGAGCCAAAACTCGCACTTTGAGAATTTTGCATAAAGCTCACGATCCTTGAGTGTCTGCAACACTATTCTGAGATGCTCTGCATGATCTGTCTCACTACGGGAATACACCAATATGTCATCAATAAACACAATGACGAATAAATCAAGATAAGGCTTGAATACTCTGTTCATAAGATCCATGAAAGCTGCTGGTGCATTCGTCAACCCAAACGACATGACAAGAAATTCAAAATGACCATAACGGGTTCTGAAAGCGGTCTTCGGAATGTCAACTTCCTTAACTTTTAACTGATAGTAGCCTGATCTGAGGTCAATCTTGGAATAACACTGAGCACCCTGAAGTTGATCAAATAAGTCGTCTATTCTGGGAAGAGGATACTTATTTTTAATGGTGACCTTGTTCAACTGGCGGTAGTCTATACACATACGCAAGGATCCATCCTTCTTTCGGACAAACAAGACCGGTGCGCCCCAAGGTGAGACACTTGGCCTTATAAATCCCTTATCAAGAAGATCCTTCAACTGAACTTTTAACTCCTTTAACTCTGCTGGGGCCATCCTATACGGTGGAATAGATATCGGCTTAGTGCTGGGAAATAGGTCAATTCCAAAGTCAATTTCCCTATCGGGAGGGACTCCAGGTAGGTCATCTGGAAATACTTCTGGAAATTCACTGACAACTGGTACTGACTGAAAAGCTGAAGCCTGGGCATCTGCATCCCTGACTCGAACTAAGTGGTAAATATACCCCTTGGAGATCATCTTTCTAGCTCTAAGGTAGGAAATAAATCTACCCCTAGGTGCTACTGAATTACCTTTCCATTCTATAAGTTCATTGGGAAAATCAAATGTCACAGTTTTGGTTCTACAACCCACAGAGGCATAACAGGACTCTAACCAATCTATACCCATAATTACGTCAAAATCCACCATCTCCAATTCTATGAAGTCTGCTATGGTGTTGCGGTGGTAGATTAACACCGGACAACGCCTATAGATACGCCTAGCTATAACTGATTCCCCAACCGGTGTGGATACTTTGAAAGATTCATGCAACTTTTCGGGTTCTATCCCAAATTTCTTAGCAATATACGGGGTTACATAAGATAGACTGGATCCTGGGTCCATAAGAGCAAATACATCGAAGGTGAAGACTGTTAGCATACCTGTGACAACATCTCCACGAGCCTCGGTATCCCGGCGACCTGACAGTGCATACAGACGGTTCTGACCGCCGCCCGTATTACCAAACTTTGTTGCTCCGCGCCCCTGCTGGGCTTGGGAATTTCGGGGAGCTGCTGAATTTGTGGACTGAGCTACATTACCCTCAGTATTCTGTCTTGCGGATGGGCAATCCTTCAGATAGTGGCCCTGCTGACCGCACCCGAAATAACCATCCGTGCCCGAACGGCTCACCCCCGGGTGTCTCCTCCCACACTTACTGCAGGGAGGATATGTAGTTGCTCCAAGATTTTGACTCTTCTGGCTAAACTTGGACCTCTGAGATGGGACACTAACTGTAGACTGAGCAGGTCCTGATGACCGATTCTTGAAGAACTGGCGGTTTCCTCCTCCCTGAGTTCCTGCCTGACTGAAATTTCCTGTAGACTTAGCCTTCTTACTGAATTCCCTATCTTTCTGCTTCTGCAGGGCTTCTTCTTCCTTCAGCCTAGTTTCATTACCTTGCACGAATGCCAGTATCTTGGAAATAGTCATCTTGTCATTCTGAGCAGCTGTATTGGCATCCCTGTGCAACTCGGGTTTAAGCCCAAGTACAAATCTTCTAACCACGGCCCTCATATCAGGGACCATGTGAGGAGCATGTCTTGACAATGACACAAACTTGAGGTAATAATCCTGAACAGTCATGTCCTTCTGCCTTAGATTTTCAAACTCTGTAGCCTTGGCTTCCTTGACCTCAATTGGCATGAAGTGCTCAATGAATGCGTCTACAAATTCATGCCAAGTAGCAGAAGGTGCATCCTCCCCTCGGGACCGTTCCCATGTCTCATACCAAATATGGGCCACATCTTGCAGCTGGAAAGCTTCGAGTTCTGCTGCCTCTATATCCGTAGCATGCATCACACGAAATATTTTCTGGAGTCCATCAATGAAATTTTGGGGGTCTTCCTCCTTCTTTGACCCTGTGAACACTGGCGGCTTCATCCGCATAAACTCCTGAGTCCTAGAACTGTTTGACCCACTACTAGCACCTAAGCTAGGGGCCGTTTCCTGTCGCTGGGCCTGATTTGCCAAAATTTGAGTGAGCAGCTGAATAGCTCCTCTAACATCTGAATCAGAAGTATTGGGAGGCATAGCAGCGGCATTAGCTGTGGCGGCTGCCTGGGCCTAAGTGCCCCCTTCTGTTGCTGCGTCAACGGTAGCCCTCTGGCTAGTGGCCGTATTTTTCTTGTTGTACTTCCTTTTTGGAGCCATTTCTGAAATACGTAATTCGCACGAGTTAGAAGAATTCCTAAAAGCATTACTCTATCTTGCACGATCTAGAGTATGAAAGAAGTGAAACAAATCCTGAATGTCTTGGTGGTCAACTGTTTATATGTGTGGGGCCCTCACACATATAAAAGAGACCCCACTGGACACGGCTTATTAGCCTCCCTAAGACACTTGAACCTAGGGCTCTGATACCAAGCTTTGTCACGCCCCGAACCTGGGCCTGGACGTAACACGGCACCCGGTGCCTGACTGCATGTGACCGAGCGAACCAACTGGCTGGCTTAATCAACATGTGATATCAAACACAACTGATTTATAAAATAAAACTAACACATGCTGATTAACTAAAAGTCTGACTGAAATATCATAATGCGGAAACACTTAGACAATCTGAACATAGCCAACATGGCTAAACCAAAACGACTGAACAACTGCCAACAAGGCTAACACAATAAATATCTGACTGTCTGAACTGTGTCTATGAAGCCTCTAAGAATACTGAATAATAGTGTTGTCTATAAACTGAAATAATTAGATAGCTGACAACGCCCCGAAGGAATTTGGGGCTCACCAGTAGCTGATACGTGCACTCCTAAATAGCTGAGTCGTCGACCTGTATATCGTTGCCTGCATCACGAGATGCAGGCCCCCAAGCAATAAAAAGGGACATCGGCACATTTGAATTGTACTGGTATGTAAAGCAACTGAAACAATAAAATACTGAAACTGAAACTAAAACTGATAACTGTAACTGTAATAGCAAGGAAGTAGAGATATGAATACTCCCTGCTCTGTATTTGAATCATCTGTATTATCTGTGTTTGTATATGTGGGGCCTCGGCCCAATAATAAATGCACGCTATGGCCCGGCCTAGTAGTGCGTCAGTCAATGGCCTCAGCCATGTATACGTATACACAAGACTGTGTTGTGCCCTAGGGAAAAATCACATATGTATAATTATGTTTAATTAATAAGGACTGATACCATAACAACAATGAACAATGCTGAACTAAAATAGACATGTTGGACTGAATTGAAAACACTGACTGTTTCTGAGCATACTTAATTTCTAGACTGAGACTCATATGGTAACAATACATAAGTCTATAAAGATTACGTGCTGAGTTCATGATATTCAAATTGATAACCATGAACGAATTCTGTAACTGCAACCCTAGAAGATAACAGTTCTACAACATATCATAAAACTAGGGCTAAACTGTATTCTGAGTCAAATTACTGACAAGTATGAAGAATGAGGCGTAGGGAGAATCATGAACATTCCCTAACATAGATAGTTAGCCTCACATACCTTAATTCCAGCCTTTGAGCGTAATACAATGTTCGTCACCCCTTTCAACTTTGATCTATATCAATACAAGCCAAAGGGATTCTATATTAGCAATAATATTCATGCTTTGGTCATCTAAGCATTTTATCAAACACTTAGTGGGCATAAAGCTCCAAAATCTCCATTAATGGTGTTTCTTCACCCAATTCCCAGTCTATTACTTCTAGGTGATTCTACAATCTCAATTAGATGTAATTAACATCATTCTCCATCACCCATATCATTATAACAATCTCAAGTCAACAATTCAAAACCATACTATAGTTCATGTAATTCTCTTTACTAAACCCATTTACTATTCTTCCAAGAACTCATCAATTCACTATTATGAATGATTAGAGTGTAGAAACATTACCTTTTTGACGTTCAATCCTCTTGAATTCAAGTTCTAGAGTTTCCACGCCCAACAATAATGTTCCACTCACAAATCTATTGATTAGAAGGGTTTACTCAAGTTAGAAAGAGATTAGGGACTTGAATTCAGCCTAGAATCATGATAACACTTACCTTGTATGGTACTTGAGGCTTGGGACTTGTTCTTATTGACTTTAGGGTAATTTTTCGTGAATGGGGTGCTGGGGAAATAAACCCCAAACCTTAGATATAACTAAAAACGCGTAACCCGACTTTTTGACCCGAATCTGACCCGATTCGCGATGGGTACGCGATGCGAGACCATCGCTCAATGTTCTGCAGCTCAATACTCAGAATTACGCGATTGGCCCGCTATACGGGGCCATCGCACGTGCCCCCACGCGCCTTAAAGAGCGACGGGTGTCGGTTCTGGACAGTGTTCGGTAAAATGGATATAACTTCTTGTACAGAGCTCTGTTTGGGCTCCAAAATATACCGTTGGAAATCTATTTCAAAGGGATACAACTTTCATGTTTTAAGTTTCCTCACATTCCCGACGGATTTTGACCAAATTTGACTGGAAGACAGACGTATCGAAAATTTAGCCGATTCTATCGAATTTTAAGTGGCTTACTATTAGCCATATTGAGATGATCATATCTCCTTGCTCTGATCTCTGATTGGCTTGGTCCTTATATCGTTAGAAAGGTATTTCTACATACTACAACTTTCATTGAGGGTACTTTCCCAAATTCCCAACTAATCAAGGAGTTATCACTGCCCGAAGTAGGCCTATCAACCATTTTCGCAAAACGTTCAAATCTTCAGTTTTTCCACTAAAACTCTAATGATATGAGTCTAACCTTAGTTCCAAGATACGGGGTGTAACAAGTTCGTGGCTCCTGTTTTACATTCGAGGTAGGTTATGGCTTACTTTAGTTAGACTTAGATTTGTGAAACGTATATATTGTGGAGAATTGATGGGAGAAAGCATGATTAGGTCTTCGAAAGATGTATGGTTAGATATTACCTAGGTTAGTATGACTTCTGATTATGTGGACTTGTCGCCATTACTTTATGTATTGAATAGGTGGTGTATTTGTTGTGATATAGGAAGGAAGGAGTTAATATGTATACTCGTGTTGTTGGTTGTGGCTTATGGCCCTATTATGGTGATTAGGTTTGTTACGTTAATTGTTGCATTGTGATACGCGTTGTACTCGTCTCTCTATGGTTATGACATTTATCATCGGAGAAAGGAAGGTAATGAGATTAGGCCTCAGTCATGTTGTAAATTGTGATGATATCATGCATGGCATACATTCTCATTTCACACACACACACACACACAGATATATATATATATATATATATATATATATATCGAATTAAGACTTGGTGTTGATGATGATACATGAGAAAATGGAGCATTTGGTGTCGCAAGATTTAGTTGTAAGGTGTACTTGCTATAGTTGGAAGTAAAGGGAGTTATAACTCTTTATGACGGTTGAGATGGGTTGTATGATTCATTCCATACTTGAGTCGATTTATCTAAGCCTTGATATGACTTATGGCAGTATGACTTCTTGTACCTTCATTGTTATTTTAGTGCATTGATTTACCATATGTACCCTTCACTGATTGATTGAGATAGTTGTATAATTAGGCTATGGTTGAGCAGAGTTATTGGTAAGTCTTGTTAAGACTTGTGTCATTATGACTGTAGTTCATTGTTTCTGATTTGGTATGTTTTGTTGTACCTTTATTGTGGCAGGGGTCGGATTATGGACTGGATCAGAATTGTAGAGTAGTGACTCTACCTAGTTCCAGGACTTAGAATTGTTGATTATAGACTTGAGATTATTGACACTTGTTAGACTTGTGGTTTAGAAGCTTCACCTTAGGTTGTGATTCGGTTATGTGATATTTTGTGACCTTGATATGGGTATTATATGCCTATCTACATATCTTGATTGATTTTATATTTATGTGCGTGAGCTAATCTTATCGGGCTATGATGCTTACTCAGTACGTGTTGTTTGTATAGATACTACTCTTGTTGTACTCTTCTTTGAGTGTAGAGTCTGTTGCTAGTTCCAGTTCCTATCATTGAGAGTGATTCGAGCCTACTTGACAAAGATTCCAGGGTGAGCTTTGGCTAGATCTGCAACCCGGAGACTTTTTCTTTGCATTTGGTTGTCTACTTTGTATTCTTAAGACAGTATTGGTATTTTGAGATTTATTTTCTTATCAGACTTGTATCTTCTTGGTAGTAGCTCTTTTACTAGTCCAGACCATTTTTTTGGGTTGTTGTTATTCCGCACTTGTTATCAATATGATTTGAATCTGTTAACTAAATCATTGTGTATTTCCGCATAAATTTTATAAATTATTAAAATGAGTTGGGAATGGTTAGCCTACCTAGGGGGACAGTGTGGGTGCCATCACAATTCGCGAATTAGGTCGTGACAATCAACTTACGAAATATAGAAAGAGACACTCTGAAAGTAAGACACTTGAATTGGAACGGCTAGAGTAATTTTTAAAATTATTTATGAAGTTTTTATTCCTTCTATGTGGACTTCACATCCTTTTTGAGATTTGCATTGCTGGTTTAAGGTTCTAATAAAGAAGGAGTGATTGTTGTAGGATGAGTTTCAGTTTAGAAGTAGCACAAAATGTAACGGCTCAAATGAAGTGAATAGATATAAAGGATTCATATTGCCTGACCCAACTAGTTTGGGATTGAGGTGTAGGTGTTTGTTTATGATGTTGCTAAAGTAAGGAAATGGTATTGGGACACTGGAAATGTAGTGGATTTTATCGGTGCCAGTCGACTGTGTTGGAGAGATAATCCAGAAACTTTTATGATAAGCACAAGATAGATGACGTGAATTGATTGCCAATATTGGCTAGAATTCACAAAGATAATTCTATTCCTTAAGGATGCCATTTGGAAAAGTGGAAAAATGGAAAAATAACTTGAGAACTCGAAGCTGACTATTCTGTGTTATTATAGTGTAAGAAAGATTTCACTACTTTAAATGGATCGTGCTGGGAACATAGCAAGCTGCTTTTATGTTAATCACGCACTAAATGACATTAATTAATTGTTGATTATGACTAGTATAAGCAGAGATAGTTCTTTCCCTTAATGAAGCAACACAAAAAGAGAAAAAAGAGAAAATTGAGGACTTAAATAGACTAGTTTTTGTTATGATGTGTAGAAAATATTACATTTATCTGCCTCTGGAGATTAGCTCAATTGGCAAAGGTTGAGAGAATTGCATCATAAGTCATAGATTCGAGCCCCGCGCCAAGTGAACTAACTCTGACATTTAAGGGAAGAAGGGCACAGGGACGGGCCCGTTATCCCCAAGAATAGAAAACGTTCATCAAAATATTACATTTATCTCAATGAAGAAAAGTTAGCTTGGCAATTGTTGCATATGTGTGTCTTACAGTGAGGAGTTAGGTTTTCTCCACCTTCTGTCCTCAAGGTTTAGTTTCGCTTATTTAATATGGGTGATAATTATAACTGATATTAGTCGCCAAGGAAGTTGATCGACTAATGTTAGCGAACAATCTCAACATATCGTATTTGAATGAAATTATCATGGTATTTTTAATTCACTGCTTAAATAGGCATGTGCTTATTTAATGTAACACAAGGTGGGGATAAAAGGAGTCAAACACTATAATCGTAATGCGTAAGATCTAAATGTGTGCAATATAGGTTGCTTATTAATTTAACTATTCTAGTGCCATGTGATAGGGTTCATTTTACCATAGGGAAGACTGAGGACGAATTTATTCCTGAAATTGATTTGAAATTGACTGTTTCTTTTGTTTGGTTCATAAGACAGAGATGTAAGAAGTAAAACATCCATCGTGTTTTAGCCTATGTACAAAAGGAAGAGCTCGGGTATAATCATTTAAAGAAATCACATGTACTAACGACACTTTGATTATAAAGTGTGTGATGCATAAGAGTTGAAATTTAGACAAGTTCTTGAGTTGAGGTACAGTGTTTTTTATGCAACTGTTTAGAGTAATGTTAGTCTTTGCTGTGTTGTTATTCCAAATTTGAATATGCCAGCTTCAGAGTTTAGAATTTCGCGAGCATTTCACTTAAATGAAGGGATTGGGCATATGTCGAAATGCAAGCACTGTGTAGTCTATTTTTCCATTTTTTCTGTCTTAGAGCTAACGTTCGTTCATTAAATTACAAATGATTCTGGTGAACATTAGTCATTTCTTAGTTCTCGGTCATTGTTTATTGGTTGTACAGGATATTAGAAATAATAGACTGTCTTCGATGCTCTTGTTTTGGATTCACCCCTCGAATTGAAGGGCCAAAAGCTAAGCAGTGCATGGAGAGTGGAGAATTTTAGGGCCTAAGAGGATAGTAAGCTGAAAGGTACGGTGTGAACGAGGTATGAGGATCTAGGAAGCTATAAGAGGAGTAGGAGCATTCTGTTCTCGGAAGGAAGTCTAGTTTTTCTTACTGAAGATCATGAGTGACGTCGTCTTGGAATCCAACTAAGAAAAGATTAGCTCATTCATCATCTATGCTCTAAAATATTAGAAGCCACAGAAAGCATGGTGTCCAAGCACAAAAGTAGACACCAGGTAAAATGTTAGGAGAGTAAAATGTCATCTAATTGTCACTCAGACCACTGAGCAAAAGACAAAAAAAGGATTTATGCACTCATTTTTTTCCGGGGGGAGGGGGGGGATTGCAAAACAGTTACTACAAAAGTCAAGAAGCAAAAAGAGATTTTGGTTCCCATCTGTCCCACGTACCTATGTTGGTGGGAGGTAGCAAGTGCCCCGTGGAATTAGTCGAGGTGCGTGAAAGCTGCCCAGCCACAATAGCTAAAAAAAAAAAAAAAAGATGGTAGTCCCATTACCGATGCTCAAATTAAGACTAGAGACCCAACAGAGTTCAAAACATCTTAGTTTTGAGGAAGGATAAGTAGTTGATAGTCCATGAAAACGTCTTTTGTTCCTTTCATTCTAGATACTCCAAAAACAAAATTAGCAGCAGGTATGCTATTAACTTTCCCATTCATCTTAGTCTAATTGTGCACAAGCTTAATAGTAAAGCAAGAAAAATATTGGGAAAATTAAGTCCTTGTAGAAATTGTTAAAAGCAAATGAAATTGATACATTCACTAGAAGGTTTCTGCTTAACCTTTCTAAAAATAAATAGCATTTTATAGCACAAGGATTTAGAGGGAATATCGTGAAGCTTTTAATGAATGAAGGGTATGGAAATAAAAGGGGAAAACAAAAAGGGTAGGAATTGTTATTCTAAAACTTGAAGATTATAAGGATTTCATTCAGTGATCCTCATAAAAAAAAAAATTGATATTTATACTCAATCTTTTAATCTGTCTAGTAAATTGAATGTTCATCAATTATTTGAGCGAACTATATAATGTGAGTCTTTTCATATTGTGATTCACTCAATTTTGAATAGTTTAAGGATTAATTTTATGAAGTTGTAATTAGAGGTCAATTAAAATTTTGCTTTCTTCGTCACAATAAGTATCGCTTTAGAAATTCAAAACAATAATAGTACATTATTTCCAACTATTCCCTTATATTAAAGAACTACTTCTTAATAGTGTTGAATTCTCAAGAAACATCCAATAATAGGGGTAACTTAGTAAACTATACCTGATTTATTGTTTTTCTTAACTAGTTTTCGTACCCGCGCGATGCGCGGTCGATAGCAAAAGAAATTAATCATATAAATTATTATCTTATTTGTTTGATATAATAAAAGTTTTATATATCCCATTTAAAAGTTTAAAATCAATAACTCTATAAGCTATACAAAATTAAGTATTAATATGCTAAACTTAGCATCATTAATTTGCTTAATCCGTTAAAATGTGAACACGCATTTATGTCTCTCCATTCAAAATTAAAAAGATTATCTTTCAACTCAAATTTCCAAACAACCCGTAATTTTAAAACTTTATCGTTTAATTACAATAAAAAAACTAATTTACTTAATTTTATTATATTGCTTGTTAATATTGTCACAAATTGCGATATCGCTTTTTATTGTCAGTTTGTCACTTGGCTAAATATCCTTTGATCACTACCCCTCTTTCAACATTAAGATATTTTTAGAGACTCCACTCTCCAATTTTGTTTTAATAATACTAATCTCCCTTGAAGTTTGTGATATTATATTATGATTCTTATGACAATTATTTTAACATATTTATCATCCATATAAATAATATATCAATCATAGAAATATATACATCTAAAAGAAATTCTTTTATGTTTAATCTTCTATTTATTGCAACAGATTATTTCATTATTTAAATTTATTATTAAAATATTTAAGTATTTTACTTATTTTATTCATTTCAAAATATAGATACCTCATATCACCTCTATGTTATTTTCATGATTACATAGTTTTTTGTTCCATATTTAATTTTTAACATTATCGATTACTTAATATCATCACACTACTAGTATGACTTCTATTTGCGGTCAAGTTTTTGAGAGGCGAAAAGTGGTTATTTTAAAAAATAAGGTGTTTCATCAAAGCTTTTGGGAGAAAATAAGCGTTTCTGAGAAGTAACAGAAGCTGTTTTTCAAAAGCTAAAGAAATTATTTTCTCCCAAAAACACTTTTTTGAAAGGCACTTTGATAAAATACACTTAGAACACTTTTTAAAAGCTCGTCAAACAGTAATTGCTGCTCAAAAATGTTTTTAAAATTAATTGATCAAACACAAATTACTTCTTACCAAAAATACTTTTGAAAAAAACACTTATCAAAGTAAGCTAACTTTAGAAACAGATTATTAGTATCCTTATCCACTACTTTCCTTTAACATAAACTAAATTATGGGTAATCTAACTTTTTAATAGCTTGTCAGTTGGTATGATTCTCATATGATGTTTATAGATGTTAAACTATAATCCTTTCATATCATCAAATATAATCTTTCTCCATGTCCTCTAACACAAAGAACTATGCAATCAATTTTTTTTTTATCTGATTTATGCAATATTTCCCTATTGTCTAACTTGTTCTCCCTCCCCATTTTACCTATTTTATCAAAAAAAAAAAAAAAATCTCTTTTTCCGTTTCCTTTTGCTTCAAATTTAGAAAGTTAGTAGTGGATCACCAATATATTTATGGTAAAAGAACATTAAAATGTTAATTTGGGGCAATGCCTCGATAGCAAACAATTTTCTCAATAACTTTATTTATGCTCTAGATAAATTGTGTAATGTCTTTTCCTCCTTTTTAATAGGACACAGTTCTTCATTCATACCTGAAATCTACATCTAAAATATTAATAGATTACTCAACAATTACCATCACAATAATATATGAAGAAAATATGTATTGGTTAATTATATTTTCTATATACATGAAAAGAATATCCTTGTATCTTACTTGAAAGTGACATCCTAAAATTCTTAACCAAAATTAAATTTCAAATAAACTAAAAAATTGCATAAAATAGTAGGACACTGAGCTTCCATTGTTCTTATACAATAGTCAATATGAGATGTCTCTCCATTTCATCTTCGGGTTATACTCTAGTCCTTAGAGGGTGTTTAGATTGAATTTTTTCAAATAGCTTATAAGCTAAAAGCCAAAAGTCATAAGTTGGGATATCCAACGTTACTTTTAGTTTATTTTTATACTTTTTTAACCTAAAAATAAGAGCTTAAAAGCATTTTTTATATTTCTCAAACACCACAAAAAATCTTAAAAGCTGTTTTAGCCAAAAAAAAAAAAAAAAAAAACACTTAAACCAATCCAAATACCCTCCTACTCTTCATGTAACACACATAAAAAGAAACAAAAGTACTTTATTAGAGAAATAAAAAAATTAATCAAAAAATATGAGGTAAGAAAATTTACATATTTCTTTCATTCATCACACTTGTTAAAAGGTGTGATTTTATCGTTAATAGAACAAATATAAAATTTTAGTTTGTGCACATGTAGGCTTTGAACTGTTTAACCTTCATATTCATATACTTTACCAAATGCCGCATAAATATGAAATGTTTTGCTGTATCCCACTATTACTCTTATTCCCTTTTTGATTTCTCATTTATCTTGTATCTTACAAATTTGAAAATCTGCACACAAAAAAAAAAAAAAAAAAAAGAGAGAGAGATATGAATACAGAAAATAACATGCATAAGTGGAACAATCTATTAAATCTTTAAAACACATAATTAATGTAGAAGAAGAAGAATAAACCTGATGAATTGCACGAGTAGTGAAAATACGATCAGGAGAAGTAAGGTCAACAATTGGGAGTTGAATTGATTCTTTCATCATAACACTTTAACATGATGATTCATTATCAAAAATGACCAAAAGATAATACACTTGGGGTTTCACATATATAATTTCTGCTTTCGATATGTCTTATCTTTTTCCATTCTGGCCTCTCTTTATCCTCTCCACCGTAATAGCATCTCAAAAATTTAATCATATTAGATTCAAACCTAATAATAATACACTATTAATAACATTTTCCTCACTAAAATTTACAAAATTATAATAAATAATTTATTCTTAACACCCAAATTAACACGTCTACAAACAACAGAGAATAAAGAAAGAAAACAATAAGCTTTTTATTGAGAAAAAAAGCAAATATCTGCTTTCAATATGTTGCATCTTTTCCGTTTCTGACCTCTATTTATCCTCTCCACCGTAATAGCATCTCGAGAATTTATGCTTTCGATATGTCGTATCTTTTCCAGTTCTGGCCCCTCTTTATCCTCTCCACCGTAAAGCATCTCGAAAATTAAGCATATCAGATTCAAACCTATTAACAATACACTATTAACAACTTTTTCCTCACTAAAATTTACAAAACTATGATAAATAATTTTCTTAACACTCAAAATTAACATGTCTACAAACAATAGAAAATAAAGAAGGAAAACAATAAGCTTTTTATTGAGAAAATAAAATAAATGAAGAGCTTGTTATAACAAAGTTTTAGAGAGTATGCGATGTGCAGATATAAAAGAATCCGACTTTAGTCAGATAATAGTAGAAAGAGGAGGACAAAGCCTAATATTGATTTATGTTTTGCTAAAAAAGTATATATAAGAGGTTAAGAAATTAGAACTTCATGCCAACTCAAATTTCATTTAAATTCAAATATTAAGAAGTTGTAATCGGTTCAAATTCAAAAACCTCAATTAGTTAGGATGTGGATTTAAATTAAAAAAAAAAAAAAGAGGATCCAAAAACGTATTAGTATCTCTGGCTTTAATTATTGAATAATATTGCAAAATTGATTAAGAAAGAGACTTTACCATAGAAAAAATTAATATATATATATATAAGATTACCATTTGAATTTACTTTCTACAATTTTTCGAGCAAGTAAAATGCAAAAATTACCGATAAACCTATAAAAATCTAACAATAAATGTTTTACATTTTAATAACTCAAAAGAACACCGAAATAGGGATGACTTTTGCATCCGTAACCAAAATTCAGATCGGAGAAACTAAATTTCTCATTGTCAGAACTTTCTTCTGAAAATTTTTAATTGAGAATTTTACATCCTAACTTCGGTGAATATAATTCTTAAGGAAAGAAGAACTAATTTCTTCATCAATAGCACTTTTGTCATTCCATTGCCCCTCTTTACATAGCACTCGTTTGATTTTTTTTTCTTTCTAATTCCAAAGTTTTAACCACACGGTTAAAGCTTGAATTTCTTTTCATATTCAAAAATCTGGATAAGGTTTGATTGGCTTTATTTTGTGAATAATATATTCATATTTATCTTTACAATAGTTAGTTAGTAGCAGGAGTAAGAGTAGTATCGGATAATATCTCTTTGAAAAAAAATCGGATAATATCTCTATCATTATCTTTATAATTAATTAATAATTTCCAGTCATTATTCTTCCTTTTCCTTCCGTTAATTAACAAATCAAGGGAAAAAATACAGGTATGGAAAATGGGACGTTGTGCCGGCATATGTATTCAAAATATTATTTTTTCTTATTCTTTATTAATCATTCCTACGTTTTTAATTTAATGTTTAAACTGTAGAATATTTTTATCTTCAGCTAAATTTTAGGTTTAAAACTTTAGAGTACCTTGATCTTCAACTCAAATTAAAAGAATATTGAATTCCAAATTAAATTCAAATTACAGTAGATATATATTCTTGGATTCTTTGTTAGTTATATCTCTACGTAATGTTTTGAATTATTTTTTTTTTAGATTTATCTTTTTAAATTAATTAATTGTTAGTTATTACATAACTTAAATAGTTTTGTCTTAAAATTGCCAAGTGGCTTGTTATTAGCTTGTCACTTGGCTTAACCACGTTGCTTGTACCTCTCCTTTTTTATATATATAGATGGGCGTGAAATGAGCTAAAACGATACTTATTTTGTGATGGGGGAAGTAGTATATCAAAAACTATAAGAGTTGATTTTTGGGTATTAATTACTAGACTAAAATAAAACATATTTTTTGTATAATAATGCAAAATATCTTGCTATCTTGTCCGATTATTTGTTTTCTTATCTAGATAAACTTTGTTTTGTTCTTAAAAACAAATTCAAATATATGCATCATAAAATAACTCATATAATAATTATAAAAACAAGTCTCTTAATATCATATTAAAAAACTCATAAAAAAATTTAAAAAAAAAATCCAAATAAAAGCAAACCACAACTAAAACGTTATCTAATCCAAACGTACATGCATTTGGAACACAAAATGTTTTTTTAAAAGAGTTCTCAAAGTGGACTTTTATTGAGTTTTTCTTTAAACAAAAGAGCAATGTGACTATTGTGATACTATTACTACAATGACACTTTTAGTGTGGTTCCATAAGTGGAGTCTGAAGAGGACAACATGTTCGCAGAACTTATTCTTACTTTTGTGTGGGGTAGAAGGTTGTTTTCAATAAACCCTAGGCTCAAAAAAAATCCAAAGCAAGCTTAAATCAAATAATCCCTCAGTCTCAATTTATGTGGCACGCTTTCCTTTTTAGTCTGTCCCAAAAAAAATGTCTTCTCTCTATTTTAAAAATAATTTAACTTTATGATTATTGATTTACAGCCATATAAATATCTAAGACTTATTTTAGATTTTTTTTTTTTTTTTAATGGTGACACATAAATTGAGCATAGAGGCATGACTATTTTGATACCACAAGGAGTTTAAATCAATATAGGTAAAACCGCATGGAATAATGTGCATTTATCCATTTGTTTAAATTCTTGTTAATCGCGGTTCTTAAAAGAGAAAGAAGCATATAGTACTACCAAAAATTGCAAAAACTGACAAAACGCCCCAATTTCAGTACAAAACCCTAGAAATGATAAACTCAGTGGTGAAGCATGTATCAACCTTCTTCAATCGATCAAACGTAGCCTTAAATCCACTAAATTGGGAGCTACAACAATGGCAAAGTATAAGAGTGAAGGTGAGGAACAACAACTTAGACTAAGCATTGTTTTTTATGCAGAGGAAAATGCAGTCTAGTGGAATGATTAAGCGTGAACAGTTACATCATATCAAGAATTCAGAGAAGCGGGTGTCGGCTCGTAAGATTCTTGAATGTAAAATCCGTTCTCAAGAATTGGCTTGTAAGCTCAAATCTATCCTCATCAAGAAATTCAGGTATAAATAAGTCATTTTTATTTTCATCATTTTTGTTATTTTAGTATCCTAGTATTATTTATTCTTAGTTTTCTATTAATACTACTTGTTGTCTCTTTATGCATCAGTTTTCTTACTATCCTATTGTTGTTACCGTGTATGTTTTCATATTTGCTTTGTTTCTGCTTTACTTGAGTTGAGGGTCTATCGAAAACAACTTTTCTCTATCTTGTCAAGGTACCTGACCCCACTTTGTGGGAAGACATTGGGTATGTTGTTGTTGTTGTTGTTGTTGTCCCTCTGTCTCAATTTAA
The DNA here is from genome assembly GCF_019175385.1 of Lycium barbarum. Classification (NCBI taxonomy): domain Eukaryota; kingdom Viridiplantae; phylum Streptophyta; class Magnoliopsida; order Solanales; family Solanaceae; genus Lycium; species Lycium barbarum. The sequence continues at coordinate 116,057,162 of NC_083338.1, forward strand.
ATGTCTTAGTTTAACTGGGCATGCAGTTTAAGGAATAAAAAAGAGACTTTTGAGTCTTGTGGTTCTAAATTAAATGATGTGTGTAATGTGCTAAAACGTCCTTTAAATCTTGTGATTTTAAACTTGCCATGTAGGATGTTTGAATTATCAACTTACTAAATATAGAAAGAGGCACTCTGAAAAGTAAGACACTTGAATTGGAACGGAGGGAGTAATTTTTAAAATTATTTATGAAGTTGCTATTCCTTCTATGTGAGCTTCACATACATTTTGAGATGTGCATTGCTGGTTTAAGGTTCGTATTAAGAAGGAGTGGCTGTTGTAGGATGAGTTTCAGTTTAGTAGACAACTAGCACGATTGAAATGAAATGGGCTAAATGGAGCGAATAGATATAGAGGATTCATGTAGCCTGACCCAACTAGTTTAGGATTGAGGTATAGGTGTTGCTTTTTATCTTGCTAAAGTAAGCAATGGTACTTAGAAGACTGGAAATGTAGTTGATTTTATCAGTGTCAATCGACTGTGTTGGAGAGATAGCAAGATACTTTATGATAAGCATACACTAGATGACATGAATTGATTACTTGTATATATCCCAAAAAAAGTTCTATTCGGCCGTTCGACATAGTAGAGAAGTAGCAACTTGAGAACTTGAAGCTGACTAATTTATGCTATGATAATGTAAGAAAGATTCCACTGCTCTAATGGATCGTGTTGGGAACATAGCCAGTTGTTTATATGTTAATCACATGCTAGATGGCACGAATTAATTCTTGATAATGACTAGAATTAGCAGAGAGTTACTTCCCTTGATGAGGCAACACAAAAAGAGAAAAAATAGTAATTGAGAACTTAAGTGAACTAGTTTTTGCTATGATATGTAGAAAATATTGCATTTATCTCTGTTAAAAAGTTGGCTTGGAAATAGACTTCAACTGCTTAGAGTGGATTGTTGCGTATGGGTGCCTTACTGCAGGGAGTTATGGTTTACTCCACCTTCTGTCCTCAAGGCTTAGTTTTGCTTATTTAAGATGGGCGAAAATTATAACTGATGTTTAGTCACCAAGGAAGTTGATTGACTCATGTTAGCGAACAATCTCCAATGTGTTGTACGTGAATAAAATTACCATGGTATTTATGATTTATTATTTAAACATGCATGTGCGTATCTTTTTTTGGTAAATAAGTTTTTTTTTTTTTTTGAGAAGGAAGATATGTACATACAAAGTAGCAACCTTACATGATAATCAGAGATCAAATGAAAATGTAAACAACATTCTACCCATCCCTACTCAATCCCAGAACTACATCAGACATACTACTACTGCTGCCTTGCTACATTTCTATGGATAAGAGTCCCTATCCTTCAACACCCTAGCAGTTCTTGCATTGTTGATTCCTCTACAATGGACATCCCTTACAATTGCCCTGCTCAGCACCCCTTACAATTGCCCTGCTCAGCACCTCAATTCCCTTTTGTTTGTTTTGAAAGACTATACCATTCCTTTCTTGCCAAACTGCATACACACAACAGGCCAGCATCATTCCAAACACCTGGGCTTTTCAGATCTCCCTGTTGCATTCCTTGTAGCCCACTCAAGCTCCTTAGACCACTGCAGAGGTGCTCTTTGGATTTGCTACCACTTTAACATTTTCCTCTATAAGTTTCTGAGAATCTGCACAGAAAGAATAGGTGATCTCTAATCTCCTCAGCATCATCACACAGTAGGCAAGTAATGATATTAGTGATCTTCCATTTTGCAAGTCTGTCTCTAGTATAGAGTCGCCACATGAGCTTGTCACGACCCATTTTACTAGGCCGTGCGGGCACCTATCATATCCACCGCGATAGGCGAACTCTTATCGTAATATAATCAATTTAATTAAAGGTGGAAGAAATAAATATAGAATAAGTCTCAAATCATCTATATAAGATAAAGTGCGGAAATACTAAATACCACCCCATAGATCTGGCCTAGTCATACAAGAGCACTAACTAAATACTACAAGTATGAAAGATGATAAAGTCTCATAATACAACTGTCTCGAAATGTGAGTAAGACAAGTAAGTAAAGGAAAGAACATCCGGGCAGCAGCTGTCATCGTAGTCACCCTGGAATGACTCTACAGTAGCCTCGCCAGTCAGCCACGAAGGGAAAGAGTGGAACCTATCTAATACTCTGCATCCATAAAATAATACAACAAGCGTAGGTCAACACAAACAACAAGTACTGGTAGGTATCATAGGCCGACTAAGACTAGTTGGTAGATAAAAAGACATAAGGTACAAGAAACACAAGCAAACCATAGAGTACAAGTCATGCTCACAAGAAATCGACTCATAAAATCAATGCCTTGATGTAACATCTAGCCCTAAGTGAAACGGTTATCCAAGTATACCGAAAACCAAGTCTTATCAAGTCAAATCAGCACGTGGCCCACATCAATACAGTCCAAGAATATGACCAACACAGTATCCAAATCATAAGCAACCACAAAGGATAATCAAGAAATGCAATAAGGGATATGAATGCGATGCAATGCAATGCCTGTACTCTTGTACTCCGAAAGCGGAATACCTCCACGCTCGGCAGCACAACCATGGGGGACCTGCGAAGTCCAAGTACCGTCACTCTGCACACAGCTCAGATGATTCAATTATCAACCAGTGTCGTAATATCGATGTTCCATATTAGCCCCCTCTGCACACAGCTCAGAGGTGGCTTACCATAATCCATAATCAGCCCCTCCACACACAGCTTAGAGGTGACACACTATGTTCCATAATCATCAATGTCCCTTCTCATTTCCCTCAATAGTGCCAGTCACATAGTATAATAAGATGATATGAAATGAATACGGAACGATGCAAGTACAGACAATGAAGAATATCAAGTTCAAGTTGTGCCACACACACCACACCAATATCATCAACAAGTAATCCCAACAGTAATCATAATGAATTTTCAATTTTTCATAATAATAAGAGTCAACTATCTCACAATGTCTATACCAATAATGAGGTGTACACTAAGTACCAATATCAATATCAAGTAATTTCAAATTTTTGATTTACTCCCAAATCACAAACAATCCACCAATTTATACACAACGTACCAAAATAGGGTCCTGTGGAGTCTACAGGCCACTAGCCTGATCAAACAAGTCACAAGCAATACCAAACCCTAACACAACATCCAACCCAACTTCATACCCAAAGGTTTACATGAAATCTCCGATAATATCATCTAAATAGACCCTTCGCTAGTTGAAGTCTCACTACAAGGGTAAACCGTAACCTATCTGGTAGGCCGAGCAGTAATCTCAAGTCAAACTTGCACCCTTCCTTTACGTTGAGCCTCAAGATAATCAAAGTCTCTAAGAGTTTGCCCCAAGAAACCTATAGAGAAGCTCCCAAGATAAACCACTTTCGGAATAATAAATGAATGAAAAGACTTGGGGTTTTATATCATTAAATACTCCAGTCACTGCCCGTCGGCCGCTATAGCGGTCAGCCTACCGCTACGGCGCCACCGCTATTTCGGTCACCCCAACCGCTAAAGACCCGCCGCTATAGCGGTCACCCCACCACTATGGCACTCACCAGACACTAGAAAAAATTTGGTGTCTTTCAAACTTGAAATCAACACCCGAAATCACCCCGAAACCTTCCCGACCCAAACCAAATATGCAGATATACATAAACACACGCTACGAACACACTCGTGGCCTCGAAATTCCCAAAAGATGTCTCATTTTCCAAGTCAACTCCCCAACAGCCTAAAATCAACTTTACAACCCAAGCCCCAAAATGCATCCGAGTGCATTGGGAACCGAACCGAATATACATACAAGTTCTAAATGACTATTCGGACCTCTCGGAATTGACAGATATCCGAAAAAGATCTGTTTACCCAAAAGTCAACTATGAGTCACACGTTTTTCACTTAAAACCAAAATTTTTCAAAAGTCACATCAAAACTCACTCCAATGCCTAAGGAACTATGCCACCTATCCCCGCGGGTCAAAATGGTACTAATAAGGCTCGAGAACTGGTTAACGGGGAAAAGTGGTCAAAAACGCAATAACGATCGAACAGGTCGTTACAGAGCTACCAGAGTCAAGTTAAATATCCACTTGGGGCACCCAACATTGTTACAAACAAGCCTTCTCCAGCTGACCTTAGGTAGGCTATCCTATATGGCATTGTATATGGACTAGATTTTGAACTCCGAAAGCTGCTGAAATTCCATCTGTGTGTAGCCAGCTTTAGCCACTGTCTCCTTAGCCTTGAGAATCCTGTTGATTATCCAAGCAACCTGCTCGGGGTTAGCTTCCTCAATGGATTGATTTTTAATGTAGTAAGTGTGAAAATGTATTAAGTCTGAATCCATTGGATCCAAAGCCTATCCTTTTCTTGCAAAGATTCCAATAATGTTAACATATGACTTCTTGTTCCATTTCAGTATGTCTGTAACATTAAACCCACCAACACACTTACATATGGCTACATTTGCGTATCTAATATAACACAAGGTGGGATAAAAGGACTCTTAACACAAAAGGCGTAATGCACAGTAAAATCTAAATGTGTGCAATGTAGATCATTGAACGATTTGTGGTAGGGTGTGTTTTACCACAGTGATGACTGAAGGGAATATTTATTTTTGAAGCTGTTTTAAAATTGACTTTTTCTTCTATTTGGTTCAGAAGACAGATTTAAGAATTTAATGGCCATAGCAATTTTTTTTTTTTTGGAAACTGGTAACATTTGTATTGAATTCAGTACTTGGGTTGTCCTGGAAAAAACATATTTACCAAAAAGGAAGAAAGAAAGAAAAAAACTGCCAAAACTGAGACTACCATACTAGATAGAACCTAAAGCATCTAGAATTGTCTCTATCTCATTAGGGAAAAAAATTGTACACCAAAAGCAGAACAACAAAATACAGTTAAGCTTAATCTTCTACACGTTGCTACTCCTATTTTCAAAACATCTGTCATTTATTTCCTTCCATATAGTCCACCAAATACAAGCAGGAATGATCCTCCATCTATCTCTATTTTTAGAACCAAATCCGGCTTCCTCCCAACTGAAAAGAGTGTCACCAATCTTACTAGGAATTTTCCATGAGATGCCTCTCAGATTGATAAAAATCTGCCACAGTTGGTTAGTTACTTTGCAGTGCAGGAAAAGGTGTCTAACTGTCTCAGTATCCCTACCACACAAGAAACACGTATTGCATAAGGGGATTCCCTTATTTGCTAGATGGTCAAGAGTTACAACATCCTCATTAGTTAGGAGCCAAGTGAAACATGCCACTTTATATGGCACTTTAACTCTCCAAATATGTTTCCAAGGCCAGTTAGTAATCTAAGGTTCAACTTGATTTGGCTTGTTTTAGCTTTCCTTCACCTTATATATACCTTTGGTATTCTCATTCCACTATAAGCAGTCCTCTCCACTCTGTACTCCATGGAAACTTTCTAGATGCTTGTACAATTCAACCACTCTCGGATCTCCTAATCATTCAGATGTCTTCTAAGTACCAAATCTCATCCTTGTTGTGTCCACATTTCAGCTACTGTCTTGTGTTAGCGCCGGGACAGAGCATAAATATTAGAAAAATTGCCCTGTACGCTATCAGAATCCATCCACTTGTCTTTCCAGAAACAAGTCTTTTTTCCATTGTGGACCATGATATTAGACTGACTTTTGAGGAATGTCCAGAAGAACCTGATGGTTCTCCAAAGGCTAACACCATAAGGAGTAGTGACTTCTATTGTTACACAATTGTCCATCTCCCCATATTTGGTTTTTCCTATGTACAAAATGGAAGAGCTTAGGTATATATAAATATCAAAGAAACCGCATAATTATAAAGTGTGTACTCCTGTTTAAGTTGAATTTAGATAAGTTCCTTGAGTTGAGATTCAGTTTTCTATGCAAGTGTTTAGAGTAATGTAAAACACATGTTGTCTTTACTATGTTGTTATACCAAATCTGAATATGCCGGCTTCAGAGTTTAGGATTTTGCAAGCATTTCACTTAAATGAAGGGATTGGGCATATGGATAAATGCAAGCAGTTTGTAGTCTATTTGTTCAATCTTTCTGTCTTAGAGCAAACGCCCATTCAAGAAATGACTAAAATGATTCTGGTGAACATTAGCCATTTCTAGTTCTCCATCTCTGCTCATTTCTACGGTGCTCTTGTTCTAGATTCACCCCTCGGATTGAAGGGCCAAAAGCTGATCAGTGCGTGGAGAGTGGAGAACCTTAGAGCCCAAAGGGATAGGAAGCTGAAAGGTATGGTAGGGACAAGATCATGAGGATCTGGCAAGCTAAAAGAAAAGGAGCTTTTTTTTTCTTGGAAGAATGTCTAACTTTTCCCAGCTTTTCTTACCAAAGATCATGAATGACTTGTGTTATGGAATCCAAGTAAGAAAAGATTATCTTGTTCATCATTTATACTTTAAAATATTATGGGCAAATCAGCAACAGAAAGGAAAAAAAATGGGCAGCAGAAAGTATGGTGTCCAAAGACAAAAGTAGACACCAGGTAAAACAGTAGGAGAGTAAAATGTCATTTAATTCTCATCAAGACCACTGAACAAAAGGAAAAAAATGGATAAAAGATCTGTGCACTACAATGTTTTGTCTAGCTAACTGATTTATTCCTTTTTGTCTCACTTTAATTGTGCACAAGTATAATTTGTAGAGCATGAAGATATTTGGAAATTAAGTCCATATAGAAATTGTTAGAGCAAATGAAAGTGATGCATTCAATAGAATGTCTTTTACTTAATCTTTCCAAAAATAAACAGCATGTTATAGCGCATGCACAAGGGCTTAGAAGGAATACTCTGAAGCTTTTAATGAGTATCGAGTGAAGGTTTCACATCCCATTCATAAGAGTGTATAAAAGGGAAAAACAAAAAGGGTAGGTATTGTTAATCTCAAACTTGAAGACTATATCTTGCACCGGTTGCAGTACTTTTTGGCGGTGCGTGCTTTCCCTTCTTCTTTCAAGTTTTGTGATGTGTGCGTATGGAGCTTTGTTTCTGTTGCCTACTACATTCACAGTTCCACAGTTTCCTAAGTGAACTGCATTTGAGATAATTCCCATTTTCATATGAAATCTACACACATTTAATTGCAAAGTTAAATGTCGAGCTGTGAAAAGTCATTTTTTGGTTCTCAACTCTTCTTCCAAAAGGAAAACTATATAGCACTTTTTACCATTTTCAAAAAAATATACTATATAACAGTATATTTTTACTGCTATAAACTATATAACTGTCATAAAAAAATGTGTGTAAGGAATAAAAAGAGACTTTTGAATCTTGGGTTCTAAATTAAAGATGTGTGTAATATACTATAATGTTCTTTAGATCATGTGGTTTTAAACTTGTCGTGTAGGATGCTTGAATTGTCAGCTTATTAAATTTAGAAAGAGGGCACTCTTGAAAGTAAGACACTTGAATTGGAACGAAGGGAGTAATTTTTTAAAATTATTTATGAAGTTGCTATTCCTTCTATGATGGCTTCACATCATTTTTGAGATTTGCATTGCTAGTTTAAAGTTCTGATAAAGAAGGAGTGATTGTTGGAGGATGAGTTTCAGTTTAGAAGTAGCACAAAATGTAACGGGCTCAAATGGAGTGAACAGATATAGAGGATTCATATAGCCTGACCCAACTAGTTTGGGATTGAGGTGTAGCTATTTTTATGATGTTGCTAAAGTAAGGAAATGGTACTGGGACACTGGAAATGTAGTGGATTTTGTCAGTGCCGATCGACTGTGTTAGGGAGATAGTCCAGAAACTTTTATGATTAGCACAAGCTAGATGACGTGAATTGATTGCCAATATTGACTAGAATTCACAAAGATAATTCTATTCCTTAAGGATGCCATTTGGAAAAGTATAAAAATAGCAACTTGAGAACTCGAAGCTGACTATTTTGTGTTGTTATAGTGTTGGAAAGATTTCACTGCTATCAGTGGATCGTGCTGGGACACTAGAAATGTAGTGGATTTTATCAGTGCCAGTCAACTGTGTTGGGGAGATAGTCCAGAAACTTTTATGATTAGAATAAGCTAGACGACTTGAATTGATTGCCCATATTGACTAGAATTCACACAGATAATTCTATTCCTTAAGGATGCCATTTGGAAATGTAGAAAAATAGAAACTTGAGAACTCGAAGCTAATTATTTTGTGATGTTATAGTGTAGGAAAGATTTCACTACTCTCAGTGGATTGTGCTGGGAAACTGGAAATGTAGTGGATTTTATCCGTGTCAGTCGACTGTTTTAGAAGATAGTCCAGAAACTTTTATGATTAGCATAAGCTAGATGACGTGAATTGATTGCCAATATTGACTAGAATTCACAAAGATAATTCTATTCCTTAAGGATGCCATTTGGAAATGTAGAAAAATAGCAACTTGAGAACTCGAAGCTAACTATTTGTGTTGTTATAGTGTAGGAAAGATTTCACTGCTCTCAGTGGATCGTGCTGGGACACTGAAAATGTACACCTTGTTTGTTCTTACAAACAAATCCAAAGGTGTTTGGATTGTAAAAATAACTCAGAAAATTTTTAAAAGCGGCCCTCTTAAAATCATATTTAAAGACTCATAAACAATAAAATTAAAATTTCAAAATAAAACAAATCACAACTAAAATCGTTACCTAATCCAAATGCACATGCATTTGGAACACCAAGGGGCATTTGGTTGCGCAACACGTTCTGCCAGAATTAATTATCTCGGGATTGTTATCCCACCCTTCCATAGAGATACAAATAATACTACAATCCCGAGATTAGTTATATTGCAATTTTATTCCAAACAAATGCGAATAAACTCATCTCAAATTTAATCCCGAAATTAATTATCCTTATCCCTCATACCAAACGAGCTCCAAATGTTTTTTTCAAAAGAGTTCTCAAAGTGGACTTGTATTGAGTGCTTCTTTAAACAAAAGCATACTATGACTATCCTCATACTACAAGGGGTTTAAATTAAACATAGGTAAAACCTCATGGAATAATGTGAAATTATCCATTTGTTTATTCTCGTTAATCGCGATCCTTAAGGAGAAAGAAACTTTAAACTTAAAAAATCCCCAATTTCATTACAAAACCCCTGGCAAAATCAAGAAATCCTAGAAAATGATCAAATCAGTAGTGAGCATGTATCGACCATCTTCAATAGGCCAAATGTAGCCTTAAATCCACTAAATAGGGAGATACAACAATGGTGAGGAGTAAGAGTAAAGGTTAGGAACAACAACTTAGACCAAGCATTACTTTTTATGCAGAGGAAAATGCAGTCTAGTGGAATGGAAAGGTTGATTAAGCGTGAATTGTTACATCATATTAAAAACTCAGAGAAGCGGGTATTGACTCGTAAGATTCTTGAACGTAAAATCCGTTCTCAAGAACTCATTCGTAAGCTCAAATCCATCCTCATCAAGAAAGTCAGGTAACAAATAACAATTAAATTTTAGTATCCTAGTATTCCTTATTCCAAGTTTTCTATTACTATTTATTGTATCTTTATGCTTCAATTTTCTTACTATCCTGTTGTTGTTACCGTGTATGTTTTCATATTTTTTTTGTTTCTGCTTTACTTGAGCCGAGGGTCTATCGGAAACAACTTCTCTCTATCTTGCCAAGGTAGGGGTAAGGTATGCGTACACTCTACTCTCCCTAGAGCCCACTTTGTGGGAAGACACTAGGTATGTTGTTGTTATTGTTGTCCCTGCGTCTCAATTTAAGCTGCCTCCAATAACTCAATGGGTTGTTGCAACTTCTATGTTACTTTTTGCAATAGATACTTCAATTGTTGCAACAACTTAAGTTGTTGCAACAAGCACTGCAGTTATTTCATTTTGTTACAGTTTGGTATGTACTGTCATGACCATTCTGTTAAAACAATATCTTCAGGTACCTGGGACACCATTAATGGGGGACTCAATAAAAATAGGGGTTGATTGTCATGGTGAATGGGTCGAGAATAACCATCAATTTATTTGGCATCGGAAGGCTGGTGACATTGTAGAGACGATAGTGATAACTGTCCAAAGAGAGTGAACGACATGTTGAGTCAGGCAAACCGGGAAGAAGGAGGACAAAGAGGAGGTGTGGAGTCGGAAAATCATTTCCAATGAGGAGAAATAAATGCTCCATATGCAAGACTTTGGAACAAGAGAACTACATGCCCAGACCGAAATGCTTCATAGTTGTTAATCTTGCACTGTATTGTAATAATAAGTATTGTTGTTGACGTTTGCAAACTTTGTTGTATGACATTTTAATGTTGTTTTTCTTTCTTGTAATGTTAAATTTGTTGTTGGTGTTTGTGAAATTAGTTTATATGATAATGTTGATCTTGTTCATATCACAAATGTACGTATTAACAAATTGCTAAACAATTTCCAACAAGTAAGAAATCTATTGCAAAAACTTTGTAACTTGTTGGGGTTTTTTTCAACGAGTGACAGGACTTGTTGCAACAAGTATGTATGTGTTATGCTATTTTCAACAAGTGTCACGGCTTGTTGCAATAACTAATAACTCATTCTCTATTGAAAATCCGTGGAACAGTTGCTAACAAGTAACACATCTGTTGCAGCAACTAAATTACTTGTTCGTGTTTTTCCAACAAGTGACACGACTTGTTACAACAACTAGGTTGGTTGTTTGATTTTTTCCAACCAGTGGAAAGACTTCTTGTGCTTTTTCCGACAAGTGATATGACTTGTTCAACAACAATGTTATTGGTTGCAACAAATACTCTTATTTTTGTGTGTGGAAGAGAGGTTGTTTCCGATGAACCTCAGCTTAAAAAAAATATCCAAAGCAGGCTTAAATCAAATAATCCCTCTGTTCTCAATTTATGTGGCGCGCTTTCTTTTTTAATCTGCCCTAGAAAAAGTTGGTCTCTCTATTATAGAAACAATTTAACTTTATGAGATTTATTTGCAGTGATATAGATATCTAAGACGTGTTTTGGACCATTTCTTTTATAATTTTAAAAAAAAACTATAAATTGGGATAGAGGCAAGACTTTTTTTTTTATATATATATACTACAAGGGGTTTAAATCAACATAGATAAAATTGCATGGAATAATGTGCATTTATCCATTTGTTTAATCTTGTTGATCACGGTCCTTAAAGGAGAAAGAAACAAGTAATACCAAAAACTGCAGATAACTTGGGGAAAAAACGCCAATTTCTGGACAAAACCCTATTAATGTTCAGGTCAGTGGTGAAGCAAGCAACCATTTTCAATAGGCCAAATTGGGAGCTACAACAATGGCGAGTAATAAGAGTGAAGGTTAGGAACAACAACTTAGACCAAGCATTGTTTTTAATGCAGAGGAAAATGCAGTCTAGTGGAACGGAAAGGCTTATAAAGCTTGAGCAGTTACACCATATTAAGAATTCGGAGAAGCGGGTATTAGCTCGTAAGATTCTTGAACATAAAATACATTCTCAAGAACTGGCTCGTAAGCTCAAATCCATACTCATCAAGAAAGTTAGGTATAAATAACAATTAAAAAAGTAATTTTTAAAAATTATTTGTGAAGTTGTTATTCGGTGGGTGTGTTTGGTATGACGGAAAATATTCTCCAAGTAAATATTTTCGGAAAATAAGTGATTTTCCTACTTGTTTGGCACGCAAGTTGGAAAACATCATTTTTAAGAGCATTTGCATATATTCAAAACAAAGTAATACTCCTTCCGTTTTAATTTGTTTGTCGGGTTTTGACTTGACACGGAGTTTAAAAAAGTAAAAGGAGGTCTTAAACTAGATATATTTGGAATGTACCAAAATATCCTTTAATCTTGTAATCTTACACATTTCGTGTGGAAAGTTAGAATTAAAGAGTTGTCGAGAAAGAAAGAGGCATTCGTGTTGAAACCGACTAAAAATAAAGTAAGACAAACAAATTGAAATGAGAGGGGGTAATTTTTTTAATTATTCATGACATTGCTATTTAGTTTATATGGGGTTCACATCATATTTGAGTTTTTCATTGCTGGTTTAAGGCTGGGATAAAGAATGAGTGATTGTTGTAGGATAAGTTTCAGTTGAGTAGCATTATTGGAATAAAACTTGCGCAAATGGATGGAAATAGATATAGAGTAGTCATATAGCCTAACCCAACTAGTTTGGGATTGAAGTGTAGGTGTGTTTATGATGTTGCTAAAGTACGCAGATGGTACTGGGAAGACTAAGTGTAGTCGAGCTAAATCTAGTGATCATTAGAGTGATTTGATGTGAACTACTTGAACCAACCATATTTAGTGGTCAACAAACTGATTCAATGCTATTTAGTGATTAATAATGCAAAATGTCGCAACAGATGAGGAAGTTGTGGCAATAGATTCCTCAGGTGTTGCAACACCTTCAGCAACTGTTTGATTTTTCCCAACAAGTGAGGAATCCGTTGCAACAAATTCCTCACCCGTTGCAACAGCTTCAACAACTGTTGGATTTTTTTTAACAAGGTGAGGAATCTGTCGCAACAAATTCTAAAAGCAATTGTTTGATTTTACAGGTTATGAATATGTTGCAATAGTTTCCTCATCTGTTGCAACAACTTCCTCATTTGTTTCAACTGCTTCAACAACTGTTTGATTTTTCCAACGGGTGAGGAATCTGTTGGAACAGCTTCCTCATCTGTTACAAACTTCCTCATCTATTGCAACAGTTTCAACAATTGTTTAATTTTTTCCAATAGGTGAGGAATCTATTACAACGACCCTGTGACTTGTTTAAAACTACTGAACATAATTTCAACAATTGAAATACATAGTAAAACATATACTCCCTCTGTTTCAATTTGTTTGAACCTATTTCCTTTTTAGTCCGTGCCAAAATGAATGACCTCTTTCCTAATTTGGAAACAAATTCACTTTATAAATGATTTACAGTCACACAAATTTTCAAGGCTTATTTTGAACCACAAGTTTCAAAAGTCTTCCCTCTTTCTTAAATGTAGTGCCTAGTCAAATGGGTTCATATAAATTGAAACGGGGGGAGTAATATACTGGTATTGAACACAAATTAGATATATATATATATATATATAGTTTATCATCCACCATAATCCACAAAGAACATAAAATACGACTTAAAATTGTTATATCCTGCATTTTCGAACGTCGAATTATTTGTAAGCTGAGGTGGGGCCCACACGTCAAGATTTTTTTTGGGACATGTGACAAATTATATGAATCACATATGTGAAGTTAAACACAACTCAAGAAGGTCCCTTGGGCCAAATCAAAGTGGAAGCTCTCCAAAAGGACAATTTAAGGAAGCATTTTCGGATGATCTGACTTCTAGGGGCAAAAACGGTATTATAAGTTTGAAATTTGGGAAAATGTCCAGAAATAAAAGTTGTAGATAATTGAATTATCTTTCCATCCATAGGTCGTAGGCCCTCATACGATATCGGGATCAAAAGTTATGACCGTTTTACTGAACGAACATCCAGTCAGAAATTTTAACCCTGCGCGAACGCGCCCAGAGGGGGCGCGAACTCGCAGAAGGAAATCATTTAACTCTACGCGATCGCGCCAGAAGAAAGCGCGATCGCGATGAGCACTTTTCCAGCTCCTTCTGGCAGCTTCCAAAACAATTATAAAGAGGGGGAGACCCTCTCATCTTCAGTCCAAAACCACGAACACCACCCCAAAAATCCCAGAAAATTTCCCAACTTTCCACCACCAAATTTTAGCCCAAACCAGGTATAATTTCCCAATTTCAGTCCGGATAGCGTATAGTTTTCACTGCAGAATCGTATGGCAGTGCGTTGTGGCATAAAACTAAGGTGAAAAAGGGAAGATACAACAATATTAAAAGGAGAAAGGTATGAATCGCTTCCTATTTGTGTTAATACTAGTTTATTTACGAAGAAGACGCGATTAAATAATTGTATACTGAGTTAATTACTTATAAAAGTTGGAAAACAGCGTGTGGGCTGTTTTATGGAATATGTTGATATGAAAAAGGATATTATTGATGTTGGTATTGTTGTTGTGTTGTTGACTGCTGAATTAAAAATTCGGGCTAGGCATATAAGCAGGGGAGATGCTGCCCAAATTTCTGTAGACAAATAGTGAATTAAAGAATGCTAAAAGTCTTATTATTGACAATTGGTAAATGTGACCATTTGTAGATTTTGAGCGAAACGGGAATTGAATTTGGACAAGCGTAAGACGCAGCTAAGGTATGTAAAGTCTTTCCCTTCATTCTTAGGCATGTTCTGAACATAATAGGCTCGGCCGCGAGCCTTAAATACGACTCCGTTCCTCGGAATTCGATATGGAAATCTGCTTCAATTCCTTCAGTAAGATTGAAACTATGTCCTTATAAAATATCTTTAAAGTATGCTTTTGTACGAAACCTTCCTAAACGGAGTCGGAATACTTTCGAATGATTATGGATGACCTCATAAGGTCTTTTATCAGTAATTTATGTATCTTGCCTCGAGTTGGTCCGAGGTGGGCCCACGGAGCCCCGATACCCCGTGAATGATCTAAATTGCCTCATTTCCGTCCGTTTTTCACAGGCAACATCTGAACTATCATTTTGAACATAATATGACTGTTTTTATATAAATCTCACAATATGGTTTTGATATCTGAAAATCTAGTTCGGGTTATGATCTGTCGTGCCTCCCCAAGTGACGTGTAGGTGCGTAGTTTGAAAACTATCTGAATACTTTGATTCGATCTGCCAGTTGGCCTATTTCTGTTCCGTTGAATCTGTACGACAATCTGTACGTATGTGGTTTTTCATTAATCAGTTCGTGCATGTGCTATGATTCCTTTCACCGGATCCCGGGCCGGTATGTATATCGTGCGGATGGGCCGCCGAGCCCCATATGTGAATTCCGAAGTATGATGTGTCCGGTTTCGGGGTACTGTGGTATATGTCCGTCCCCGATTACCGAGGATATATTATGAAGTATGATGTGTCCGGGCTCGGGGTGCTGTGTTATCTGTCCGCCCCCGGGTACCGTGGTTATGTTATGATGTATGACGGAGATCGGAGAAGAATTTCTGATATATGTTGTGTTGTGGTGTCAATGGCAGGAGTGGCGACCACGTTCCTGTACCCTATATACGATTTTGTCTGTCCGTCTGGATTATGTGTCCGACTGGTTATGATTCTGTCTGTCCGTCTGGATTATCTGTCCGACTGGTTATGATTCTGTCTGTCCGTCTGGATTATCTGTCCGACTGATTATGATACTGTCTGTCCGTCTGGATTATCCGTCCGACTGGTTATGATTCTGTCTGTCCATCTGGATTATCTGTCCGACTGGTTATGATTCTGTCTGTCCATCTGGATTATCTGTCCGACTGGTTATGATTCTGTCTGTCCGTATGGGTTTGGATTTTGTATGTCCGTATGGATTTTGATTCTGTCTGTCTGGACCATGATTCTGTCCGTCTGTCGGGACTATGGCTCTGTCCGTTCGGCTTATGATTCTGCCTATTATATTTCTGTGCTTCTGGTCCAGATCATGATTATGTTTGATATATTTCTGCTTTACATACTCGGTACATTTTTGTACTGACCCCCGGTTCTTCGGGGGCTGCGTTACATGCCCGCAGGTACAGACGCACCTGGAGATACGCCGCCAGTTTAGGGCATCGGTTCTGTAGTTTGGAAGAGCTCCCTTTGATCCGGAGCGTGTACTTTTGGTATATATCTTTTGTCTTCTGTATTTTCTATATGTATGGTTACTCTGGGTACGGCGGGGCCCTGTCCCGTCATCTGATTATGTATGTCTGTAGAGGCCTGTAGATAGATATGTGGGTTACGGGTTACATCTGTTCAGGTAGGTACGAACGATCTTGCGACTCCGTATGTATGTTAGCCTCATCGGCTTATCTGTGGATTTCAGTATGTTCAGGTTTGCACATGTGTACGCGTGCCGTATCTGTATTAGCTCGAATCTGTAAACACTTATTTTGAAAACAAAATTTTTTTGTATAATACGCCAATTCTGATAAGTAAGTACGTATGGGTATCCAGTTAGGATACCAATCGCGGCCCATGGGTTTGGGTCGTGACAAAAATAATTGTTCGTCAACCCAAAAAACACAAATTAGATATAATTGCCTTATGACCCCAAACAACATAATCAAAGAAATATAATCTTTCCACATGGTACGGACAATCTCTTCACGTCGAACATGAATCTTGTTTTGCAAAATTTAAAATAATAATTATTTTTTTACAAAATATAAACTTATGGGTCAAGTTTTACATTTAAAAATTTTGAAATCACAATTTGAAATTTGAAATTTTACTTTTTGGAGAATTTGAGATTTAAAGTTGGAGTTTTGTGCAAATTTTATAAACAAAATGTTGATTTCAAATAAAAACTTGAAATTGGTCCCAAATCCTATGGTCAAACGCCTACAAAGTCTCACTCGCCTCAAAGTAATTTCCTCCAACCTACCGCTGCCTAATTCTCCTCCTGAACGACTTCCAATCACCTCAATCTATGCAAAATATCGAACAATGTGTCAAATTAGGTTAGGAGTAGGTGGTCCGTATCCACAGTTTTGAAAAAAGTCAAAGTCAAAATCAACCCTTAGTCCACGTCAAAGTCCGAAATCGATTACTTGGACGGGTATGAGTAAATTATTGGATCATGTTTCTACTTTGAGTGAATTAGCTAGGTCAAATTGAAAAAATCTTAATTGGGAAATTGATAGGGGGTGATTTTACCCATTTTATCACTGTATTTTACGAAGTAATAGTTGATATTTGATAGACTTTTTGACTAAGAGAAGCTCAAAGTTATACTATATGATATCAGGCTCAAGTAATATGAAAAACGGCATATATGCAAAACTAATTTATTTAGCCATTTTAACTACGTAATAAAAAGTATCTGTAATACGCAACATCAAATGATATCATTCGAGCTGGTTAATAATTAAGCTCATATTTCAATAGAAATTGAACCGAATCCCTAACTGATTGGTCTTAATTCCTCTACTAAATTAATAGCATTTCATTAGCGGTAACGTAATCTAATATTTGTGATATATCTCATTCGAAATATCACTGTCTTTGCGTTTCGATATATCTCTTTATATATGCATTACCACACAAGGTAAAAAGCAAAGTGGATATGGGAGATTTTATTTATGCTAGTTGTTAGATATTTGCAATAGTGACTAGTTGATATTTGATATTTGAATGAGAAAGAACCGAAGGGTTCACCACAAAGGAATATACGGGGGAGTGGATGAGATTCTTCCGCCTTTAATTAGAGATTTTGGGTTTGAATATTGCAACTGATAAATTTCTTTCGCAAGTGTGCTTATCCTTTAACAGGACTAATACGGTGTGAATTCCAATTAGTATGACCGTAAATATCAAATAATAGATGGTTTATCAAAATCAACCTAAATAATAAATAGTTACCCATCCAATTGCTTAAATTAAAAAATAGCTGATAAATATACGATATATGTATATTTCATATATAATATGTACATGACCATATATAATTAGCGTATAATTTATGCATATAGATTAGAAAACGTAAATAATGAGATATGCCGGCTATCTAAACCTGGCAACCGGTTCCAACCGGAACCGGACCGGTAACCGGTTAGGGAACCGGCCGGTTCCGGTTAAAAAACCGGAACCGGTTAACCGGTTCCGGTTTAACCGGTTTCGGTTTACCGGTTTGAAACTCCAAACCGGAACTGGTCCGGTTTGGAGTGGTTAAAACCTTTTTTTTTTGTTTTTTGTATTATATATATATATATATATATATATATATATATATATATATATATATATATATATATATTATAGTATTTATTAGTAAATTGTAGGTATATTTACATATGTTATACAACTTTATAATTAAAGTTTAAATATTTACTGACTAACAGGCTAATAGCAAGTCGGCAATACAAAATAGTGCTTTTCGTATACATATATATGTATAACTTACTATACTTATATATATGTATAACTTAATATATATATATATATATATACTATATATATGTATATATATGTACTATATACTATATATACTCAATATATATATACTATATATATTTATATACTATATATACTATATATACTTAATATATATACTATATATATTTATATACTATATATACTTATATATATGTATAACTTAATATATATACTATATATACTTATATACTATATACTATATACTATATATACTTACTATATATATATATATATACTATATATACTATATAAGTATATACTTATATACTATGTATACTATATATACTTATATACTATATACCATATATACTTAATATATATACTATATATATTTATATACTATATATACTTATATACTATATATATTTACTTATATACTATATATACTATATATACTTATATACTATATATACTATATATACTTATATACTATATATACTTAATATATATACTATATATATTTATATACTATATATACTTATATACTATATATATTTACTTATATACTATATATACTATATATACTAATATACTATATATACTTATATACTATATATACTTAATATATATACTATATATATTTATATACTATATATACTTACTATATATATTTATATACTATATATACTTATATACAATATATACTATATATACTTATATACGATATATACTTATATATGTTTAAGTATACTGTATAACTTATATATATATATATATATATATATATATATATATATATATATATATATATATATATATATATATATATATATATATATATATATATATTATAAGTATATTCTTAGTATACTTTAGGTATATTCCTAACTTAATAAAAGTAAAAATATGAACACAAGTAAATAGAAGAAAGCTCAATGAGCCATATATTTTATTCATTCTTGGATAACATTTATTTGCAAGTTGTATTTTGTTTAACTTGCAAATAATACATGAGTTGTACAAAAATAGTAGAATAATAAAATCACCAATTTTGAACCATTTCGTTAATTTCCCCCACGTCATATTCGGTCATGGAAATATCTTCAAAGTCTTCCATTTAGTCCGGTCCACTAGCTATCAAATCTTCAATTTCTTCCTCTTCGCCTTCCTCCGCTTGTAAGTTTTGGTTGCGTCACTCCGATCTAATCCAATCGCGAATGCACACTAGTACTTGCAAGCTAAAGCCGGATAATGAATGTCTATGGTCTCCAATTTGCAGTCTTCTTTGGCTAAATGCGCTCTCCGAAGCCACGGTTGATACTTAAACCGTAAGTGTCACGACCCAACCCCGTAGGCCGTGACTAGTACCCGATCTGGGCACCCAAACACATCTATCCAATGCTATCTCAAATGTTATCAAACGCATTCAAGTATAAAGCAGAAGCCGCCAAGGCTATATTTCAAATTTAGGTAATTTCCAGAAAATTTTTGGCAGAGTTTCATTTGTTTTACAGACTATCCAAAATAACCCTGCGCACAGAAAATACCAACAAAGGCCACACCGGCCAACAAAGCAACATATAAACATATGCGGACCGGCCGCCGCGGCGAATGGGATCGCCCCAAACACAACATATACACACATTCGTACAGAAAGACCCTAACCCACAAACATGTCCACAGACCTCTAAACAGACCGACAGAACCATATGACGGGACAGGGCCCCGTCGTACCCCTGAATGATATACATATATACAATAGCAGAAGTCTGCACCAAAATATAGGCTCTGGATAATAGAGCACTCCAAACTAGCAGAATAAGATCCTAAGCGGGCGGATCAGCAAACCTGTCGTATGTACCTGCGCGGCATGAAAACGCAGCCCTCGAAGAAAGGGGATCAGTACGGAATATGTACCGAGTATGTAAAGCATGGAGTACAGAAAATAAAACCATAACTGGGCAATAGTACAGAATTAAATATATAATCCAAAATTACCGAAGTGCTATTTCCAGATCACAAATTGTGTATACAGATTTCGGATGTCAGATAATGCGGGCCCGAAATATCATATTATATAAGCTGAAGTCACATGTCAGAAGAAATATGGCCCCAGAATGTTAAAATGCTTGTTTTTCAGACACGGAGCACGTATACCGACATCATAGGTCAGAAGTAGTTCAGAGGTTACAGAATGCCTGATCCACAAACATATAGTATAATGCTGACATCATATATCAGAAGAGATATAGGAAATGAATAGCTTACCAGATTATCAGAGAATTTGCTTTCAAATCATAAATGACGCATATCAGAGTCATGCATAGGGCACAGGAACGTGGTCGCCATTCCTGCCTTTGGCGCCACAACATATCATATTTCAGAAGATTTCATATCTCCGAACATCTCCGTCCCATAACACATCATATCATAACCACGGTAACCCCGGGGACATATCACACGTCGGGGAACCGGACACATCATACTTCGTAACATATACACGGTAACCGGGGACGGACATATACCACAGTACCCCGGAACCGGACACATCATACTTCGGAATTCATATATGGGACCCGGCCCCCCGACAAAGGACTCGGCGACCCATCTGCACGATACATACCGGCCCGGGATCCGGTGAAAGGGATCATAGCACATGCACGAGCAGAATAGTGAGTAACTAAATGCACATAAATCGAGACTCGATAGAATGATCGAACGTGCCATCAGAATGTTCATAGCAGGTTATTTAAACAGAATGCTTATATCAGAACATTTATGTCAAAATACTTGTGTCGAAATACTCATATCAGAATACTTATGTACAATTACTCGTATCGGAGTTAGTATGTGAAAGTTACGGACATTTTAAAGCAAATCCATACGACAGATCAGTTCGAAGGAATCGAACGGTAGTTATAATGTACGTATACCTTTTGGATAGCACGATAGATTGTGTCGAAACAAAACCTATGGAATTAGTTTTTTGCATATCAAAATATATTATAAGACTCATCCGAATAATCAGACGTACTATCAGAACATTCGTAACAAATTACTCAAACAGAATACTCGTATCCGCATACTTATGTCGGAATGCTTATATCGAAGTACTTATATCAAAAAGGGCATTTCGAGTGTCAAATCGTAATGATGTAGTCGGACAGGATTATAGTAAGCGTATGTCGGATATCATAATGAGTTACGGGAAAATAATCCTCCTTGGGTCGTTTTCACATTCCAAAATAGTTTACAAGACTCAAGGGAATCATTAAAACAATTTTCCTTTAGTAGTTAGAAACATAGTTGAAACGTTTCATTTTATATTATTCGAAAATAAGGCAACCGTACAACAAGAGGCAACGCGGGAATAGTGGGAAACTGATTGCAACACAAAATTTCATACTTTTACAGAGACTCAATAAAGTATTTAGAATAAGTATCCTTATTAGTTAAGACGTTTCCTTTAAAATCGCTTGAAGTCAAGTTACAAATTGCAATAAGGGTGGAATCGGAAATAGTGGGCCCACCTCGGGCCAGCCGAGGTGGCGGACACAAATTATGTGTAATAGACTTTATGGAGTCGCTTACGAGAGTTTTTAAGGTAGTCGGATTTAATTTACACAAGTTCTAGGTATTTAGAAAATTTTCCTAGCCATTTGCAACATCATTAGTTCAATTCCACTGAATGGGAAAGCGGCAAATTTAGGCGCGGATTCCGAAGAGTGGAGTGGTCCCCGAGGTCCAAATTCAAACCTAATACATCTAGGACATGCCAAGAGAAGGAAAGGTGGAGCTTTACATACCTTTTTTGCCTTTTACGCTCGCCAAACCAAAAAACCTCGTTTCGTCCGAAACCTACAAATGGTCACATTTACCAAATGTTACTATAAGGCTTTTGGCATCCAATCTTGAATTAGTACTTGTCTACCGAATTTCGGCAGCACCTCCCCTATAAATACGACACCCCGAGAATTCAACTCGGCCAAAATAATTCAACAACAACCCAACAACAACACTAACAACAACAACAATCACAATCAATTACAATATGTCACAACTAGGCTTCTTTCCAACATAATGCAATAGCTTTCATTCCGACTTCGCATTTTCAAATCAATACCAACATGATCATATTCATTACTAATCAAGATCATTACAATATAATTCAGAAGCATTTCATATCATTTATACAATATATATTCACAAGGTATACGAAATATACAAATTTTTCACCAAAGCCATAATTCATCCAAAACTTCTAATCTTTAACATACTTATTCATAACATGTTTCCATCTTCTAATTTCATCTACAACCATCCCAACTTGCACCTTAACGACTTCATTTCCATAATATCATGAAATTATACTAAGATGGCCTATTCTTCTACATTCCATTTTAATGCCAACTTAAACCATTTTGCCTTCACTTACATTGCAAGGATCACAACAACACAACTAACATATTAAACAACATTAATCCATTTTCATTCCAACTTCAATGTACCACACGGCCATACCCTATATTTCCAACTTCCACCAAATTCATTCAACTTTCATTTCCAATATGAATCCCATCATCACCTCAACTAGAATACAACACAAAATTCAACACATCTTAACTACACAACCATGCACATACACGGCCACATATATACATACACACCCACTTTGCAAACTTCTATATTTCTATAGTTTCTACTCATTTCCATACACTACAACACAAACAAACCTTCATAACATAATAAAAAGGAATTGATTCTTACCTTTTTCTCCAATCTTCTTCACTTAGCTAGGGTTGGTATTTTGCACCAAAGAGTGATTCTTTCCTTCCAACAATCATACCATGTTGAAGAGGGCCTTCAAATTAGTAGTAATACATGAAGAAACAATTTTTTGAACAAGATTTGTTGGTCTTCTTTTTCTCCTCTCCTAGCCGAAATTACTCCTCTTTTGATGCTCTCCTCTTCTTTTTTTTTTCTTTCTTGAAAGTTCTAATGGCTATGATCAATATATGACTCTTAAGTCATATTAAGCACATGGAAAAATTAGTTCATATGGGCCTTGGGCCATGGCCTTGGCCGGCCACCCCTCTTGGGCCCTCTATTACAATTTTTTTTTTCAAGCCCAATTACTTGTGGCTAATTTTGTAATTCCCGAAACTAATTTCCAAAGTTCCCAATTTTGCCCTTGGCCTTCCTCTACATTTCCACTTCAATACTTTTCATAAACAACATATATATTTTCTACAAGCAAAATATAGCCTTATTTCTTACAAGCCAACATTATTTCAAATTTCCCGAATATGCAAAAATACGGGATATAACAGTAAGGATATCTCGAGCCATTCTTGAAAGTACTGGATAGCTTGCCTTGTACTTCTTCCACCATGCTAAGACGTCTAAATCATCTTGTTGGTTGATATCCACATTTGGCTGCATCAAATAAAAGTTATATTCATCAAAGTTTGCAGTAGAAGAAGAAGTTAGCTGTGAATGTAAGACTTTTAAACCCGACAAGCCCTTTTTGCTACTCTGAGAAGTAGTAGGGCGTGGAGCAACGGGTGTAGCACGTTCTTCCAAACTAGAATAATTAGTAAAAACTCTTCTAAACTCATCATCAATAGCGAGATCAGCTTCAGCTAAAGATGGTTGAACTCCCTCTTCAATTTCTAAAAATGTATAAATTTGACTAACCAAATTTTTAGTAAAAGACAGTTTTAAACAAGGATTTAAAAGGGAACCCAATATAAATAAAGTTGGGATGGGAAAAAAATACTTCTTAAATTTGATTATCATTTCAAAAATAGCCACTTGATAATCGGGTTTATATTTATACTCTTGTAAAACTCTAGCTATTTCCGCTAAGTAGGCTAAAATTCCGGTTACCATGGGATAGAATTGTCTAGAAAAAGCAAGAGTTGCATTATAAAAACTTTCTAAGAGTTCAATACATTCTTTAACATCTTCCCAATGCGCATAATTTAACCAATCATCACTATCAGTATTATATTTGTTGTGAACTTGTTGTATGGGAATCCTATACTCATATGCTTGTTGTAGCATAATGTAAGTGTAGTTCCACCTAGTCTCAATTTCTACTTGAATTTTCTTAGGTCTAAGGTTATTTTCCATACAAGCATTCTTAAAATCTCTAATTCTTCCCCTATTAGCATTACAAAAAAGAAACGCAACCGCATCTCTAACTTTTTGAACATAATCATCAAAATGCGCAAGACCATCTTTAACAATTAAATTTAAAATGTGACAACTACATCTTACATGAAAAATATTTCTTAGCGGAGGGTTTAGTTCTCTTTTTATAAGACCTATCGCCTTTGTATTATTAGAAGCATTATCTAAAGCAATACAAAGTGTTTTTCTATAAATGTTAAAAAATCTCATAATAGTAGACATTGAATCAGCTAAAAAATTTCCATCGTGACGACCTTTTCCTTCGTCATATAAAAAAGCTATAATTCTTTTTTGCATAACCCAGTTGTCATCAACCCAATGACATGTAATAGCAAAAAAATCTAACTTGTTAAGACTAAGACTCAAATCAGCGGTAAGACAAACATTACAATTTAAAGAATTAAATACATGGCGCAAATAAAATCTATATTTTTTAAACAAATCTATAACATCGGCTCTACAAGTACTTCTAGGAATACCCTCAAATAACGGATTATAACAACGTTGAATGTAAGTAACAAACCCCAAACCCGAGGGAAAGGAAAATGGTAAACAATCATAAGCTACCATTTTAGCTATTTCTACGCGTTCTTTTTTCTTGTCATACTTAAAATTTCTACCGGTTCGTGGGTCTATCGTCATTTGAATCCCCCCACATTTGAACATGTTTGCTCTCCCCAAATATCCATATGTTTGGTTCTCATATGAGCATTTAGTGTACCCGTTCCACCATCTTTACTAGTTCCTTGCTTAAAACTAAATACTTGTCTACATATGTTACATGTAGCTGATTGGTTTTCCCTATTCTTAGTCATAAATTTCCAAACTTTAGCTGTTGGATTATGAGTTCTAGGCGGTTTGTCTTGTGTATGTGATTGTGCAGGACATGTATCTCCTATGAGATTTTCGGGGGGTTGTGTTTCATCATCATCATCTAAGTCTTCATCAAAAGTGTCGGTAAAATGTTGTTGCATTGCCTCATGACCTAAAAGTGGATTATTTCCACCAACATCAATACCTAAATTAGGTGTTTCTTCCACAAATGTTTCCTCATTAAGCGCACCCCTAACAATACGACTACTACTACCGGCACCACGTCTTAATCTCTTAGACATTATTAAATAGAATTAATTTAAATCACAATCAAATAAATCACAAGAAAATAAATTACAACAAATTAAATTGCTAGAATTAAATTGCGTAAATTAAATTGCGAAAAATAAATTACTAGAATTAAATTGTGAAAAATAAATATAGAGTTGGAACGAAGGTACCAAATTGCCGGATTAATTTTCAACAAAGTGAAGGCGGCTAGAATTGCAAATCCACCTAAGTTACTTCGGATTGTTGCAAAATCACCAACTCCACCAACAATATTATAATTGCAAAATTAATAATTGAAAGTTGAAACTATAATAAGACTTTGTGGCTAATTATTGCAAAGTAACTATAATTGAGAGATTGAGATTTGAGAGAAAGATGAAGAAGAGTGAATTGATGTGAATTAAAATGAAAATGAAGAAGGGTTTATATAGGGGTAGGGATGGGTTAAAGTGTTAAAAAAAAATTTGGGACCCAAAAATTAACAAAATGACCGTTTGGCAACGGCCATTTTTGCAAATGGACCGTTGCCAACGGTCCATTAACGGACACTGTGCGGCCCAACGGCTCTTTTTTTTTTTTTTTTTAAATTTTCACCGATTTAACCGGTCCGGTTCCAGTTTTACCGGTTTAACCGGTTCCGGTTTCCAAAATATCGGAACCGGACCGGTAAAATTTTACACAGTTAACCGAAACCGGTTAACCGGTTCTACCGGCTCCGGTTTAACCGGTCCAGTTACCGGTTTTAACCGGTTAAACCGAACCGGTTAACAGGTTTACGGCTATCTATGTAAAGATTAAAAAAAGGACAGAATCAAATCAATTTGGTGACAAATGATACGAAAGAGGCCTCAAAACATTCCAAAACGTGGCTAATATTCGTATTTAGCATCAAAATGGTTCCAAACTTCGAAAAGGGCAAATCTAATAATAATAAAGTGGCATCTCATGCTCTGGATTTCAAGTGCCTTTTAATTGTCCGCCATTTGAGCATAGCTGGGGCTCACCACTGTTTCAAAAGTATGCTACAAATACTGCTTGAGATCAGCAATAGACAATAGTAGCTAATCACAGCTCTGTGCAGGCCTAGGATTTGTTCTTTTAAAATTGGTGAGATATTGCTCTTACTCTCCAAGGCGTCAAATGCAATTGTACGGAGGAATTCACTCAACACAATTGTCTGATATAAACAAAATTAGTAAGGTGATTGATTAAGCTTAAAAGATATTCAACTAGGCTTATAAATATTTTAAATTTATCTATATGGTCAATAGAGATCAAAAGTCCTTATAAACCATGTTACAGAATAAGCAAAATCATCAAAAGACTATAGTATAATTTTATCCTTAATATTTTTCCAACCATCAAAGCAAAACTCCGATCCTATCTACCTCTCCATTTCATTTTAATCATTCATCCTTTCCATGTGAAACATATTTTTAAATTTATACTTTTTGTAAATAGCTTTAAGGGAATTTACATTATTTTGATTACAATAATTTGATTATCATCTGCTTTAAAATTATCTATCTTTTTAACTAATACACATACACTTATTGTTTATTATCAACTCAATACTTCTATTCCAACACACAAATATTTATTTATAAGATCAATTTGCTTTAACATATAACCTTGAATTGGTCAAAATATGCGAAATTTCTTACTTTTCGTGGAGGATTAGATCCTGTAACTGGGGGTCTGTGGCTTGACAGAACAGTGATTGACAGGGGACAGGTCGGTGAAGCCTGATCCTTCTAGTGCTGTCATGTCCCCCATT